>NC_089787.1:29000623-29015623 GCF_040412425.1 Macrobrachium rosenbergii | reverse complement strand
AGAGAGAGAGAGATAAGCTGCTAAATCACCATTGTACATGATGAATAAATACTGCTGTTGACAAAAATAAGTGATAAGGAATTTAGGGGTACTAAATTGCATTTAACAGAGAGAGAGAGAGAGAGAGAGAGAGAGAGAGAGAGAGAGAGAGAGAGATGCACAGCATAACGGCCAGTCAGCCAACCCAACGCCAGAGAAAAAAAGGATGAATCCTTCGAGACCATTCTGGAAGGGCAGTTGTAGGACACACACACAGACACGTACACATACACACACACACACACGTACACAAGGGGAGAACATGAAGGTGAGTAAATCAAGAGCATGAACAGGGTCCGGGATGTTCCAGGGAAAGGAGCAACAGGGGTGAGAGGCGACGAGAGAAGGATTAGAAAAAAAAGAAAAAAAGAAAAAACGTAGTTCCGGGAAAGGTTGTGTCGGCCGATGTATCGGCTGTGGAGATACCATCGACAAAAATAGTGCTGCTGCTGTCAAGGTCAAAGGGATATATAAACACACACACACACACATATACACATATATATATATATATATATATATATATATATATATATAGTATATATATGTATTATATATATATAAATATTATATATATAAAATATAAATCTATATATACATATATACACACATACATACATATATATATATATATATATATATATATATATAAAACATAAACATGTATACTGTATAAAACAATTCATCACATGACTTTGTAAACAAGAAGAGACACACACAAGAAGACAATTAATTCAATCTAATTGCAAAAAAGATTATTATAAATCACCCCAGCACACAATATAAAAAATACTGAGCGAAAAAATATATACTTAAGACCAGACCTTCCAAGTACGCTTCGATCTCCCAGCAACAATAAATGAATAAAATACTACACACATACCAAATACCTTCACAGCCAAAGAAGACGACCAAGATAACGGTATGGAAAGATTACCAAGGCCTATTTTTTTTATATTTACTCCAGCCTCGTCTCCCACATCATATTCACAGGGGATGGAGGCATAGTTTCTCTATTTCTAAGTGGAGATCGAAGGGTAAGGGCAATCTGGTGCCCCTACGCAGTTAAAGCCAAAGAAACGTAAGGATGAAGGGAAAAGAGTGGTCAAACTACGTATGAAGTTGTGGGTATATATATATATATATATATATATATATATATATATATATATATATATATATATATATATATATATATATACATACATACACATAAAACAAAAAAGACGCACAGACGGATATCTAATTACCTTTCTTACCATCATCATCACCAAACTGGCAGGGGCAAAGGACTGCTCACCTGCCCACACGATTTTCCAGCAGTTGAAGACCTCTCTCTCTCTCTCTCTCTCTCTCTCTCTCTCTCTCTCTCTCTCCATCCATTTGCTAAGGTGAAGGATTGTTCTCTTGACCACTCGCCTGTCTACACCTTTGTTCGTTTGTCCATCCAAGGTAGACTTCATTCAAGACCGCGAGAGAGTTCCCCAAGGACGGTATCTCAATGTCTCGTCATGTTAAATGAACGGACCCATCGAAATATCAAACGGCTAAACGGGGGATAGAGCAACGCCCAGTTATTACGGGGATGCAAGAACACAGTGCTTTACGGGTGTGCATGCTAATGAGCTTGCTACTGATTGCACTGATATATATATATATTTTTTTTTAGTAGAGACGATGTACTTGTTTGTATAAGCTTATGAATTTATTGTATGCATGTACACGTGTATATATATGTGTGTCTATATATGTATGTATGTATGTATATATATATATATGTATATGTATATATATATATATATATATATATATATATATATATATATATTTTTTTTTAATAGAGACGATGTACTTGTGTTTGTATAAGCTTATGAATTTATTGTATGCATGTACATGCATATATATGTGTCTATATATGTATGTATGTATGCATATACATATATAATGTGTATGTATGTATATATATATATATATATATATATATATATATATATATATATATATCTTTTAGATGTACTCTCTCTTCTTTTTTTAGTTTATGAATTTATTGTATATATGTATATATATGTATATATATATATATATATATATTATATATATGTTAATTATCGCAATTACATATTTTTAAATAGAGACGATACACTTGCGTCCGTCAGCTCATGAATTTACAGTATAATAAATATATATATATATATCATCTGATATCTACATACTGTAACTGACAATCAACTGTTGATCAAATGAGATTTTTATAATTCTATGACCTCCCAGTAACCACGAACCCTGACTCAAGGTACATAGAACGTTAACCACCCATCCAGGTTGAAAATAGTGTTGTTGTTTTTTCCAGCATTCAGAATTGAACCACACCTGTACACTAGGAAACTTACGCAACTTTCTTTAGGGTCTAGTTGGATGGTGGATGGGTGGATACCGTTCTCAGTGCACTGAATCTGGGAGTATTGCAAGTGTGTGTGTATACATACACATATATACATATATATACAGGTATATATATATACTGTATATATATATGTATGAAATTTTTTATCACACCGTGATTTATATACAATCATGAAGCTACAAATGTCGCTTAATATCAAATTCACGCTACCTCGGGAATATCTCCGATGGAGAATTATCGCCGAAGGGGAATTTATAAGTGATAAATGGATTGGTACTGCCGGGTCACGAACCCTCGACACAGAACTTATCCAGCAACTCCAGTCGACGTTACCATATATATGTATATATATATATATGCAATATTATTCACAGGGCATAGCGAGTTCGACATTAAACAATGTTTGTGGCTTCATAAGAGTGAATATTAAAAAACTCACGTACGTTCTAAGTAACAAAAATCCTTACAGGTGGAGTCTAATCTCGTAGAAAACTAATACGTAGAAAATTAATATAACATTCAGTAACTCGAACGAAGTACTCCGATGACACTCAAATAACAGAGGAAAGCTGCTCGCGACCACCAAAGTAAACAAACGCCTCCGAATGGGCCATCAATACAAAGGTCATTTCATCTCTCCAAACATTTCCTTTTACTGAACGCCGTGGGCCCTTTCCCCTTCCACCAAAAAAGTAGCCACGCCCCCCGCCCCCTATCCCCTTCCACAACTCAAATACTGGGTAGCTGCATTCTCTCTCTCTCTCTCTCTCTCTCTCTCTCTCTCTCTCTCTCTCTCTCTCTCTTACAGAAGTATTGTTTGGTAAACTTCTTTCTCTCAAACTGAAATGAGCTTCCTTATCTCTCTCTCTCTCTCTTACAGAAGTATTGTTTGGTAGACTTCTTTCTCTCAAGCTGAAATGGGGTTCTCTCTCTCTCTCTCTCTCTCTCTCTCTCTCTCTCTCTCTCTCTCTCTCTGTGCCATCAGAAAAAAAAAACCATAGAAGTAATTTCAATCTCCCTAAGGGCAAATACTGCATCATGAAGGGAACCCTAACTACTCGAGATAATTATTATTATCAGGGCCATTCATCACTGGCCCTTACAATGTAACTGCCAATAAGGTTTAATTGCTCTTTAGCATATGAAGTGCATAAGCACATACGTCATAAATAAATAGGATTATGAATGCTGTTACCCTTTTCGTAATTGGTATCGAATTTACCGCCTCTTTTGCATACAGAAAAATACAAAGAGATAAAGAGAGGCAGTTTTATGGTAACTAAGTCTGAGAGAGAGAGAGAGAGAGAGAGAGAGAGAGAGAGAGAGAGAGAGAGAGAGAGAGAGAGAGAGAAATTATCGTCTTCCATATTGCTTATTCCATAATGCATCATTCGTTTATCGTAAAATTTAATATCCAAGTCCTAGAAATTCATCTCCCACTTATAACAAATATTTTATTTCAACATGGGAATCTTTGTTAAACTGTTCACTATATAGTCATGAAATTCATCACCTATTAGCAAACTTAAAAAGGAAAAAAAATCTGTCAAATGATCGTTAATAAAAATCAAACCTTTAATAGCTAATCTACTTATTAATATCTTACGTAAACTACAACAAGTACAAAATGTGCCGAATTTTCTGTACAGCCTCAACAGCGTATAATCAAGGACACCGAAAACAGATCTATCTTTCAGTGGTCTCGGTATAATGCTGTATGAACCGCGCCCATGAAACTTTAACCACGGCCCAGTGGTGGCCTATCCTATACAGTTGCCAGAAGCACGATTATGGCTAACTTTAACCCTAAATAAAATAAAAACTACTGAGGCTAGAGGGCTGCAATTTGGTATGCTTGAAGAATGGTAGGTGGATGATCAACATACCATTTGGCAGTCCTCTAGCCTCAGCAGTTTTTAAGATCTGAGGGCGGACAGTAAAAAGTGCGGACGGACAGACAAAGCCGGCTCGATAGTTTTCTTTTACAGAAAACTAAAACTGTAAGAGGAAAATCTATAAAAATAAATTTATACTACAAAATTATAAAAAAAAAAAATACCACTACGGCCATGACCTAATTTTTTAAAAATCAGTTTCTCAAGCTGTTCATTACTTGCTATCAAAACAAGAGTCAAATACTAATATGTCACTTGTACGTAAAACCTTTCCAAAACAATCTTTGTAAAATTCAGTCCATACAACTCAGTTCAAAAGGATAAAATTAAAATTTTATTTTTTAGTTTTCTGTAAAAGAAAACTATTGTGCCCGCTCTGTCTATCTGTCCGCCCTCAGATCTTAAAAACTACTGAGGCTAGAGGGCTGCAAATTGGTATGTTGATCATCCACCCTCTAATCATCAAACATATCAAATTGCAGCCCTCTAACCTTAGTAGTTTTTATTTTATTTAAGGTTAAAGTTAGCCATAATC
Organism: Macrobrachium rosenbergii; assembly: GCF_040412425.1. NCBI lineage: Eukaryota > Metazoa > Arthropoda > Malacostraca > Decapoda > Palaemonidae > Macrobrachium > Macrobrachium rosenbergii. The sequence continues at coordinate 29,010,750 of NC_089787.1, read as the reverse complement.
GTGCTTCTGGCAACGAAATAGAATAGGCCACCACCGGGCCGTGGTTAAAGTTTCATGGGTCGCGGTGGCCTTGATTATACGCTGTAGCGGCTGTACAGAAAACTCGATTGCGCCGAAGAAACTTAGTCGCATTTTTAACTTGTTAGAAAAGTACTCAGCTGCATTTAGTGACTCATCCTTTAAAAAATACTTTCTCATTCAACCTTATTTTTACAATAGAAAAAGCTGTCTATAGAAATATCTGTTCTTATCACATCTTTTAGATCTATAATAATAATATTGAGGCCGAATCTACTCTGAATCCCGTAGAAGCTAATCATTTTTTATAAACAATAATGCTTTACATAAATCTTAAACTGAACGACGTACATCGTAATAAAACCTTTATAACTGTAATAGAATATATAGAATTAGATTCAAATACATGTTACTTATCAAACCTTAAAATCTAAAACGCTACGCATAAAAACTCGCGCGAACTGCGTATATCAATACTGTCTGAGCTAAAATACTAGACATAAACCTTATTTTGAACTAAATACACCTATTTGAATATTTTTACCGGTACTACTGGTCCGAAACTAGATCGAAAACGCATAGTAATTTTTAGTTAAGATTTTTTTCTAACCATGGTATTATACCCGATACGCAAGATGAGTTGCGTATTATACCCGTTACTTCCTCGGTTACGTAACCGCGAGGAAGGCAAATACAACCAACCCCTCAATGCTGATGCCATTAATTGCATTGTGTAATTGGGCGCAGTTTCGCAACACTGAGTATCTTCTAATGTGATACAAAGAAGAGAGAGAGAGAGAGAGAGAGAGAGAGAGAGAGAGGTTATGGTAGTGTGGTGATGAACTAATAATTATTAATATTTAATTCCAGAGATTACGAAACTATATATATATATATATATATATATATATATATATATATATATATATATATATATATATATATATATCATATATATGTATGTATGTATACATATATACACATATATATATATATATATATATATATATATATATATATATATATATATATATATATATCAGCGTTAGTTGGTGTTAAGGCACATATATATACATATATATATATATATATATATATATATATATATATATGTGTGTGTGTGTGTGTGTGTGTGTGTGTGTGTGTGTGTGTGTGTGTGTGTTTTCCTTTTTCTTAACACCAACTAACGTTGATACCCATCCATACCTTGGTCGACTAACGGGCAGCAGGGCAGGATCGAGCCACGGACCTTGATAATAAGACACCAGTGCCCTACCACTAAAAGTTAAAGAGAGAGAGAGAGGGGATATAAAAGGAATACATTACCTCACTATAGCACTTCAGAATAGGCCCACCAACATAAATTAACCCTACAGCCTGTCACCTAACAACGAATTGTACTCGACTAAACACATTACAGGCATCTCCCAATACCAACCTAACAGCCGCCCGCCCCAACCCCCACCCCCGCCCCAACAGCTAGAATGATCTCTATAAAGAGGAACTTCGGCAGAAATAAATAGCGGTGGGGAATTCCTATCAGGTTTGATAACGATGCAATTTCCTTCTCGGGTCCTGGGCTCCGAAATGGATGGATGGTGTCTCCTTTGAAGGAAATTTTAAAAATGGCCTCTTAAAATTAATTTACGATAACATCAGTGATGGTATTTACTTGCAAATTCTACTACAATGAGCTTCCAAATAGCTTGTAATGTATTTTCATACTATGGAGAGTATTCCTACATAAAAAAAAATTCCTCAACGTGCTCAAATAACACCAATCAAATCAATTTCATATCACAAAAGCCGGAAGCTTATTTAAATGCCGACATCTTTCAACAATGTGTAGGAAGTATGGCTACAAAAACTAAATAATAAAATACATAAAAAAGCTATATAAGAAAATTCCACCTGATCACTAAAATTGCATGCAAAGTTTGACAATACTGCAAAACCTAAACTGAATTACAGTTAAAGTTCAAAGATAAATTGCCAGGAACAACAAGTAACAGCTACTTCTTACCTGACAGAATAATAATAATAATAATAATAATAATAATAATAATAATAATAATAATAATAATAATAATAATAATAATAATAATCCTGACCAGTGACGGTTTTGTTGCTTGACTAAGCCATCTTCAGAGGACTGATACAAATTAGTCTGGATTTAAAACTGTTTTTCATTTCTTCCCTGTGGTGTTTGATTTATAAAACCACAAGAGTGTATATGTACACACATTTATGTGTATATATACTGTATATGTATATATATATATATATATATATATATATATATATATATATATATATATGTGTGTGTGTGTGTGTGTGTGTGTGTGTGTATAATTATACATACATAATTACTAGAGTATATTGAATCCCGTTCAACAATACATAATAAACTTTTCCCGATGCGATTAAGGAAATAAAGTTTAATTAATTCTCCTCACAGAAATACCTCCAAAAACAACAGCATTAACTTTCCATTTTACTAATCAGACATCCACAGTACCTATACATTACTACCCCCAAGGACAACCGTACGATCGCCCCCCCCCCTCCCCACAAATTTCAGAAGGGGAAACGACCCAAGGACTCTATATTTTACTCCAGCATCTCCATCGGGTCCGGAAATGAGATAATTTAGATAATTAACTTCGGGAGGAGGAAAAGAAGAAAGAAAATCGCGTCGTTTTTCTGACGATTAAACGTGATGTCTCTCTCTCTCTCTCTCTCTCTCTCTCTCTCTCTCTCTCTCTCTCTCTCTCTCTCTCTCTCTTCCTGGTGTCTAATTGCACTGCAGCTTGCGGTGTCTCTCGATTCACGGACGCGAAGACGACGAGACTTAAATCACTCTAAATTAGTAGTTCTCAAACTGGGGGTAATTACCCCCCTCCCCGTGGGGGTAATGAAGCCGATTCTAGGGGGGGTAACGAGGCACTCTCTAAAAGTAATAGTTCTTTAGGAGTAAAATTCAGTAAATTTATAATAATGAATAAATGAATAAATAAATAAATAATTCAAATTTGTAATAAAAGGAACAATGCTTTAATTTAAATTTTTTGTCAAAGGAATAATGTCTAAAATCTAAATTCTCTATTTCTTAAGACTTGAGTAAAAGTAAAATTAATTTCTTATATATAAAATGCATTAGAAATTAAGCATTCCAATATTTTTCTCTCCTTTATATCATAACTTCACACAACTGAAGAGGAATGGGGTAGGGGTAATGGTGACCTATCACACCACTGCCAGGTGGGGGGGGGGGGTAACGATGCCAAAAAATTTGAGAACCACCGCTCTTAATCCTGCGGGGAGTCGTTCTAAATTTCCCATTGTTATGGTCACAATCAGAAGTCGTGTGGCTTGTGACGACTGTAATTGCGTAGTCCCGCTCCGTACATCGCCATTATCCGTTTATTTATTTCGTAGGTCCTGTAATTGTGTGAGTTTTTTATTCAGTTTCCGTGTTTGGAATGGCCTGGATGGATCTAGATTATTTTCAGTTATCATTATTATTCTCAACAATAAAAAATACTTCTGTCGAAACGTCAATTTTACCCTAAATTGAATAAATTCGATGACTCGTAAGCCAACAGAAACTTAAATTTATTAATATTTTGCAAAGTGGCTATTATTCAAATAACCTGAAATTCTTAATAATAAAAATAAATCTATTAAGGCCAAATGAAAGAAAAGTAAGGAACAATTCAATTATTCAAGTAACTTGAAATTCTTCTTAATAATATATTCATTAAGAGCTAATAAAGGAAAAGTAAATAATAATTCAAATATATATAATTTCTTACTATGCTTTATTACAGGCACAAATTGACGATGTTCCCACGCACAGTAAACATAAAAATAGCTTCATCAATGTTTGGCAAATTGGCCAGTTTTACAATGATTATGTACCCTATAACTGAATGAAAATCAGAAAAATTTCATGCAAAGTGCCTGGACACTGAAAAAACAAAGCATAAACCCTTGCAAATATATAATTATACACTAAAAACAACAAAGGACAAACTCTTGCAAATCAATAAAGATCTAGCAAATAAATAATCCACAACAACAACAAAAATCACAAACCATAAAATGCTAAGAGAGGATTTGATCAAGATTAACCTTTACTCCACTAGCTCTTACATCAGTCAACCGTTCCTCTCTCCCACATTTAATGGTCAAGAGCCGCCCAGAATGCACAATTATCATGAAACTCCACTCACAAGTTTTACTTTAAGATTCATTTAGTCATTAATCTTCCAGAGAACATTCACTGTCCTATATCTTTGTTTCTAATTCTTACTTGATTTTTGCATCAAATGAGCCTGTTCAATCAAACACACACACACACACACACATATATATATATATATATATATATATATATATATATATATATATATATATATATATATATATATATGTGTGTATATATATATGTGTGTATGTATGTAGTATGCATAATTTTATGAAACTGAATGGAGATGAACGAAAGCTATAGGAGTTCATTACACATGCTGATCTATATATATATATATATATATATATATATATATATATATATATATATATATATATATATATATATATATATATATATCGTGGTTTGAATTTTATTGAAACAAACATGAATTTACAACTGGCCTACTCGGAATCCAAAATTACCGGGCGAGCTCTTTGCCAATTAAATTGGTGTTACTGCAGAAATAATTGCACCCAAATACTCCTGCACACCTTCAATTTTCTTGTCAATAAAGTTACCTAAATGGATCTCTTAATGACACAAAAGCAACTGCAACCACGCCCTCACCTGAAGCTCTCTCATCTTAGCAAAAACGTTTACACCAGATGCCAAGTCCTTCCTTTTGTCGCAACTGCTATCAAGCGTAAAGAAACGGAATACTTCTGCTGTTCAAAGGGTATTGAAAGTACCTTACCAGCTGAATAAAACTTGAGAAAACAAGAGATTAAATCATCTAGAAGGACTTGAATGTACCTAAAATACTGCGTAAAAACTTTAGAACATGTAACACAAATACTAAAACAAGTCAGGTCTGACATTTTGAAATTTCCTCTTGTACAGTACAACTATTTGTCCCATTTGTGAACACCGTAAGAAATTTGAGTATTTGGTTTAAATTCAATAACGATCCAAATGCATACAATATGAGTACATAAATATGCAAGAAAACTGACTGTTGAAGCGAACATCACTCATTTTTAGTTTTCTGTAAAAGAAAACTATTGAGGTGGCTTTGTCTGTCCGTCCGCACTTTTTCTATCCGCCCTAAAAACTACTGAGGCTAGAGGGCTGCAAATTGGTATGTTGATCATCCACCTTCCAATTATCAAACATACCAAATTGCAGCCCTCTAGCCTCAGTAGTTTTTATTTTACTTAAGGTTAAAGTAGGCCATAATCGTGCTTCTGGCAACGATGTAGGATAGGCCACCACGGGCCGTGGTTAAAGTTTCATGGGCCGCGGCTCATACAGCATTATGCTGAGACCACCGAGAGATAGATCTATTTTCCGTGGCCTTGATTATACGATATAGATAAAACTCGATTGCGCCGAAGAAACTTCGGCGCATTTTTTACTTGTTTTAGATTGTTTATATTTACAGAAATATGATGCATTGTATTTTAAGTATTTATGAGATGACCTTATAGCAAAACGAATAGGGAGACTCAGATTCCAAAGTACCTAACACTGACTCGCGCGCGCGCGCAAAGAAACCTACAAACACAGCCAAAGCCAAACGGGCGTGACTCGCTCAGGAAAGCCAAAGCGTTTAGAAGGCTGAGAGGCGTTCCCTTGTTAGTTCCAACAGAGAGGCAATTCATTAATCAGAGTCAAAAATCCGTTACCGATGTCAGCTCTGGAGGTTGCGACTTGAGGACCTATGGGCGTGGTATGGTCGAGCAGAATCGACCCTTTGTTTCCCACCCTAGACGGTAGGTCCCCCAACAAATCTGGCCCCTCCCCCGCCCCCTCACTCCTCCACCACCCCCAACCCACAAGAGTCTGCGCTGCTATGCACAAACCCGGAACAGACCGGAATTATTCGTGATTGCGCCCTACAATCAAAAGAAAAATAAACAATGATGATAAGTTATTGTTCTAATAAAAATAAGTCTTAATACAAACGACTGCTGTTATCAACTGCCCTGGTTTTATAGTCTTTTATCTAGGCTACTTCTAATAAGTTTCTACTCTGGAGGAGGTACATAAATAAAAAAAACCGTATCTCCAATAGATGCTTATATGTGGTTATATTCTCATCAAATAAAAGGTACCCATAAAATTTAATATCCTTCGGAGATATGATTTTGCCCGTACCTCCTCAAGAAAAGAAACTAATTACGAATACAGAAGTTTCCACATGAAATCAACACGGCAAATTAACAATCTTTTATCATACAGCGCGCATAAAATAGGATCTGCTACCAGAATAACAATAATTTTATCATTAATGGCAAAAAACGAATAATAATGTTTATAACAATAACATTAAAACACGAATAATAATGTTTATAACAATACCATAAGGCAAAAATGATAATCGTTATTATTACTACAAGCTACGCCAGACCTATCGAAAAATGATCTTGACCTTGATGAAAGTTAGAAGCAATTTGAAACAAGTAAAAAATGCGCCTGTGTTTCTTCGGCGCAATCGAGTTTTCTGTACAGCTTATAATCAAGGCCACCGAAAATAGATCTATCTTTCGGTGGTCTCGTTATAATGCTCTATGAGCCACGGCCCATGAAACTCTCAGCCGGCCGTGGTGGCCTGTGTTGTTGAGTTCCCAGAGCACGATCATGGCTAACTTTAACCTTAAATAAAACAAAAACTACGGAGGTTAGAGGGCTGTAATTTGGTATGTTTGATGATTGGAGGATGGATGATCAACATACCAATTTGCAGCCCTCTAGCCTCAGTAGTTTTTAAGATCTGAGGGCGGGCAGAAAAAGTGCGGACAAAAAAAAGTGCGGACGAGCAGACAAAGCGGGACAATAGCTTTCTTTTCAGAAAACTAAAAGTATAACATGACATAATACAAACGTATCGTATATATAGCTTCTAGGAGCTAAATCACAACTCTTAAAAGCGTTGTGTATACAGAAACTACAACCTGCTATAACACAAAGGATAAAATCCTCACTGCACCCCCCATTACCTACAGGTGTCGCCACTCCACAACATAACATCTGACAATTGGAATCTCTTTCTTTCTCGCCCTGTCTCCCTATTATTATTATTATTATTATTATTATTATTATTATTATTATTATTATTATTATTATTATTATCAGGAATTCGATTTGGATGTTTCAAAGGGTAATGAGTTACGGGCAGTGAGAAGGAAAAATTATATTTTAAAGAAATAAATTATTATTATTATTATTATTATTATTATTATTATTATTATTATTATTAACAAAGAATTTATGATCATCTCTGAATGTTAGGCTTGAACCTGGTAACTTAATCCCTTTGTAAAAATCAGTGCTTAAAAATGGAGCCATCCCACTTTTGTGGGTAAAAGTTACTCAACAGAAAATACCCGTAATTCTGGAAAAATTCTATTTGTTTTTTCTAGGTAGTTCGACAAAAACAAGCAAATAAAACCAGTCAGCTCTGGTTTCTTTCACACACGGAAATGGAAACCAAATGAAATACCCCCTCCACACACACAAACACAATACACACACACACACACACACACATGTGTATATATATATATATATATATATATATATATATATATATATATAATATATATATATATATATATATATATATATATATATATATATATATATAAAATTTGTTTGGTTTTAATAAATTTTCAGTCTATTTTATCATAATAACGATACTGTTTTTGGTTTTCAAATAATAATAATAATTATAATAATAATTGTTTAATAATTTTAATCTTAATAATGAACCAAACCTAAATTATTTTCTTGTTTCTGGATTCTATCAAAATTATAACGTCTTTTTCAAGAGATGAGGTAAGGCTGGTTATTTTTGGTTTTACCTCATCTCTTGAAAAATAATAATAATAATAATAATAATAATAATAATAATAATAATAATAATAATAATAATAATAATAATAAATAGTTGAAAATTTTCCTTTTCTCAGTGTCACCCAAACCTAGAAACCTCTAACAGCACAAAACACTGTTTAACCAACACTGCAATCAAAACTCAAAGTACAGATGAAATTAAAAAAAAAAAATACCACCCAGAATTCAACCCTAACATCAAAAACCTAAAATTCTCCAGCCGATAAACTATGCGTTCAGCGTGTATGGAGAAAACGCCCTCGGTGAGGACTCGGGCGTAAGCAGCTTGGAAGGATCGTTATCTAGGGTAGGTAATTGGGAGTCGTCTGGCGCCGTGCTTTATCTAGGAGCAAACATTAACCTATGGGGAGGTAATAGGAATGGGGAGGGGGAGGGGAGGGGAAGGGATGGCGTGTTTCTGTAGACAGTACTTGGTCTTGTTTGAAATCCATCGCCATCAGACTATTACTGCTGTTACAAATGCTGTACTCGTAAAAATAATAATAATAATAATTACTTTGTGATACCCAACAGGATCAATGGATATCATTCTCAATCTATTAATACTACTACTTCTAATAATAATAATAATAATAATAATAATAATAATAATAATAATGCCTTCCTTGCCTACAGCGATAAATTAAGATGGAGGAATTACTACCGCCACCCTTATGAAATTAATAATCAAAATATCAAAATATAATTATGTAATAAAAAATATAATTCATTTATGCATCTGTATTCGAAGTAAAAACACTAAAAAAGGAAACTAACAGGAAACAAATGACAAAAATGTTATTTCATTTGTTTTGAATATTGTCTTTTGAATGGAAAAAAATTATCTTTAAGCTTTCAAGCGCGTGCAGGAACGCAGTAAATATCTCTCGTTGTCAAATACGTCATCAAAATTACCTATTTATCTTTGTTTATCATTATATAACTTCTTCATATTTCATTACAGCGCTTTCAGCCATCCATTCAAGAATTATGAAGCGTAAATTGGCTTGGATGTGAAGCATGCTTTTATATCACAAAATCTCAGGTTTGACATTTTAGTCTGACACCTCTCTCTCTCTCTCTCTCTCTCTCTCTCTCTCTCTCTCTCTCTCTCTCTCTCTCTCTCTCTCTCTCTGTCTGTCTGTCTGACATGTGCTACACAGCCATCATATACAAGTATTACTTTATAAGAATAAGTTGTGATCATACATACAAGTGTTAATTATAAAATTAACCTTGACTAACCTAAGCCATCAGAAGAGAGAGAGAGAGACTTTACTAAATTTCCACAATTTACTACGTTTTTTGATTCCACGAACTTCAAAAAAGCCAAACTGCTCTCCCCTAAACTTGACTGGCAAAAAAAACAAACAAAAAAAAAATAAATAAAATAAAGTCATCCAATTTAAAATTAATTAGCATCTGGTGGTGTCCGGAAATTCCTCAAATACTGATGTCATCAAACTCATGACGTTAGTATTTTCTTGACTAATGTCAGGAAAAATTACAGCAGACATAACCTTAAATCTAAATTGAATCTTGGAATGGTAAAATTACCAATACGCCCACTATAATTCACTGGCAAATTATTATTGTTATTTTTTTTTTTAGGGCAAACTGTCAGATGTATCCAGAATTAACAGGGTTCATTAATCTAAGGATAGTATCAGTATATATAATAACTAAAATTTTAACTTCCTGGAACGTCATTCCTTGCTTTCAAGCTCAAATGATTGTGCATATCGTAAGTCCTCACAAACAAAAGACATTTTAATCGACTTCATACCCACAGTATGTTAGGTCATCTAACAAGATATGTATTTCCAAGGGACAGCTTATCAGTCCTGAAGTCACTGTACGTAAGTAGTGGCATGTAATACATTAACTATGGGCGAGTGGATAGTAGAATGCAATTGCGAATCGGGGATGGAGTTTCAACCGTCCCAATTTAGCTTAGTGATATCATCTTTGAGAAGTTAGTGGTGGGAAGTTGATTGCATTTAGTGAACTGAAATCAAGC
>NC_089787.1:28880623-28998123 GCF_040412425.1 Macrobrachium rosenbergii | reverse complement strand
CGGCCGCATGAAAGTATGGCATCAGTCTCAATATATTAATACTAAGAGAACTTGCAACGTGAGGTTCTATTAACAAATACGAGAATAGGTTTCTGTCACATTTATATATATATATATATATATATATATATATATATATATATATATATATATATATATGTGTGTGTGTGTGTGTGTGTGTGTGTGTGTTTGTGTGTCCCGAGAAAAAAACATAAAAATATAGCACGTACGTGATAATAACGGTGACAAACGAACCACACCTATCCCGCCAGTCCTAACAGTCATTTTTAACAGCAAAAGCCGACAGGAATTCCTTGGCAAAGACAAAATAAAAAAAACTAATATACACCCTAAGAAAAAATATTGACACACCACAACAAAAGGTGTAAATGAACAACGGCTGATTCAGAATAACCAATAGCACTTTTAGCTGGTGTGATAAACACAGCCAAAAGAAAGAAAACTACAAAAAAAAAATTTAATGATCAAATTTCCGACAAAAAATAGGCTCCCAAGAACAAAGCATTCTTACATTTAGAAAAAACACACACATAAAACTAAATGAAAAAAAAATAAAATTACCGTATCGCTTCAAAAACCGACAATTACAGACTAAATAAAACGTACCTTCGCGGGTGGAACAGTCACCCCTTGCGTTACTCCGTGACACCGCCAGCTCCTGTAGGAGAGGGAAATAGCATCGTCAGCGTCTCTGTCAAGGACGAAGGTTAGAATTTATGGCCGCTATAGTCATTTCTAAGCTAAAATTAGCAGTTGATAGCAATTTCACCGCTAACATTAGCGTTCTCCAGGAGGGATCCCTGTGATGGATAACTTTTTTTGTGCCTTTCCTTGTTAGACGAGACCTTGAGGGAATTACTGGTGGCTTATTCATTTCCTTATTGTAATGAAACTCATACAGGGATTGAGAGCAGCTCAAATAAATTAACAATTGCGATGGATGGAAAGACAACTGACTGTTTGCTAATAAAGTTGGCAAATTCTGACAGGAACCAATTACTCATTTGCCTTATAACTAAAATATATTCTATCAAGTACTTACTTTTATAGTCAATATATAAAATATCTGATGATTGCAACATACAAAATGTATGCAGTTATATCAGATTCATTTACATTACAACATACAAAATGTATGTAGTTAAAGTATTTTTACATGTAAAAATTATTTATAATCTATCTATCTATCTATCATATGTATGTATCTATCTATATATATATATATATATATATATATATATATATATACATATATATATATATATATATATATATATATATATATATATATATATATGCACATATATCAGGTGATTGCAACGCATAAAAAATATATCCAGTTACATCAGACTATAACTGTCATTGATAAAAAAAGTACTAAAAAATTATCCATTGTCAAAGATGACATATTATTCAACAATTCACTTGCTGGAGAGGCATTGTTGCGTAAAATATTTTATATCAATCAGTCATTACAATATCACTTCAGTGTATAACATGATCTGTATTCACAATCCATAACTTAACACTGTCAGCTATAAACACCAACCTAATCGAGAAATTAAAATCATTATTACTGACACCGCATAATTAAAAGAGAAATTATAACAATTATTACTAACACCACATAATCAAAGGGATTTCACCTAATCTCATTTATGAAGTTTTTATCGAAAAACCTATCAAAGAAGAATATATACGATAAACAAAACTGGGACCCAACCAAAGTTATAATTTGTGTACCTGAGACCTCCTAACTCAATAAAAAAAAACAAAATAACAACTCGTTCGTAATGTCTTAAATAACCGGGAATCCCGAAAAAAAGCCCACCTCGGCTTCGTCACTCAAATTAAAAAAGAGAATAAATTATATAGAAAATAAATCATGTAACATGGATTTAATGCGTCCAAACCAAAACAATGCTAAACACGAAGAACCAAACAAACTCAAGAGGGGGATTCCCCAGGGAAACAAACCTTACTCGTAAATCCTGCTTGGGAATACGAACTCCAATTTTGCTGTCATTACGAGAGCCGTTATAAGTGTCACGCTTCACGGTCGCATGCGTAGTACTGGATCTTAAAATTGGCGGATAAAATGTAAAATACAAAACCGGCCATGCGAGAAGGTAAAATGCTTTTTTATTGGCCGTGTGTGAAACATAAACAAGGTATATATATATATAATATATTAGAATTTACTGGTCACTTTTTACAACTTCGTTTTTTCATTCGCGTTAAGGCGAAAACATTCGTATGGACAAATCTAATATACAGGTGTTTCATAGTGATTTTAAGGACCTTACGGTTACTTTTACATAAGAATAATATTCATAAATAAGTGAAAATCGATAAAATGATAAAAAATACCTGCAGCATGTGGTTCCTTGAACATGGAAAAATGAAGAGCTAAAATTTCGTTATATATATAAATATACAATTAACTTTCCACCCTTTACCAAAATATCAATAACCTGATACGTCAACACATTTACCTTATGCCCAAAAATCCACTAAATTTTATCCCTTAATCGAGAAATCTAAGCGAAGCTTATCAGGCTAATAATAACCCAACGACATAACACCAACGAAAGAGAATAAAAAAAAGTAATTTTTGGGAAACCCCAAACTAAACAAAGAATGGCAAACGCAAGCAGCGGAAGCCAGAAGCCTTCAGAATGTCATTCACACCACTTGCTTCCAGATAATAATAATAATTTAGGCCACAGCATAACACAAAACGACGACGCAATATGTGAGAAAAAAATACCTATCAAGAATGAAATAGTCCCTATCATATTGACAATGCCATTCTCTTCGTTTGTTCCCCCAATGCTTCCGTGCAATCTGCGCAATATTAATGTCAATTTTGCAAGCAATCTGCTGTTTTATATGAATACTACCACTGCTACTTCTACTGCGAACTGATTACCTTTATTCATATACTTTACTCTCAATGGGTTACGGCCTCAACAACCTAGGTGTTGCGACGCCAGTTTTGGCAGTCATATATCAATCAACCTCAATGGGTTGGTCGGACATTCCGTTGTACCCTTGTTCAGTAAGTTACAACTAATTGAGAAATGTCATGGACGAAAACAAAACTTGAACTTCTGAAGATTGACACGACAATGCAACCTTGTAACTGACTTGGAAGTCGAACTGGATCTACTTTGCAGAAATATCCTGAACAATGAACTTTAAATCAGGATTAAACGTAAAGGTAACATTTGAAACTTTTTCTTCTTTCAACTAATTCATTTCTTCCTGATTGGTTTAGATTAGGAAATGCGTTTCAAGGCACGTCGGGATTCACGTGAAAATTAAAACGAAAATATAAATGTATACATAATATTCACAAGAAAATTCGAAAAAATGTTTACAGAATATTCTCATAAAAATAAAACCAAAGATTTTGATGTATAAACAATATTCGTCTACCCAAAGAATCAAACTTTAAATACGAAAAAGGCATTTTCCAACATAATTTCTAAATACTTTTTTTATAGCGCAGAGAAAATAACAAATGCTTGGTATTACAGCCATCAAAGCACAAAACAGAGAGAGAGAGAGAGAGAGAGAGAGAGAGAGAGAGAGAGAGAGAGAGAGAGAGAGAGAGAGAGAGAGAGAATTACAACCATAAAGAAAACTGATCTGATCTTCCCAGAGCCATAAACAAAATCAAATAACTAACTCGACTTATTGTACACAGAAACAAACCAGAAATAGCTAGATAAGAAAAGAAAATAAAAAGTACCTATCAATCAATTTCCCACGCATCGCTTCAAGGTTTCCCCAAGACATCCATGAACTTTTTTATTTTTTATTCATTTATTCATTTAATTTTTTTTTCCGGGGAAACAAGAATCCCCTTCGGTCTCGTACAGAGGAAACTGGACCAGGCATCCCATTTGTATTACGACACCTCGCGAAGATTAGCTATCGCCAAAAGCGGTCAGAAGTACCTGAACAACTTTTCCGGTTACCGTATTTTCTATATATCCCATGAGGACAGAGAGAGAGAGAGAGAGAGAGAGAGAGAGAGAGAGAGAGAGAGAGAGAGAGAGGTAAAACCATGAGGACGTCCCTTGGTGATCAACTGCGTTTCTTCGTTTCAGCTGGATTAATTCAGTAACAACTACCCAAGTGAATTTAATTTTCTGTATGTCTAACGAGAGAGAGAGAGAGAGAGAGAGAGAGAGAGAGAGAGAGAGAGAGAGAGAGAGAGAGAGAGGTAAGACCATGAGGATGTCTGATGGTTATCACCTACATTGTCGTCATTTCAGCAGGAATAATTAAATGATAGCTGTTCCGGTAGCTTTAATTTTCTCCCCCTCCCCACCCTTCTCTCCCTCTGATTGTTTACACAGCACTCAGCAATATTTTCGGGAGTGCGCATCGCACATCCACTGACGGAATACTATTTCGCCGAGGGAACAATTACAGGCAAGAATAATTATCCACAAATCAGATATCATTTATCAAAGGATAAAGCAATATCTGAGATAAGGAAAAAAACATAAGCAACTGAAAAAGATGAAACTCCTATATCCATACTTCACCTGACATTTCTCTATCTCCAGCAACAATTCGTAATTAAAATGAAGAGTGAAATTAGGACAGGTAATAATTTGTCTCCGTGTTTTCCTTACTGTCATGTGAGTTTATCCCTTCATGCGTCCCTAGCCTGGACAAAAGAAGAGGGGCCGTTGTAAGGATTATCCCATTCCTCGCAAAACACCAGGCGTTATTGAAATTTCCAACTCGCCTGAGCAATTTGCTGCAAGAGGGAATGGGTTACAGTGAGGCCCAAAAGACGTGAGAATATGAGAATTATGGTAAAATATGTACCTTCAAATTTGTGGCTTGTAAGCGATATGAAAAGCTTTATTGTGCTCTTCAACACCAAACATACGTAAAGCGAGATTTAAAAAAAAAAAAAAACTTGAACAGCCAAGAGAATGACTATCAGGAAGGATTTACACCATTTACGATTCATAACAGTAAAAAAATGACTTCCAACTGTACTACACAATACAAGTCCGCCTGTGAAAATACAGACACAACATTCTTATAAATCCACCGGCCGTAAAACTGCAATCAAATACTCGGAACCTGCCAATCTAACCTCGTCAAGTCTGAACGATTTCCGATGCAGGAATATGATATGACGATCAGAGACAAATAATACCACTGCTACCACTTGTATAACATGCATGATGCGCTATGGAAGCGTAAGTCAGGACAGGTAAATTCCCATACTTGAGCGTAATTATTACTCTGGTAATGTAATGCATATAAAAAATGCTTTTATGGATGTGTGGGCGAACATCAACCTTGAGGTTAAGTAGTTCATTAGTTCATTCCAGTGTTTTGTGTCATATTTTGGGCATTCATCTGATCCACATCAAAACCTTCCACATGACTGGTTAAAAGGGTTAGGAAAGTCCCTCACTGGTTATCATTGTCATTACAGAGGAGCGATTACAGCCATCCGGATTTACATTGTGTAACTAAGAAGTACTGGTTTTTTGGTAAGATTCCAGATACATAATCATACCATGAAGAAACCAGTGGGGCGGGGGCGGGGGGATCATTATAACTCGTACCTCCAATAGGTCGGAGTTTCCATTCCAGACACTGAGTCTGGACTGAAATTATCAGCACCTTGAATTATTCGTTTTTGTTCCACTGAAGATTTTCCCAGTATTTTTTGTTTCTGTTTTGTTTAAACTGGATGGAAAATGTCCAAGCGTTCTTGATGACAGAAATAAAAACTAGATCTGATCCTCACAAAAACATAGTGGATCCAATCTTTGACCTAGGGACATTTGTCAAAAGGTGACCCTTGAGCAAATACAGGTGTAAATATACACCTACATTTGCAATCATGACTTCATGATGGGGGGAAAAAGGAAGTCAAGGGTGTACATAAACAAATGCATTTGCAATTATAAAATAACTTCCATGTTAGGGAAAAGGGTAGTCAACGGTATGGACGAAGAAAACAAGGTAATACTTTTGTACCTAGATTGCCTTTAAAATGTTATTTATATGACAAGACATTAAACGTGCATGTGCTTCACATGAACGAAACTCATACGTGCATACATACAGAATACTAAAAAAAAAAAAAATTATCCAGTACTATAACACCTATCATTTTCCACCCTCTTATGTGGATAAAATGTAGTATGGTGTCCCAGTCCGTATTCAGTCTCCCTAAAAATGATCACCTTTGGCCTTACACTATATATTTTGAGACCATTTTCCTGCGTTCCCGAATACTTTAAACTAGAAGACTGAAATCCCATTTGCATAAATATATTCCGCCCCCAGTCGCAGTCGAAAGGAACAGCTTGTTCTACAGTCGCAAATGCCTATCCTCAAATCAACCGCAGTATTGGATGGCAACATCACTAGAAATATACAATTCTTTCCCCAACCTTCAAAAAAAAAAAAAAAAAAAAAAAAAAAAAAAGTTATATTTCCTTCGTCCACAAATCTGCTACAATATTACGACAGCAATCCCATTTGCATAGATATTATTCGAACCGTCTCGCCTGCTATAAACGCCTTATGACTAAAATCGACGCAGTTGTTGAACACGCATTCCATTGCATTCTAAGGCTTCTTCTTC
The DNA here is from genome assembly GCF_040412425.1 of Macrobrachium rosenbergii. NCBI lineage: Eukaryota > Metazoa > Arthropoda > Malacostraca > Decapoda > Palaemonidae > Macrobrachium > Macrobrachium rosenbergii. The sequence goes on along the minus strand of NC_089787.1, from coordinate 28,991,462 downwards.
TTCTTCTTCCAGGGTCCCAGAGGGACGTCTGGGTGTGGTACAGGCGTGGTACTGGTCTCTCTCTCTCTCAGACTCCCGAAGGGTGGCGACTGCTCCTGCCCCTTCTTCCTTCAAGGTCACAGGATTATAAGGGAGGTAAAAAAAAAAAAAAAAAAAAGGACGATGCCCACAGGGGTAAAACGGATCTGGCAGGATCTTCGCTATAGATATGTATCATTTAATGTAGCACTTCGACTGAAACGAGAGCTTTATAAAGCGTTTGGTCGTGAAGACCTAAATCTTTAAAGTAACAAACGTCATTTCGCAAACACTTCCTGTCTACTATATATTTGAAGGGGTGCTAAAGTACTAGCTTACGTTTTAGGATCATTCATTTTCCTCTGAATATTCACGTATTCCCTATAGAATAAGTGTTAACTTGAGTATGGAATTTAATATAAAGTTCCGTAAAATAACGCTGACATTTAAATCATCAACAAAATAATAATAACAATAAAATATTAATAAGAGAGGTAGCAACAGCGTTATAGTAATTATCAGTTCCGCCGTACACCTGCCAAATTCTCATAATAATAATAATAATAATAATAATAATAATAATAATAATAATAATAATAATAATAATAATAATAGGAAAAAGACCTTCTTTAGTACAAACTGCCATTTTGTTTAACAAAACCAATAATAATAATAATAATAATAATAATAATAATAATAATAATAATAATAATAACAATAACTCCAAGAATGTGATTATAAAAAAAACACCAGTTTAACAAAACTAGGTTTCAAAGAATACTCATAACAAACAAAACAGAAACGCACAATCGCTTCCAACAACAAGACAAATTAGCAGGAAAATTAATGACCTTGTTTTCCCGTACAGTACACACAAACAGGAACCTAAAACGCAAACACTTAGGGTACTTTACGTCCTTCACAGAGCTCATCTGTATTTGGTGCTTCTTTCTCTGGGCATAAATGCTGATTTGTGTGATGTTGTGAGACACGGTTTTGCTTATGTGTGTATGTGTATATATATATATATATATATATATATACTGTATGTATATCAATGAGAATATTGCAATATAATTACAAATATAATTACAAATATATATATATATATATATATATATATATATATATATATATATATATATATTATATAATATATCGACTTAGCTTTCTATGTACTTATTGTTTATATTTATACGCAAATGAATTATAGTTCATAAAATTAATAGATGTGGCAAACAACCAAGTTCTTTTACCTTATATGTTTATGAGAATATATATATATATATATATATATATATACTTATTGTTTATATTTATATAATATAAATATATATTAGTAGTTCATAAAATTATATATATAGATGATGCCATTTACAGCCACAGAGGAATCAAGTTCTTTTACCTTGTATATGTTTTTGCCTTGAAGTTGTAAAAGTTGAATTTTATAATAATATAGAGAGAGAGAGAGAGAGAGAGAGAGAGAGAGAGAGAGAGAGAGAGAGAGAGAGAGAGAGTACTCTAAAAGCCTTTGATACGCCATTACGGCCACAGAGGAATCAACGCATTTCATTTCCTTGTATACCTCGTTTCTTGCCTTGAAGTTGTAAAAGTTGAATTTTGCTAATAATATAGAGAGAGAGAGAGAGAGAGAGAGAGAGAGAGAGAGAGAGAGAGAGAGAGTACTCTAAAAGCCTTTGCGATACGCCATACGGCCACAGAGGAATCAACGCATTTCATTTCCTTGTATACCTCGTTTCTTGCCTTGAAGTTGTAAAGTTGAATTTTGCTAATAATATAGAGAGAGAGAGAGAGAGAGAGAGAGAGAGAGAGAGAGAGAGAGAGAGAGAGAGAGAGTACTCTAAAAGCCTTTGCGATACGCCATTACGGCCACAGAGGAATCAACGCATTTCATTTCCTTGTATACCTCGTTTCTTGCCTTGAAGTTGTAAAAGTTGAATTTTGCTAATAGCTGAACAAATCTGCTAAAGCTCTTAATATCTCCAATGTTTGTGTCCTTCGTTTGTGTCCACATATACCGTTAACTTATTTATTAACTCTTCCTTCTCCTCGCAACCTTTATCCCTTTTTCCTAATTAGTTTTCCTTTTCGTTTTTATCTCTTCACATAAAATTATTACGTGTGTTGTAATTCTCATTATATCAATTTATTCTTCATATACGCTCAGCGTCAAGAACAATACGGATTACAAACTAAAAATAAAAATATATATATATAAAATATCACATGAATCAATTATTCATTTTATAATATACTACTACCATTATCTCCATCGAGCATTACAGCTCATGGAGCGCGTTCAACTCACACCGCCTACCACGCCTCTCCTCCTCGCACCTCCTCCACCCCTCCTCTCCAACACCAGAGCCTTCTAACCCTCTGCTTCCCAGTACTTCTTTCCTGGGCACGTTCTTCTTAATCCTTATTTACACTGTATTATACAAACATCAAAGGAATATGCGATCTTGTTTTATTAATGTATATTTATAAAGAAATTTGAATACCTAAGAAATAAATGCGAACACATTATCCTTAAAAGATTAACAGGATAAATTCCACGTCACAGCAGGGCACAAAGGCCTAACAGTTACCAAGGTCTAAGGAACTCCCAGAATCCGCTGTTAAATTCCTACAGCTAGACCTCGCTGTTAAATTCAGCAGTCGCTGTTAAATTATGCGGGCCGATTAGAATAACCTCCCCTCCGGTGGGAGATGCAAGGACGACGGGACAAGACAAACCACTTAACGTGACAGAGAGAGAGAGAGAGAGAGAGAGAGAGAGAGAGAGAGAGAGAGAGAGAGAAGTAGACGATGGTTGCGTCAAAGATCCAATTATCATATTCAACGGGAAAATGACTGAAACCGGTACCGGAATTAACCCAGTAGGGATAAGCCGATCAAACGTTAAAATGAGTAGTGCTTTCGACGTTAAAATAATTTATCATGAGTCATGGATATCTAAATGATTATTTTCACAATTAAAACCCTTTGTTATAAAAGCTGTCGATATTTAAATGAGTAGAGATAACATGAAGGGAATTTGGCATACAAATATATTTAATATTTAAAATATTTATTAGAAAACATTAAACTACCGATTTAGAAATAATTAATTTCAGCACTATGAAAACTAGTCATAAATGTAATTCATTTCTAAATAAGTTTAAATCTTAAATAATTCATCATAAAAGTCATAAAACATTATATGGATTTTTATGGACAAAGCAATATTATTTCGTCATAAATGTACAGAAATTATGCCTGCAGTAAAGGATTTCCTTCGCGTAAAATCTATATAATATATAGACTTTACATAAATCTATATGTATTATATAGATTTTACGTAACGTTTAGCAGGCCTTTTACTTACACGTCTTTCCTTACGGCATACATTTACTTAAAAGATTTTCTTTTTGGTGAGCCTTGAATTAAAATCATCTTCCTCTTGGTAAACACGGGCAAGGATAGCCACAGGAACTGGAAGCCATTTTACATAAATAATGTTACTAATCCTTCCATCTTGTCTTATCAAAAAAAAAAAAAAACTCTGAGAACTATCTTTAAAAAACGCTGAAAAAAAACTCGCATGAAAAACTGGAAAGTTCATACGCCAGGTATGTAAGACTGCGGTGGGAACCAAACCAGACGAACGGCTCGCTTGCGCGCACAATACACACGGCCACCAGTTTCTTCTGACCGCTCACGCGGAGTGCGTCAATTCCAGTTTCTATTATCCTCAATCTGTTCGGTGGGTCCTGCCTGGATCCAGGCAGGCTATTCCCCCTTCCCCCTCTATACCTTGGCTCGACCTGACGCGCGGCACTCGGAGGTAATTGATTGAAGATACAGATAACAAATTGGCAGGCAATGATCGATAAGGACTGAAACCGCGGTCCTGAAGATTTTTCCCAAATCCTTCCGGATAAGACGAGGCTAGACGCGGACTCTGACTTTATTCAGCTTTCATTTTCGATGCTTTATCTATTGGATCTTTTCCAGCCACTGGTTACTGCACTCTGTTTACCTAACAGCTGGCTTTCCTTGGGCTTTATTTAGCAGTCACTCCCAGGTGTTTTTAACTTACTATGAATGGCTGCCAAGGTAAAGACCATCTACGGAATATTCAAAGGATGTGTCGTGTTGGATGAGAATAATCTGTAGACTTCAATCGATAATTAAAAAATAAATTATTTTACATTTTACCTTATGTTAAGATGCTCTGCTCTCCCAAATACTGAAATATTTTGACAGATGACAAGTAACAACAGGGCAACGTACACTTCAATTGGACATAGGTTTCTTTCTATGATAATTATGACATCTATTTGATGCACATCCATATAAATAACACTCAAATTGGAAATAGGAAAAGGGATAAGCAAAACTGAGAGGCAACAATCTAAACAACTATCACTATTATTAATATTATCATCAGCATTATTATTCATTATTATTTACGCAGGCTTGGTTACTTCACGGCACTAACAAATTACAAGAATGATTACTTACTGCCTTGACCAACAATAATAATAATAATGAAGACAACGAACAAAAAATCCAGAGAGCATTATAAAGATGTTTTTCACAGGTTCAGCTACAGAGGCATAGAAAGATCACCATCACATTATAACACGTATAGTATTGTAGACTTCAAACAAGGCATAGCAAAATGACTCCACCATCAAATAAATCACAAGACTTGAATTCATTCCCCCAAAATTTTATGTGAAACAAAAACGAAAGTTATAATTATCGCCCTGATGACATATATCGAGCTTAGAAAAAACAATACATATGTAAAATGTTCTCTGTATGGCTTGTCGTTCGATCAGCGAAACTGAGACACACTGGGTCTGGTCGGTACTTGGATAGGGAACCATCATGAAAAGCCTCGTGAACATCGCTTTAAAACCGGAGGGGTAACATCTTGCGCCATCCCCTCTAAGGAGAAAAGAGATATAATATACATATATACATACATACATATACATATATTTATATATAAATATATATACATATATATATATGTCTCTGTCTGTTAAACAATTGGCGATGTGTGAAAATATATTAATAAAATATTTTTAAACATACGAAAACTACTAAACATTCCTCCCGTTAGTATGGTGAACTATAAAATAAATAAATAACTGCATTTAGAAACGGCATAAAAGTATTTCAAGACCTTCCTTCCTTCACTTGGCAACATTCAATTATACCCATATCAAATCCTCACCACATTATAATTCAAATAACCTCAGGGAGCTAGGTCTTCAAACCAAAGATCTGAAGGCCTGTCAGTAACCTGTGAAAACACATTAAGAAGTTGGAGGAGGAGGAGGAGGAGGAGGAGGAGGAGGAGGAGGAGGAGGAGGAGGAGGAGGAGGGCAGGAGGGCAGGAGGAGGAGGAGGGAGGAGGAGGAGGAGGAGGAGGAGGAGCAGGAGGAGCAGGAGGGAAAGGCATCAAGAGGAAAGAAGCTGTAGGTTACTTGAAGGACGAGAGGATACTCAGATAGACTTTCACCTTCCCAAGCTTGCGAGTGCAACTTCTTTGACCCCGTCACTGAGATAAAATGTTACAAGAGATAACAACACTCCCTCAAAAACAAAATAGCTGTGATCAGGAACTATCGGGACGAGAGGAAGAGGAAGAGGAGGAGGAGGAGGAGGAGGAGGAGGAGGATTGCCAAAGCGGCTCCACATCATCAACGAGTTGCTTTGACCCGCAAAGCGGTTCTGCTTTCTTATATAAATTCCGCAAGCAGAGAATTGAAGAAGATAAGCGATACGTTGAACCCCTGAGAAATTGACGTTAGCCAAACCAGTAGTGAAGGTAAGGCGATGTGCATTCAAGTAGGTATATTTCAGAGCTGGAATTAAAATTTAACAATGAAATATATTTTCCAAAGGAAGGGGATGTATGTAAAACAATGACATTAAAAATTCTTCATCGTTAAACCTCTATTATGAAATAAAATATAAATTTTTATACATACATATATACAGTATGGGCATGCGTTTACAAAATTAAAATTTTGCAACGTTTAGACATTTCACAATTAACACGTTTCCAGCCTATGAGAGCAGTGACTTGTGCGATATTCATTTGCTATGTTATTTTTCCTTACATATTTTTAAACTCAAATGCACTCTATATGAAAAATATAATCAGTCTTGGGTGCTGTCAGTCCACTATTTTCATGGTATTAATTTCCAGCGATAGCAAAAACTAAATAAGACATATTTCCTCCACAATGTCTTGTTCGCATATATCTTTAAAACAATTTTAACTTAAGAGAACAACGGAGATTTCTCATCCCGAATGAGCAAGTATTAAAAAATGCAACCTGTAAAAAAAAAAAAAAAAAAAAAAAAATTACCCACCATGAAGCTGTCAAAACAAATTGTTTTCAGGTGCGGTTCCATTAGTAAAACACAGACAATCCTAAAATGGTTTTCGTTCCCGTCGACCTTATTTGGCTACTAGTCACGATAAGCATAAATTTAAGCAGACAGTGGCTAAGTCACTGCGAGCTGGAAATGCAATTACTTATACAGGATCAAAAATTGTAAATCTCTGCTTTGTTAATTACAAAAAAAAGGAAGTCAACGATTAAACTCCGAGTTAGTGAATGGATACATTTAAAATAACTACATTCATATATAAATAAAAAAGTACGTTACATAAAAAGAAATTAAGAATCTTTTAGATAACCTAATCTCGACATGAATATATAATTAGGAACGAAACTCGTGAGGAAAAAATACTAATTTTGTAAATTAGTAGTCAATACAAGATTTCGAGTACCTTAGCTGTACCAATGAACGACCCACATATCATTCATATCAAACAGTGTGACGAGCACTGATACTGATAACAATTCCCTAAGGGACTTAAAAGACAATACACTTTCTTTCCAAGAGATATATCAGGGTACAGGAGCAACATTGGATAACAAAAATGATTACGAAATCCACACTGGTGGATAATTATAGAACTGAATATAGAATTTTGGCCAAAGGCCAAGTGTTGGGACCTATGAGGTCATTCAGCACTGAAACGGAAATTGACAGTAAAAAGGTTTGAAAGGTGTAACAGGAGGAAAACCTCGCAGTTGCACTATGAATCAATTGTTAGGAGAGGGTGGAAAAAAAGTTAAATATACTTTAGTTTAACCAGACCACTGAGCTGATTAACAGCTCTCCTAGGGCTGGCCCGAAGGATTAGACTTGTTTTACGTTGCTAAGAACCAATAAATGGTTACCTAGCAATGGGACCTACAGCTTATTGTGGAATCCGAACCACATTATGACGAGCAATGAGTTTCTATCACCAGAAATAAATTCCTCCTAATTCTTCATTGGCCGGTCGAAGAGAGTCGAACGCGCGCTGGGCCAACAGCGTGCTAGCCGAGTGCTCTACCTACCCCTCCAATGAAGAACTAGGAAAGAGTATAGATCCGACAAGCTGAGGCAAGCAGAGAATTTCAACTTTTGGCAGCAGAAGAAAAAAAAATTCCCTCAAAAATACTTCACTATCTCTTTTCACCTCAGACGAGGTTATATTTCTTTTAGTATTACGAGGCGAACTGATGCGGTTTTTCGAAGTCGTCATTCAGAGAAAAATTAACTTTCATTACTTTTTTAGACCGAAACGAGAAAATGGCGTCAAAACAGTTTGGTTTTCATTAAGGGGCTCTTCATCTCCAAAAAGGTGTCACCGTGAAATGTTTACTACCGCCAGCGAAACACCCAAATGAGGACTGAATGTCATGGAGGCTTAAAAATCGACCAACAAATCTAATACAATGAGAGAGAATCTCAATTCTAGAGGCGAATCAATTGCAACCTTCTGCCGACGGTTAAGTATGGGTATGACGTTGCTTGGGCCGCTAACCTTCGCAGCTGGTGATAATGAAAAGGACACCTACTCAATGCTTTTGGATAAAATTTCAGTCTGGAAAAACTAGAACACCTACTCAATGCTCTTGGATAAAATTTCAGTCTGGAAAAACTAGAACACCTACTCAATGCTCTTGGATAAAATTTCAGTCTGGAAAAACTAGAACACCTACTCAATGCTCTTGGATAAAATTTCAGTCTGGAAAAACTAGAACACCTACTCAATCCTCTTGAATAAAATTTCAGTCTGGAAAAACTAGAACACCTACTCAATGCTCTTGGATAAAATTTCAGTCTGGAAAAACTAGAACACCTACTCAATGCTCTTGGATAAAATTTCAGTCTGGAAAAACTAGAACACCTACTCAATGCTTTTGGATAAAATTTCAGTCTGGAAAAACTAGAACACCTACTCAATGCTTTTTGGATAAAATTTCAGTCTGGAAAAACTAGAACACCTACTCAATGCTTTTGGATAAAATTTCAGTCTGGAAAACTAGAACACCTACTCAATGCTTTTGGATAAAATTTCAGTCTGGAAAAACTAGAACACCTACTCAATGCTTCTGGATAAAATTTCAGTCTGGAAAAACTAGAACACCTACTCAATGCTTCTGGATAAAATTTCAGTCTGGAAAAACTAGAAAACCTACTCAATGCTTTTGGATAAAATTTCAGTCTGGAAAAACTAGAACACCTACTCAATGCTTTTGGATGAAATTTCAGTCTGGAAAAACTAATTAAGAGAACCGAAACACATATTTTTTCAGAGCTCCTTATGTACAATCATGCTAAATAAATTTTAGGTTTAGGTGAGCTAAAACCAAAACACAACACCTAAGCCTACATTACGGACACCCTGCAATGGGGTTTTCAGGTAAATGTTAAGTCTGCCCTAAAATGGAAAACTTCAGCGTCCGCAAAATTTTCGAAATTGAGATATGTCACTTATTGGGCTTGTGAAACACAAAATACACAAGTTATTGCAGTTTCAAAACGATTCTTCAATGGTTTCCACGAGTATTTAGGAGGTCCCATTTGCAGTATCTGCAAAAACAGTATTAAGGCAAGGGAAAAATGCAGTATATACCATTTTTCTCAGTTTTGTATTTTTTTTGCAGATACTGCAGTCTTCCATTTTAGGGCAGAAGTGCCCTTTTGAAATACACCATACTGATTAGTGTGGCATATGATGCTCAGCATAAGGGTGCATTTAAAACATGTCACAATCACACGTCAGCACCTCATAGCCTACATAAAACAAACAGGTTGAAAACAAGTCAACTTACCTTGGGCAGAGAACGAATCTTTGACCAGTGCTGAATATTAGTATGAGGCACTGGTTAGGACTACCAAGAAGTTGTTAACCTGTATTAAAACCTGTATGTGACGTGTGTGTAGTAAGTTACCCAAATGTGTTAGTGACATGTTTTGCTGTAGTGTGGACTCACCATAACTTTTATACGGTTAAGCTGCCTAAGGCGAATCTACTGTTCTCTCTCTCTCTCTCTCTCTCTCTCTCTCTCTCTCTCTCTCTCTTCAAAAATATACAGAATACACACATACACATATAATATATGAGTATATATATATAGTATATGTAACCAACATACCATCATTCAAACAACAAACATAAAGCATCCTGCAACTGCCCCGACGCGACCTTGACCGTTTTTGTATGAAGTGGGAGGCTGACACCTCTTGCATTCCTCGCTGGCATCACATGCCGCTCTTCCTCCGTTCTTTTTGAATGTGGCCCCCAGTGTGGGTGGGTGTAGAGACGCATTTATTGCAGTCTGTATTCATATACGTGCGTGGGAACGTTTTACGGATACTGCTGTGTATAAATATAAATAAACTTGATTATATACGCGTCCTAAATGTGTGGGTGTAGGTCTGAAAGACTCTATTCCTGCTTAAATAATAATTATCTTAATTATCATTGCTATTCGTCGGTTACATAATCAGAGAATGTGTGGGTGTACGTCTGAAAGGCCCTAATAGTGCGTGAATAATAATGACCTTAATTATCATTATTATGTAATCAAATATTAAGAGAATGGTTAAGTCTGCGTTTCATTAATTATATAATGAAAAAAAAATTATATAATTCAAAAAAACTTCTTTTCTGTCTCACTGCTAAAATATATCAGATAACGATCAATTCCCAGTTTTATTAATTATATAATTTAAAAAAGAAGCTTCTTTCCCATTGCTAACATATATAATTTTATATATCATCATATAAACCAAAAACAGCAAAGTACAAAGCAGATTCCGAATTCACACGCGACACAGCAAAACCCTACAGGTATGTGCAGAATTCCTAACCTTTCCAATGCAATCGTGAGTGCGTAAAAAAAAAAAAAAATACCAGTGTGCATGGTTGCATGGGAAAGTTTTTTATGCATGCGAATCTGCGTCATGGTTTTTTTTATGGCACGTCTCGCTTTACTCTGAAGCCACGCCGTAAAGATTGTTTTTCTACGCCATAAAAAAACTTTTTTTTAAATAACTTAAACACTTCTCAAAAAGGAAAAGTGCATTGAATCAATTGAATCAGGTGATTTCTTCAGCCTTACCAAGAAAGAGGAAAATAAAAGGAAGGAAAATCTCCGTCGCCACATGCAATTCATGAGAGAGAGAGAGAGAGAGAGAGAGAGAGAGAGAGAGAGAGAGAGAGAGAGAGAGAGAGAGAAGTGCATTGAATCAATTGAATCAGGTGATTTCTTCAGCCTTACTGAGAAAAAGGAAAATAAAATGAAGGAAAATCTCTGTCGCCACACGCAATTCATGAAGAGAGAGAGAGAGAGAGAGAGAGAGAGAGAGAGAGAGAGAGAGAGAGAAATAGCTCGAGGCCTTGCTCTTTCACACCACAATTATACCTCAAACGACGAAGGCCACTGTTCTTTGGATACTAAAACTGATACTAAAGGAAGTAATCAAGCAACGATCCTTTACAGAGAAGCGACGTTTGTTTTAAGAACAGAATGTAATCATTAATCACTGTTAACTGTAGCTCTTTTTTTTTTTTTTTTTGCTCACTCGTTCAATAAGTCAATTAAGCCCTCCTAACTACTAAGATTAATATTATCAAGTACTTCACACAGAAGAGTTAACATTGATGAAATACCTTGCCGAAATATTACATGAAACAAAAACAAAAATAAAAAATGGAAATGTTTCAGAAATCCATTTGGTTAATCCTTATCGTTATTCATTTTAAGGATTAAATTCTATTACTGAACCTTAACCCTCAAAGGACCATGAGATGTGACAACTACTATTCCAGGAACGCTCTAGCCATAATTAAGTCGTCAGCACTTTTTTTTTTATCCAAACTATTACTTACAATAATACTACTGACAAGGCTACAACAGCAAATGTTACTACTCCAGCTTCTACAACAAATAATAATAAAAATAATTAATTCTAATGATATTACTGATTCTCTAAATAATAATAATTTCTCCTACTACGTCTACTGCTGAAAATAATAATAGGAGGAAGAAAAAACAAGTAAAAAATGTGCCGAGGTTTCTTCGGCGCAATCGAGTTTTCTGTACAACCGCTATAGCCTATAATCGGTGGTCTCAATGTTGTATGAACCGCGGCCCATTAAACTTTAACCACAGTCCGGTGGTGGCATATCCTATAGCGTTGCCAGAAACACGATTATGGCTAACTTTACCCTCAATAAAATATAAAACTACTGACGCTACAGGGCTACAATTTGGTATGTTTGATGATTGGAAGGTGGATGATCAACACACCAATTTGCAGCCCTCTAGCCTCAGTAGTTTTCAAGATCTGGGGGCGGACAGAAAAAGTGCGGACGGACAGAAAAAGTGCGGACGGACAACCCAACAAAGCTGGCTAACAATCTACAAATAATTACTTCTACAACATCTGCTACTGCAAGTAACATTAATAGGAGGAAGAAAAAATTGTAACAACAAATTGTAACCTCTGAGTTCAGAGGTTATCACCAATGACTACAAAACATTATTTGTGGATAACCTGAAAAAAACTCTTAATTTCAAAATCTTTTTTCAAGTTAATACTAAACGAACAAGTATGACTACAAATATACCTTCAGTACAGAAAGTTCCATGTGAATATGTAAAAAAAATGAGGAAACTCAAGATAGCCGTGAAGATATTCTTTTCCGGTGCGATAAGCGTCTTTGGCTTCTCGCTGAAGTGTGTATGTATGTATGTATGTATGTATGCATGTATGTGTGTGTGTGTGTGTGTGTGTGTGTGTGTGTGTTTGAACATCAATACTTCCCTTGGTATAAGTAAAAAAAAAATCTATAATATAAAAAATATATATATATATATATATATATATATATATATATATATATATATATATATATAATAAAAATTTTAAAATGAAAACAACACAGTTTAATTATGCTAACCGTTTCTTACTTATCCTAACCTATAACCTCTGCAATTCCTTTTTCTTCCTGCGTTCTAAAATGTGGGTGTTATTATTCAACACCTCTCCGGCTATCCTTCTCCCGCCTCCCTCTCTCTCTCTCTCTCTCTCTCTCTCTCTCTCTCTCTCTCTCTCTCTCTCTCTCTCTATATATATATATATATATAATATACATATATATATATATATAAAATATATATATATATATATATATATATATATATATATATATATATATTTATATATATGTTATATAATTATATACATAACATATATATAGCGTTATAGTAATATTATATAATATACATAAATATATATAGGACTTTATAGTTATCGATATATATATATACATATATATATATATCCTTTGTCAGGACTCAGATATGTATTCATGGACTAACGACGAACTAGGATAATACAGAAATGATACATATCCACTAACAAGAACGTTAATTTCTTCAATCAACGTCGATATTACTTATTATGATAATCTTGCTGTGATTATCGATTAGCATAAACATAATAAGAGAATAGTGGCAAAATAATTACTAAGATTTTCATTTCTCTCCGTTCTGGAGACCGTAACAGTCGAAATGTTTTAAAACAAGAATACACTGCACGATAAAAAAAAAAAATTAGTACTGTATTAAGGAAATTATCTTGAACAAATTATGATCGCCATTATAGTTAAATCTTTATTTCTTTGAGACCGCAATGCATACAAACGCATGTGAAAATGTTGAAAATACTACCTGAATACAAGATAATTAACAAGCAGTCAACTCAACACAGAGACGCTGTTACGACAAGGTTGGAAGCACATTCGCTACGGCAAAGTCACCCCTAAGTATACGTTTTCTCTTGTACACTCGATGCCACAGAAAACCTAATTCAGTACACAGGAATAGCTATTTCCCAGTTCTCCTCTAGTGATAGAATATGTATTATGGAAGGAACAAGAGGATTTTCTTGACAAATCAATTGAATTAGGTTCTACTTTCGATTTTAGCATAGATGTTAGTTAAAATCAAGGTTATTTTTCGGAAGACTCCAGCCACCTCCCACATTATAATTTATATTTTTCTTGGGTAAAACACATCAAAGAAAAAATTTCATCTCAGTACATGATCTTCGCAAATGTTTAATAACAGGGAAAAATAATTAATCAAATTACGACTTATAAGGTAAGGCAATACCGGCTCCCCACCCCCCTCCATAGCTAATACGGCAAAATTGTAACCAGTAAACACCCCTAGGTTACGTTAGGTTGGTATTTTTAGGTTCTTTTAGTGCCCTATCATTTCCTAGCCATTTTTGTATGAAAAACTCAAAATGGTTTTTCATGCAAAAATGGCTTGCTGGAGTCTTCCGAAATGGCTGGCTGGAGTCTTCCGAAAAATTACCAAAATCAATACAGGAAAATGTACTGTTAAAACGGCTTAAATGCTAGTCTGGTGTACGCATATGAACAAAAGGGATGGTAAACTCAAGATCGCTTTCATAAGCATAAAGCAAGTTCAGTTTGTTTCAATGGACCGTTTCCGATGACAAGAAAAAAAAAGGTAACAGTCTCTGCCACATTCATACCTTAACTAACGAGTCATTGGTGTAGCCTCTATACAGAAACATTAAAAACCACTGGGTGCTTTATACCTTCGCAGAATGCTTATCTGTAGCACATCTAATTCCTTACACAAAACATACTGCACCACTCACCTGTATCTTGCACGCACTCTTGTGCTTCCGGGAAATTATGTCCCTTCCTTTCAAATACCTATGTACTCCTCTCCTCCCTCCTAACAATTCCAAATACACTCTTCGCCAACTTATGGTCTTCCATTCTCTCCATAACACACAACCATCTCAAAACACTTGAATTGATCCTTTTTACATACACTATTTAACACTTCTACATATCTTCCCATTTCTTACCTTCTCATTATGTCACACACACTGTGCTAAATAATCCATTTAAACAGCTTCAACCTTTCCTCTTGACTAACACTAGGGAGTGCTGGCTCGACCATCCCTTCATACGTTCCAACCTTGGCTTCTATAGATACTCCAAGTCTCGTCCTTATCTTCTGCACACATCTGCTGCCTTCCTTCCTCATTCTACCATATCAGCTATATTCACTCCCAAGTACCTATAAACATTAACTACTCCATTTTTTCAAAGATGTACATCAATTTTCATTGTGTCATCTTCTAGGTTTTCATTTAGGCTACCATCGTAACTTTACTACTGCGTATTATTACCCTCCATTTTCTCCTCTTGCAAACAATTAGGGTAATAAAAATTGACTTCTATCACAGTGGTAATATGCAGTATCACCAGGACACTACTGCCCTTGGAAGGGTCCAATAGTTTGTGATTCTTATGCTTGCAAATGTCGGATGAGCCTCTTTCTCGCTCTCTCTCAAGGGAAACGACCATACATTGGGTAATTATAACTGACGAATACCATTGTGCATCCCTATGCAGAAGAGTCCAGTTGTTGCCTGTTGGGAGGAAATGCTTCCTAAAGGGCAAATAAGCCACTTCACCCCTGGCAAATGAAAATACAACTTTCATTTCTGTTAGATTCGTGAAAAGAAAATATAAATATTCTTGCTCGTTCTGTATCGTATGGAGTCACCAAAATGACAGGACATGGCATCAACATCCCCATAGCCCATACTAATCTCGCTTTATCAGAAACTTTATCTCAAAGCCTTGTACATCAAACCAATCTACACATTCTAATACATGCTTTGCTGTCTTCATAAGAACTTTTAAACATTCTTGACAAATTACCTTGTACATTTTACATCATATCAGGGGATAAGTAAGCTTGCTTGCCATATGCGGAGAACAGTAGAAAAACTTAAGCAAAAAAGCCTTGCTCAACTTAAAAATTTATTTTGATGTTCATTATGCAGCCTGTTGGAATTTAAGGATTTTAACAATGATCCATGAACGATGGCTCAATAAATAATGAAATGCTTAGATATGATATTGCTCCTAGACACAAGAATAACTTATATCCTATTCCTGATGCATGCTTTGGGTAAAGGACAGAATGAGATTACTGTTCACTGCAACTCCCTCCATTTCATTCGACAATCTGCATTTTTTTCCCAACTTGTTAAATTAAAAATTTAAAGATAATGGAGACTGAGTCTGTTTGCATTTTAGAACTGATAAAGAGCTGTTTAATATCAGGTCTCAGGTCAGGAAAAAAGAACTGATTTTACAATATTTATTTTTTGATACTGACATCGTCTTATAAGTTTTCCGAGTTCAAAAATCAGTATCATGCACGATACCACCAATTTAAAAATAAATATTTACCTATGAAACTGCTGATTTAAAAATCAGTGATACTCACGATACTATTGATTTAAAAATCAGTATTTGCCCATGAAACTACTAATTTAAAAATCAGTATTTATGTGCGTTAATATTTACCATATTCAAAAATATGTCTTTATCCACATTTCGTTTAAAAAATGGGTAGTCATTTTTTTTAATTACGAAACTACACATCTAAGTGTATCTCCCATCGATGCTGTTAACTATATAAATAATATATATTTGGTCAATTACGTAATAATTTATAAACTTAAGATCCTACCTGACGAACCGTCTAAACGAAATGCCAAACCCACTTAAAAACACATTCGAGAAATCTACTTCACCTACACCAATGGAACTACGGCCTAAACTTCAAAAAGTGATGTATAAATTAACCTTTAATTATATAATCTTATAAACTATTGTGCCGGCTTTGTCTCAGCCCTAAGATCTTAAAAACTACTGAGGCTAGAGGACTGCAAATTGGTATCCTGATCATTCACCCTCCAATCATCAAGCATACCAAATTGCAGCCCTCTAGCCTCAGTAGTTTTTGTTTTATTTAAGGTTAAAGTTAGACCATCGTACGTCTGGCAACGCTACAGGACAGGCCACCACCAGGCCATGGTTCAAATTTCATGGGCCGCGGCTCATACAGCGTTGTACCGAGACCACCGAAAGATAGATCCATTTTTGGTGGCCTTGATTATACGCTGTAGCAGCTGTGCAGAAAACTCGAAAAATACTTCGGCGCGCTTTTACTTGTTTATACTATAAATTGATCAACTTTGTTATTAATCCCCTTTGTTACTCGATCTGTTGAGAGTTGAGGGCTGTAGAACGCACCTACGTCACGTTGTGTAGTGTATGATCCCGTATTTTCATTATTTGTGTTGGTTCTTTGTCCGCTGTTACTATTTGTTAATCTATTGCCCCAGCTATTACTTTTACTATCATTATTACTATTATTACTATTTTCCACGCAGTATTATATTTTTCATTCCCATCTAGCTTGCAGCGTTATATCATTCAATACTGACTTGCGGTGACTATTATTCAGTATTGACTTGTGAATATTATTCAGTACTGACTTGTGAATATTACTCAGTATTGACTTGTGAAAATTATTCAGTATTGACTTGTGAATATTATTCAGTACTGACTTGCAGTGAATATTATTCAATACTAACTTGCAGTAAATATTATTCAGTACTGACTTGCAGTGAATATTATTCCATACTGACTTGCAGTGAATATTATTCAGAACTGACTTTCAATGAATATCATTCAATACTGTTAACTAAACCCACCGCTACCGTTCCATATATACTGTATATACTGCATGTATGATTATAATTTTCTTAACACTTAACAATGTTATCAATGTAGCTGCTCAGCTTTCTAATATCTTAAACTGTCACGATCGTATCCGTATTTGTAAACAGCCGTGAGCTGAGATACGGTACGCTACCATTTCCATTGCGAACGATTCGGGAATCGAGCCGGGAACAGCAGCTGAGGCTCGGCTGAGTGGGTCCTGGTTATACTGCCGAGTGAAAGCTGGCATAGCACGGAATCAACAATGCGTACTTTCACCTGCTCTTCTCCAGTGCAGTGATGGCCGAGTGGTTAAGGCGTCTGACTAGAAATCAGATGGGATCTTCCCGCGTAGGTTCGAATCCTACTCACTGCGAGACGGGTGTCATTTTTTTCAATAATCTGCAACACATGAAATTAAACAATTCCGATCGGAATATGAAACCACTTGCGAAGGACCTGTACTGTAATTAGGTCACGTAATGTGACGAAGGAATGAGAGAAAAAGAGCGAAGCAACAAAAATATTCAAGAGAACGTTGAAGCAACAGGTCAAGGTGATCATAACAGGCTGGGTACCACCTGCTCGCGAATGGGGTTGGCGGGGGCCAGGGGGTCTGCAGCTGAACCGAAGTAAACGAACGCACACCTGCTGGTTTCTTTGTTTACTATACATCTAAAAATGTATTCTCTCCTGATACAAAACAAAACTCTTATTTTACACACACACACACTTAAAAAATTAATTTAAAATTTATCTCAAACATTTACGCCAACTAAAATTATCTGAAACTTCTACACAAATTAAACTAGTATTAATCATCTTCCATTTTAATTTGTATTTATTAAGTCTTCCGCAGGAAAATGTGGTGACTTTTATCAAAACTCATAACTTACAAGAATACGTGATAACGATAATTTATCAAAATTATTATTGATTAAAACATTTCATCAACAATAAACTGTGGAATGTTAAAGCTCAATATGTTTTTGCGTGACTTTATTGTTAATATGATTATAACCTGTCAGCTTGTGTATGTATAAAGTTCCTGCCCTTTTTATACTTATAAAAGCATATCATGAGTAGTAACGTTCGTTAAGGCCATAGTAGGCTTCTGAGGCCATCATCTAAGAAGCAAAGGCGCTTAAGAGAAAACATAAAACTTTCAACACTACAATCACTGAAACACAATCATGCATTAACTGTTAAATCGTGGATGAACCTCCTGAGCAGAAAAAAAAAAAAAAACAGCCGAACTTCAATATTCCCTGTTTATTTTCGATTAAGTATTTTGTTTTATATATATATATATATATATATATATATATATATATATATATATATATATATATATATATATATATATATATATAAAGATGAAAAAAGCCATGCTTCTGTTTATAAAAAGAAAGACCCAAACTACAGTAATTTTATCTTTACAAAGAATTAGCCCTGTGAATCATAACAAATACTAATTTTTGATAAATTACCGTAAGAAAGTACTCTTGTGAACCAGAAAACACCCCCGCCCCCATCTATACATATTAAAACACTTTATCTGTTTTGCATGTACTCTTGCACTTCTAAATATCAAGAATCCTCCCTTCCAATATCTCCTCAATCTATCCAAAAGCTTTCCGTTTCTTCCTCTCCCTCTTCCCTCATAGCTTCGAATTTAGACTCTTCTCACCAGCCTCTCATCCTCCATTCTCTCGACATGACCAAACCATGGCTACCATTGGCGCTGCATTCACTTTTGACATATGCTTCGTTACCGCATCCATTTTCCTGTATAGCTCAACACGATCCTCTCTTTATCTAAGTAATTGCGCCTCAAATCAGTTCCCCTTTTTCACTAAACCATTCATCTTCTTCCTATCCTCCTACACTCAAACACTTTCGCTGCTGTCCATGAGGCCCCTATTATGTGTGTGTGTGTGTGTGTGTGTGTTTGTATGTATGTATGTATGTATATATATATATATATATATATATATATATATATATATATATATATATATATGCACAATATATATATTCAGTATATATATCATGCACAATATATATATATATATATATATATATATATATATATATATATATATATATATATATATATATATATATATATATATATCTTATACATACCACACACACAAAACTTACATTCTTGGCAGGGAGGCATTGGTTGAGTCAGGTGATATCATGTGACAATATGACAATACACGAGTCTTACAACTAAGGAATTTATATTTGGTTTGGAGAACTGTCTTTATAATAATGAAAAGTAATGTTTTATATATATACATATATATATGTATATATATATCGTGTACATAAAGAATAAAAAACTTAGGACGTCGAATACTGCAGTCAAGACAGCAACGTGGCACGTGATTATCATCAGAAAACGTATGTACGAATGCTACTGACTCTCAAAAACCGGTTGGTTTTTCACCTTTATAGTGGACAAATGGACGTATTGAATATAAAATCATTTTTTACTGACGCACATGGCTCTATAAATGAAAATACCCGATTTATACATAATTAGTAATGAGATATAGTACCTAGTTGTTACATGTAAAACTGATGTCGGATTCCTCAAAGTCCATCCATCGAAACTTTTGAAATTATCGACGGAGAGAGAGAGAGAGAGAGAGAGAGAGAGAGAGAGAGAGAGAGAGAGAGACTGGGGTTAGAAAGGTCGTCTAGAAAACGTTACAGGCGATGGTCACCCCCACTGAGAAACCTTGTTAATTGGAGAGCCGAAGTCTCTCTCTCTCTCTCTCTCTCTCTCTCTCTCTCTCTCTCTCTCTCTCTCTCTCTCTCTCTCCATTTGCGTACAGTATTAAAATTTCAACTTACAGTAATACGCCTAACCATTTTCTTCTAACAAAACCGTCTTCTTGACTCCTATTTCCACCAAATATCAAATTCCTTCATCTCTAAGTGCTCTTAATAATCAAGAAAATATGTAATAATAGAAATAATTAACTCATAAGTCTAAACTAACCACTTTCCTAGTGAACAACACATATATAAGGTGCCTTTGGAATAACATTTTCCAGAACGAGGGTAAACACTCGAGACTTATTAACGTATCTCCAATGATCAATACCCGAGGTAAATACCGTACTTGCTGCATGTCGGGAAATGCAAACCCTCCTTATTTGCATAACAGTGTTTGAAAATCGTGTTGCCATCTTTTACCAACATCGAAGAAAGTGATCTATCTGCGTATACAGAAACCAAATTCCTCTAAGAAAGTGGAGTTTTAAATAGTATCTTCGAATTTAATTCAACACACGTAAAGAAGAAGAGGTTTCTTGAAAGCATAATAAGGAGAGACTTCAATAACGTTAAAATTAAGGTCACTGGTGCCCTATGGCAACACTGCATCAGCCGGTGATCTATCAAGCACTTTTCCGCTACGCGGATCACAAGCAGTAAGGGAAACTAGCGATGTTTGCAGTTCGAAAAAACCACTTAACATGTATTAGCGACAAAAATCATCAAAAATTACCCACAAATCATCACTGAACCTTAAATAAATTATTACATAATTATTTGTAGCATTAATCCCTCCTCTACACATATGAAAACTTTTACAAAAGGAAAGGGAAATAAATTTCAATATAACCGAAAGGTTTTCCCCTGAGAATTTACCATGGATTGTATTACGCGTAACGATGGCCGCGTTGCCCATAACAGATGGTCTACGAAGACCAACAACAGGCTATTTTTAAACCTACTTTAATTCCATGATCGAGATAGTTTTAATTATTTTGGATAAATAAAGGAAATATGATTGTTATCACTGCTACAGTTCGGTTATGAATTTGTAATGTAAAGCTAAAGTAAAAGCTACCGATTAATAGGAATGAATGGTTCCCTCCAGCATTACTGCTCATGGTGAGTAAACAAACCTTGATCATATGAGCATGGCAAGGGATTTTACTAAACAAATTGATGACCCTCACACAGCGTTCTTTCTTGATAAATAGGGTATCCAGAAATATCAGGGTTACACGACATTAATTACCTTCATAAGTATGTTTATGGTCTATATGCCTAGAATTTTCACGTACGTAAGCAGTGTTAACAACTGGGTATCAAATTTCGTTACGACAAAAACAATTGCGTTCACGTGGCCTACAAGTACAAAGATAAAATCACACGATTTTATATGACTTTATCTTTAACCAGAAACCAAACGCAAGTTAAATCATGAAATGCGCAGAATGAAAACTGCAGATATGTAAAGGAAAGGGCAACAGAAACAAAACGAAAGGGAAACGGCTGAAAGGGACGGGGAGATGGTTGAATAATTCGAAAAGGTCACGTCGGTCGTGTGTAAACAGAGACGGGATGGGAATAAAAAGATAAGATAAAAACTATAACAACATAAAATGAAACTAACTAAATAAAACCACTTATGAATAACGGGAGACAAGAAAAAAAAAAAAGAGAGGCTTCAGAGTTATTTCATTCCTAGACTTAGTCACTCAACGTCCTCTACGCTTATAAGCTTTCAGTCGTGTATCCTTTCAAAACATCGGTTACGCGGGTTAATCTTTTCAGAAGGGACGGCCACACGGCGTTAGACTACTGTACGAGTACATGCCAGCACAGTATTTACATCTGCGATCTACCGTGGAACATCAGAAAAACGTTTAGGAACATAAAACAACGGGGTTTCAGGTAAGGGTCTGGTGGGGTTTTAAGTGGTCATGGTACATTGTGCAGGGAGGAGACGAAACATCTGTACTAAGGAGTGTTTTCGTTTAGCGTCTGAGAGTAGTTGGCTTTCCCCTTGTTCTGCATTAGTATAGTGTAGGTGTTGTATTTCAATTCGTATTATACAACCACACACATATATAATATATGTGTGTGTGTGCGTTTGTATAATGCGAACTGAAATGCAATGCTATACACACACACACACACACACACACACACACACATATATATATATATATATATATATATATATATATATATATATATATATATATATATATATACATATAGTATATATATACAATATATATATAGATGTATATAGTATGTGTGTTCAACATCCAACATTTTTTTAACATGTTCACACACAAACCTATGTAAATACTGACCAGTCCTCCAACGGTTTGGCTTTCCATTTTTTATAAAATGCATCTGATGTGACTAATGTTTTTGAAAAGATACAGGACTCAAATTTAATCGGAGGGGGTTTCGAATGGGTAAGCCTTTGGATGAGATAATGCCGAAGCCTCTCCGTTTCTCCCGTTATTCATAATTATTTTTATTTTGTAAGGGTTTCGTTTCTTAAGCTTTTTTTTATCCCCTTCCCCTTTCTCGGCCCTTCATTTTTATCCAACATTTTCCCAGTCTCTTTTTACTGCTTCCCTTTCTTTTTATTTGTTTCTTGTTCTATCCGACGTGTTACCAGGGAATACAGTATATATCAACAGCTTCTAGTCACATAATAAGTGAGCAAGGGAACGGTGACTCTGTAACCACCTGTTGTACATCCTCGCATATGTGATGTCTAGGATAACAGTCCTCTGTGCTAGAGTAAGGCATTTTATGACCTATAGCCCTTAATAAGTAAGCTCTACTGCCTCTACCCAATCCCTTTGTTAAGATGGACAGAGGGAGTCTCATCTACCAACTATTAAAATGGTGAAATTTGAAGCTTCCTTATGAAACTGACCAACTTCTGGCCCGACCGGCAAGAATGAGGCATTTGCCTACTGGACAGAAAAAGAGAATATGACATCTGACTGGTGGACGGGAAAAGATAGACTGAGGAAAGAATACCAGCCATCTTCCTTTCATCCAATCTTAGGCGAGATGATGTTCTGTTCTAGCATAGCTCAGGCAACTGCAAACATGTTAAGTATACTAGGACGTGTGGATGTTTTCTTGTAAATGCTGGGCATATAGACAGCAGCAGTGTTCCTTATCTTCCAGTCTACCACATAGTTGCTGGTGTAGGCAATCAATACCCTACAGAGTTCACTGTTGCTACTATTTGTTTGGCTACATTCCTGTGTCCCATCGGGTTTTCAACCATCAATCTGCTTACGAAATGTCCATCTGTGTCTACTGCTACTCGTGAAAAGAAGAGGACGGCAACCACTTTTGGGAAGAAATAGCCATCGCATGGGAACTTAGACTTTGGCAAACAATGATCTTGACCATCTCAAGGGATAAGAAGCAATTTAGTGATACTTTGATCTTCAGCATCAGTAAAATCCAGTCTTCATGAAGAAAGGAGCTGGGCCATCTATGAGATGGAGAAATTACTTGATGGGAAAGGAAGGTCAACATCCTTCCAACACCAACAAGTGTCAGAACTTCACCTCCTCCTCTTCCTCTGAAGACAACACAGGAAAGGCAAAGTCCACTATCACACTGAGCCAAAAGTCCAACCAGAATGTAGCCCAGAACAAAGCCATGGTGACTTACTATATGGTGGCTCCTGCTTCAGATAAGGATAGAAAGATCCCCTCCATAGAAAGCCATTCGAACTCATGGTTATTTATTCATTAACCCAAAGACTGCCTGGTCTACCAACAACAGGTAGGTCTTGACATCCTCCAGGACATAATGAATTTCTAAAATATATGACACACCAGAGTTTAAGACATGCCTTTAACTTGGCAAGATATGTCTAGGAAAAATAAAAACCCCACATTTCCCCTGAAATTCATAGCCCTCCCATCAATCATGCTTTGGCTCAAGATTGTGGGATACTGATATTCTGTACTGAACTACTCAAGCCATTGTAACAGGGCAACAGCAATCTGAAATTTATGGTAAAATTTTAAAAAATCTGGCAAGCCCGAGGCAGCTCAAACTAACAACAGGGAAGAGCAGAAATTACATATCACTTATCAATTATAATAACTCTCATTGGACAGTGATGCCTATAACGCCATACGCTGCTTTCAACCCTTCTGTGTTCAGAACATCGACTATTGCCTGAAGAGTTACAGTACTCCTACCCTAAGGACCTATGAAATTGAAATGGTAAAGGAAACTGTTGGTTGGTAGGGCCAGACATTCCTTGTGTAGTTCTGGCTGCATGCACTCAGCCATGTTTCATGGCAAGCACTACCTACTAACTTCGCCATTCTCTTGAAACAAATTATGGCTACAGCTTCAGCATAGACCTATTCATTAACATAACAAATCCACCAATATTTTATTCACAGAACACCTACTACTGAGCTGGGCGTTTTAACCAATTTAGCAAGGGTTTATTGACATTATTGTTTACCGGTGAAATTTCACACATCAGTGAGGCTGATGACGACTCCACTTTCTGTCTATGTGAGAACGAGTCCCAGACACCAAGGCACCATCCGAAAGTGCTAAAGGTAATTGAACAAGACCATCAATTCCATCCCCAAACACTGAAAGGAAAGCCAGACCACGAGGCTGTTTCCACTACCTAATCAGGGCAAACAGGAGGGCACAATGCCTCTCCCTAGCAGAATAGCATTAAGCAGTGCACAGTTATGGGTCAACCCAAGGCCCCACCTTGACAGGCCCAGGCTGGTTCTACACACAGGAGAATGCCCATCCTCTCAACAGTCAGGAAACCAATCAGAGGCATGTCCCAAGATGTACAAAGACATCTCCAGAGAACAATGATGGCCTGCAGTGTGGTGAAGTGTGGCCTCTTCCTTGTGAACTTCCAAAAAACATGAACATCAGAGGAATCAAGTATTTTCCAACCTCTCTACATGCAGATGATCAAAAGCAAATGAGGACATGCTCAACACTGCACAAGCAATATTGAGCACTGATACACCTGCACTGCCCTGGGTCACTTGTCCCCAAAAACGGTTGCTGGGATTGCCACCACTGCCAACAGAAGAGCTATGGCCACAGGAATGAAGATTGTGAAGAGGAAGAATATGAAGGCTTCCTGAACCTGCCCTGACCACAAGGTTCTCCGCTGAGGACAAGGTCAAGACAGACATCCCGGAAGGGACAGGAGCAAGAGCTGCCCAAGCACCTGCAGCTGGAGAAGCAGTAACAGCTGGAACACTAGGAACATCCATGACTTTGGAGCACTTGTGTTTGGGGAATGGGGGAAGCCAGGGACCAGCCAAGACCAATCCATGCAGGGACATTTTTGCCAAAGCCAAATATTTGTATGGTTGGTATCCACAAAAATACAACTCTTATCCACTATGTTATATATATGTGTTCCCATCCAGTCTACAATCCAGTCTACAATTCTGCCATACATCCACCCTAGTAGGTGGCTGTTTTCGTTTGCTCAGACTGTACATGAGAATGGAGAGGAGCACTGTAATAGATATGAAAACAGTTAAATGACAAACAGTGGCGAGGCCCACAATATAATAGAGAAAAGAACTGGGCCAGATGGGAATTAAAGCAAAAAGTATCTATAAAAAATGAAAAAGTGGAAACCACAAATTACAGGTCTAACCCCTATAACAGGGAAACCTAAACCAATGATAATAATGAATAGTTTACAAAAAAGTATCTGTTATCAACCCCATTCCATTGGGAAGATCACACAGGGTGTTGCAAATAAGGAAATTGCTAAGTGACTTTGTCATCTGAGGCTGGAAGACAGAGACCTCAAAGACAGATTCTTTGGCCATGTGATGGCATGGGGAGAGACTGCTCAGTCAGGAAAGTAATATATTTAGACACAACATAAAAGTCCAGGCAAGCATGGAGAATGGCCATAGCTGAAGATACAGAGAAGTGGGTTATTCAGGCAGAAAGTGTGCAAGAAAGATCACAATGAAACTCATTTTATGTCCACCTCATAATGGGAAACCCAGAATTAGCAGCATTAATGGAACCACTGGCCTCTTGAGAACTTTACGTGAAACAAAAGATTTAAAAAATCTTATATGTATGCCACCAGACTGCAAAGGTTATAAGTTAAGCTAATACAGTAACCAATGTGCTCAAGGAATTATGGAAATGTTCATCCCATTATAGGAAATTATCACAATTTTCATGTTCTTATTACAGTACTTACAGAAATGTTTTTGTTTGATCACTGATCCACCAGCATGACAATGAAAGAGACTATACTGTTTTGTTTTACCAACTTAATGTGTCATATTTTTCCCAGTGAAAATATAAAAGGAAATACTACAGTATTTGCTTAATACTATGCAAGTATCAAATCTGAAATCTAGGTACATGAGACTTCCAAAAGAATGAATTCCTACTAACAACCATGTCCACAGAATGTTCTCTTGAATCATAAACTATGGAATTTTGATGCAAACAAATCTGGTACTGCATTAAATTATGACAGGATAAGGTACTTCACCTAACAACCCAGATGAGGTTAAGCAGAAGGATGTGAT
Organism: Macrobrachium rosenbergii; assembly: GCF_040412425.1. Taxonomy (NCBI): domain Eukaryota; kingdom Metazoa; phylum Arthropoda; class Malacostraca; order Decapoda; family Palaemonidae; genus Macrobrachium; species Macrobrachium rosenbergii. Next base: position 28,965,050 of record NC_089787.1, on the reverse strand, counting down.
TATTATTACACTATCATCATTATTCAGAAGAAAGTGATATCAAGAACATAGGCTAAATATCTGGGACTATTATTAAAAAAGGGTAGGCTAGTACATACTTGTACAATGCAACCATCCATATGGAACAATATCTAGGGCTTGGCTCAAGTTGAAAATGGTCAAGATAGACCATACTTCTACAATGCATCATCCATGTGGAACCATTTTGGTATTTAGTCTCATTTATATGGATATAGGACTGCAGCAACTCAGACTTGAGGCCTAGTTGAGTTTAACCCATTCAGGACAGCTAGGCTTGGAGGGGGATATAATATAAGCTATCCAGGTCAGATATGACACTGGACCTTTGGTTACATGAGGTTAGGTTAGGATGTACAACTGTGTGGGGCATATAACAAACCATTACTGTCAAGATACCTAATTATAGCTTAGACCAGACCAGGAGTGATACTATAATACTTTAATTCCTAGCCAACACTGAATTAAATATCAGAAATGGATGAATGAGGGTCATTTCAGCATTTTTCCCATAGGTAATACTGAGGGCAAAAGAATAAGATATTATGTATTTACCAATAAAAATATTAAGACTTGCATCATTTCCAAACCCCAGAGTTACTGTTTTGAAGATGTTGGTTTTGTAAGTCTGTGGATATTAGCCATATTAGGTGATGTACATTATAGCACTTATGGGAGTATTTTTATTTGACCACTAACAGGCCTATGCCTCTCCTTCACTAATGGGACAAGAAGAATATATGCCTTCTAGCTTCACACCTCCTAACCTCCAGGTAAGGAATATGCTTTGTGCAATGTTGGACTGGAATGGAACAGAATACAAAATTTGGGCTAAAGGCCAAGCGCTGGGACCTATGGGGTCAATCAGTGTTATAAGGGAAACTGAGAGTAAAGGAGGTTTAAAAGGTGTAAAAGAAAGAAGGCCTCGAAGATGCACTATGAAATTAAGAGAGAGTGGAACATATGATAGAAGAATGAGAATATGAACAGCGGTACAGTAAAAGGAACGAAAGGGGTTGCAGCTGGGGGCCAAAGGGATGCTGTAAAGAACCTTAAATAATGCCTACAGTGCACAGTGAGAGGTGCACTAATGGATGTTTTGCGCAGCGTTACAGGGAGACTGGGTATCCCGCTAGGCTAGGCTGCGCCTAAGGTGAGGTGTATTTCTGTAATTCAATCTACTGATTATTTTCAATTTTCCAACTTAACTGTAAGTTTTCCAATTTGTTGCTTAACGGGCTAGGTCAGGTCAAGATGGGGTCTCGCCGCCAAATTGGTGTGGACCCAGCACCCTATGTAAAGTTAAGCTAAGGGGTCAGGTCACGAGGCATCCTTGTAGGCCTAATTTACTCCATGGCTCTTAAGGTCAGGTTGGATTAGTTTCTACAAACTATATAACCATGATGGTTGTAAAAATGAATAAGGCAAATTTTGAAAGTAATTTGGGTGGAAAATAAAGTATCACATAATTAGGCCTATATGTAGTCTTATTAGTTTACCATCAACTATTTTAGGCCTATATATATAAAAGGTACGATAAACGTATATTCAACACATTTACGAGACAAAGCTAGGCCTAAAATAAAGAGTAAGTCTGTGAGTGTCGATGAATTGAGAAAAATAACAACGACGAGGAAACAGGAACGGCCTACAAACTTCAGTCTAGGTCTAACATGGCCTCCATGGGCCCTCAAAAACACTAATAAAAATGGTTACATTTTAAGAAAAAACTAAATAAAATTCTATATTTCTCTTACCTAAATAACATTCATATGACTCTTTAAAGCCCTGCACTATTTAAAATCACCAAACACTAATTTACACAAATTAACTCGACGAAGTCATGTCTGAATTTGGTGGACGATGACTAACCTAGACTGGTTGAAAGGGATAAAAATATTAGCATTTTGAGTAGCCATCTTAGTGAGAGACATGAGATTATTGATTGTTTGTCATAAAGTGTGGGATATAATTTTTCACATGATAGACAATACGCAAGGGTAGAAAATGAAATTGCACAACAATAGATTTACGATATGATAGCATCTCTCTCTCTCTCTCTCTCTCTCTCTCCTATGTTTATGTTTTTTTTATTATCATAATAAAAAAAGGAAATTTTACAACTATTAAATCTAAAGTCTATGTAAAATTGAAAGTGATTTACATTCGTTGTGCTCATACAAAATAAAAATTAAATAAAGGAACACGATGTTTGTAACATGAAAATGTAAATTAGTATCATATAAGCTACAATGATCATAATATAAATGTGAAACGTCCGTCGTCCATGGCGTGGGGCTCACATCTTGAAATTGCTAATTTGTGCCGATTTGCATGTTTAATAAAGTAAAGAGAAGGCAGTTTATCCTTATTCTGAAATTTCAATGTGTTACTAACATTACATAACAAAGATCACTCAAGCCTTTCAAACCCCTAACTTTTATTATATGATATGATTACAGCATCACAATGAAGATTGGTATCAGGGGAAACCCATGGTCGGGCCCTCTCTCTCTCTCTCTCTCCCTCTTTCTTTGCTCGTACTAAAATGGTACTAGCGATCTACTGACAGATACACCACACATTGTGTTACACATCTTTCGCTCCCAGCCACAGATGTTTTCGGCAAAGGAAAGTGAAAAGATACTGTGTAATGTTCTAACATTAATGCGACTGTTAATTACATAATATTGAAAATGGAATAGTTTAAGGAATATTTTGTGACATATTTCTGCAATCATTCCTTAATGTTTTTATCAAAACAATTATATATATATATATATATATATATATATATATATATATATATATATATATATATATATATATATATATATATATATAATATATAATATATATATATATATATATATATATGAATTGTGTATACAATCTCACACAGCGCAGGAATTAGGACAGACACTCTGTACCCCACCGTTTATAATCCTGACACCTCACAGGATTTATCAGCTGCAATGTAATAAAAACAATCTGGTAGCGATCATCTCCAACCCGTTTCCCGACCATTCTTACTAAGAAGAGGAAAAATCTATCCTCCTATGCTTTTTTTCATAACTAGAAGTTTAAAGAAACAAAAAAAGGAAAAACAATATGCGTCTGGGAACAGCCTTCAATTTGCATGTTAGATAATAATTATCTCTTCTTATTGAACGGATGTACTGCAGTGGTCCCAGGCCAGAATACATCCTTGCAACGACGGATGTAACAGTCATCCCCCGGCCATCTCGACCCAACCTTTCGTCACATCCAGACGGAGTATAGTCCGAAATTTCCTTCCCCTTTGTAGCTCATTTGAAGCACTCACTCGCCTCCGACAACGGTGGCTCAAAACCGGTTTCTCTCTCTCTCTCTCTCTCTCTCTCTCTCTCTCTCTCTCTCTCTCTCTCTCTCTCTCTCTCTCTCTCTCTCTCTCTCGCTGCATGTCATGCTAGTCTAAGTGTTACCACGGTGAGAATTTCCTTTATGACTTTGAAGAAGAATCACAATGATTATACCGATTTCCTCGGTTCATAGACCATGTAATTTGTGCATCGAATTGTATGCAATTCTTCGTCAAATGATTTTATAAAAATAATCAACGGTACGCATCCATATGCAGAAGAAACATTATACATCCCATTATGAAAGTTATGTCTTGAGAAACTCGCAGTATTGTTTCTTCTTAACTCGAAGATGAGAGTGGTTGAGCGAGACCGAGGTATTGGTTATCTAAGAGGTCCAAGTTGACTGACCGGCGGTCGTCTCGTTTCCCGTCTCCCCAACGGACCAAAAGTGCCTTGGTCCAACACCGCGACACAAATAGACTTGAACGGTTGGAACTTTATTCATTGAATGCTATGAATTATGACAATCGACTAACCTCTATAAGTGTATGCTTAGTTCTACGGCGTGATTCGCGTTTAACGAATGCTTGCTGTGGTAAAGAGATGGTTGAAATTTTCATGATATATACATACGGTGCATACTTACATATATATGCATATATATGTATATACTGTATGTACAATATATGTATACACACACACACACACATATATATATATATATATAATATTGGAGTTTTGATGCTTGTTTTAATGACGCACTAGAAAAAAAAGAGATATCTCAACATTACTGACATTCAGAAAATTACCGTATCAAGAGAATTCCCACTGAATAGTCCCCACAACGAGGTCATACACAAACACACACGCACACACACTATATAACCATAACTTAAAAAGCAATGGCTCCATCAGGCTTCATAGATATTCACCATACACCTTTTCCCCAATATACGAGTTGACATTAAAAGGGAAGAGGCATCCAGTTCCCAACAGTGTCTCTGGCAATGAGGTTACTGTCCTCATGACCTTTTTAATATACTGGGTCAACTGGTAGGTAGCAGTCGGATCAAGCAAAGGATATCCACTTAGTCTCATACACTCATTCTTCCTCAGATTTATTCCCTGCTTCCTTCTTTTAAAACCATTTTCAAACTATTTCCTTGTTTTCTGCAGTTCCTCTTCACGATCCCAATCAGTTCTGTGTCATCTTCAAACATCTGCCGTTCCGGACTCCATTCATGACTCATTCTTTTAATACGACAACGCTACTGTCCTTTTTTCATCATTCATTTCATAAAAATAATGAAACGCACTGAAAACATAACCTACAATCTTCGTTGATTCAGCTTTACACAAAATTAGTAAGTCTCCTAGCTGTAAATTCTGACGTTTTGTTTCATTCAAGAAAAATGAAATCACTTAACAATTTACCAGCATTTTTCGATTCTGTTATAAGCTTTTTCTATGACCATATTATGTAATGCTTGTTTCCTCATTTACTTTAAAACTTTCACATAATTATCTGTCACATATCCATTATCTAGACCTATGTTGCTCTTCTCCGGTCAATTTTGTCATTGTCTAATTTTCTCTTATGAAATTCCAGCTATACACCTCCCTTGGTGTATGGGATAATGACATAATCTTGTAATTCTTACAGTTTCCTCAATCACCTGTACATTCACACTTTCACCACTGTAATCATTCTCGTCTTGACTGTCCTATCCATCGAGCTGCATACCAGTATATGAGAGAGAGAGAGAGATAAATGGTTTATACTTGTATAGCAACGTCATGCCATTATTCATGGGCGTATTAGGGCCGGAAGGAGAGAGAGAGAGAGAGGCAGTTGGGTTACGTAACCAACCGCCGAATCTCAAGGCAATAACAAGTCAGTCCATTGATCCGGTATTATATTTGTTGGAGGTTTCCTTTTTAGCCTTTTAGTTCCTAAATGCTTTCTTGCATTCTTTTTCAAGAGCACGAATATAAATGCTGAAACACACAATATATATATAACATTTAAAGAAGAGCATTCTCAATCCCCTCATCTACCCATTGTAGGACTATATGGCTAATCTCCTCTCTCCACCATTTTGCTGGTGGTGAATGACCTATTCTTCGCCAGTGCGAGATTAACGAAGAATATAATGGTTATTCGTCATATCTTATAATTCATGCTAATGACGAGTTCATAAGGGTCTTCCCTAGCTTCAGACACTACCCTGCTTTCATTCTTAACGACATTTGCTCATTATACAGTCACCTTTCGTTCTACAATGACTATTACGCCCTAGTGGGAAGGGTCCGTGTTTCACATTCATAAAGCGGTAGTGATCGCACGACCGAGTCGTATGATAACGCACATTTGCATGATTGTCTCTTTGCAAAACGTGCGCCTAACGCTGTTCAGTTGTAAGGAACTGACTTAGACTCAAGTCTTTTTAGGCGAGAAAAAACAGTTTGGAATCCTAGCATTTATAAAGATTCATTTTATTTATATTTTCTGCCCTTCTGCAAGACACTTCTTGATTTGGCAAGAAAGGGAACGCCATTCCTTAGGAAATTACAACCGATCTCTCTTTTTTTTTTTTTTTTTACGTTCACGGATTATTTTCAGGGTTGGTGTCGACTTCTAAAACTTAATCTGTTCGCCTCCCAAGAGAGGAAATGATTATTTTTTCTCTGAGGAATTTTTATTTAATGGGTTTTAGTTTTTATGTGGCGTAAAAGACGTCTTAAAAGTCTTAGGATTTTATGGCAAGAAGATTTGGTTGTGGATACTGAGCAGTCTCTATGGCTAGACTCTCTCTCTCTCTCTCTCTCTCGTGGTGTTAAAAGCAGCATAGTCGCTTCACTGGCAAGTGGTCCAGGGTACGATCCTTGACAAAGAAAGGACGAACTAGGCTTGTTCCCTGAAACCCATTTTGTCAACTAACCTAAAGAGTGAATTATTTCGTTGTCAGTCGTTAGTCGCCTTGAGAGAGAGAGAGAGAGAGAGAGAGAGAGAGAGAGAGAGAGAGAGAGAGAGAGAGAGAGAGAGAGAGAGAGAGAGAGAGAGAGAGAGAGAGAGAGAGACGAGACCGTAGCTATAATTTTACTGCATTAAAATTCAAACTGGGAGAAACGTATATCATGATCGCCTCGCAAATGGCCTCTAAATTCCCGCTTCTCTTGTCTTTCCTCCAGCCATTTCCAACCTCCCCTTCTCATAGTTCTCATTCATGTAGGTCTAGGCCTTCCAACAGCTCTGGTGCCCACAGGAGCCCGGCACACACTATCACATACTACTACCCGAGGGGGTGTGAGGAGGGTACAGTACGTCCAAGCTACCTTGATCTCCCTTTCATTATGATCTCTTCTACGACTTCCATAATTTTCTGTATGATATTATTTCTAACTCTTTACTGCCATCAGACTCCTAATGTTCTTCTTAAAGCTTTATGTCTATAAAACCTTTAAGATTTGTTTTCATTGTCATACCACGATTTATGTCTATATAGCAATTCTCGTCGTGCAAGAGTTAGTTAATATTATGTTCAATCTTACTTTCGTATGTAATTTCATCCTGTTTGTTCCCAAACCCGCCTCTTTTTTTTTTCTTCCCATTGTTTGGTTTGCTTTTTTTTTGTCTGTCACTAAATTCCAGCGCCAAAGAATGCCCTGCTGGATATAATTTTTTTATATTTGACAGATTCAACTTCATTAATTCTTTTTCAATCTAATGTTATCTTATTCTTTATGTATATTGTTATTTCTGTTATCCTAGATTTACTATGGACCACATTTCTAGATATATTATACACTTAGAAAAATAATTCTTGCGAATCTTGTGGCGTCTCAATGATTAAAACAACACCACCTGCTCATTCTAAGCCTCTCGAATTTCTATCGTTGCTCCGGTCAGTCTCTCTCTGGCTCTCTCTCTCTATCTCTCTCTATGATATATACAGCGTATATATATACATATATAGACATACTTGAAAAAGATTGCTTAAGATAGCAAACTTTATCATAATAAGACAGCACCATAAAACAAAAGTGTTATTAGAACTCTAGCATGAAAGATCCTTTGAAAGAAAAATCGACGCCATATTTAACATTTCCCGTGCACCCTCCATTCAGTCACATAACACCTCACTTCAATACCCATAGGTATTTTAAGGCTTCATTAATCATATATAAAAAGTTTCTTTTGACAGCCGCTCAGAGACTCCGCGGAACATCATATTTGAAAAAAAGGCGGGAACGGTTCCCGCATTCTGGTTGTCTTCTGTTTGTACCGTAGTCGATGTAAATATACTACCTACTGGAATAGCTCCTCTGTAGTGTTTCTAAAAGTTTGTGAGGTTCGTGTGTTAATTTGATATTAAATCATTAAGTAATGAGGCAGTTGGATATATGTGTAAGTTATGGAAATTTATGTCTTTCATATAAAAACAAAGCGAGGTTGTAGGTTCCATATTGATGAAATATCCGCAAGTCATAGTAGTGTTTCTAACATTTTGTGAGATTCATGTATTGATTTAAAATGAAAAGATTAGTTAATGATGCACTTGAATCTATGCATGAATTATGAAAATGTTTATCTTTTAGATAAAAGTGCAGCGAGATTGTTGATGCCACATTAAAGAAAGATCCCCATCTTGAACAGTTTCGTGGTAGTGTTTCTAACAGTTTGAAAGGTTCGTGTGTTGATTTAAGATTAAATGATCAGGCGACGAAGCAGCTGAATATAGGCGTAAACTACGAAAACTTACATCTTTCAGATGAAAACGAAGGTGCCATATTAAAGAAAGATCCACATCTTGAATAGCTCCGTGGTAGTGTTTCTAACAGTTTGAAAGGTTCGTGTGCTGATTTAAGATCAAGTGATGGGGCGACGAAGCAGCTGAATGGAGGCTTAAATTACAAAAACTCCCATCTTTCATAATAAAATAAAGCGAGACTGTACGTCCCGCACGAAAGAAATGCGAGCAACGACCGAATTACGGACCCTCATCCCGCCGGGTGGAACGCGGCGAGTTGAGTAGTCCCTGGATTGAGCGGTAAACAAAGCCCCGAAAATCCCCCCTTACAAACATTCTTCCGTCGGAAATAACGCCTCTCTTTCCCCCTTCGATGTGAGAGACTGTCGAGGAGGCCGTCGACGACGATGCCCCAGAAGAAGAAAGATGGGATGGGGCTCGACAAACCCGTCACGGAGGTTCAGGCCGATCACGAGCTCTTTCTACAAGCCTTCGAGAGTGAGTTTTCAGGCAGCTCGAGGTCGGGGTTGTTGCCCCGAGGAGGACTCGAAGCCCCTTAGCGTATTTTTCTCTGATAAATTAGTCAGTTGGTTGGTGTTGGATGCTGTAACTCGTGTTTCGGGCAGTGCTGGGTACTACCACCGCGCCCCTGTAGGTTCGGTAACCACCAGGTTACGTGTAAATGGGGCCACCGTGTCCAGTGCTGCCAGCCCCTTGGGGATGAACGTGAAAACATACACGAAAGAATGTAAATGTCGTAAACACAAACATTAGTCATGAAATGTAAACACAGACATCAGGAAAAGGCGGTAAACGCCGAGGTCGCCTACTGGCGGGAATCAGGCCGCGGTAGTAGTCTTCAGTTTTACCTCAGTGGGAGTATGAATAACCAGATTTAATTTCATGTAACCCAAATTTGGACGCCTTGCCTAAACCTGACCCGGGGGGGATCTCCCCAAGTAATTCGTGACCCTGTATCTATAGGTATAGTGGGCATAATTGTAGAAGGCTTTTTAGGGGGAAATTGCCCTAACTAGACTTACCTAACCTGGCTGGGGAAGCTTTGCACCCCCTTCCCCCAGATCCCCCTAAATAATTTGTTACCCATTACCCTGTATTCTACCCTAATTTGATAATGGTTGGGGGTTGGATTAGGTTAGGTTAGTCTGCAGTTTACCGTTGTACTGTAGGTAAGGTCTAAGATAGGTTGGGCTGTTATTTCTAATCCATGATAGATTGTGATAGGCTTCTGCATTGCTTATTAATATTTCCGTCTTGGTTTCACATATCTGAGGCTAATCACGCTTTTAGGCTCAACCTAGGGTAACCCCGGGAGGCTAAGACGTTAAGTTAAAATGTGGGTTTACGTTGACGTCAATTTTCATTTTTATACCAAAATTAAACTGCATAGTCAGTGGGACTTGATGGCATAATTATTGGTAGTATTGACCAGATTAAGGGTAGTTTTGAGAACGACAGGAGCAGGCTCGAACGCTACCCTACTTCCGGGCAGAAACTTAGTCCATGTTTCCAGTTTTGGGTATTACTTGTGGGCTCAGGGTGGGTGAAGCCCCCTGGCCAGGTCAGGGCATGACAGTGTAGGTTAGGTTAGGAAGGCAAGGTCTGGTTAGGTCAGGACAAGGCAGATGTAAAGGTCAGGTTTTTCCTCGGCGGCACCTGTGTCAGTCGTTCTCAGGTGGCTCCGATTAATAGACAGAGACACCCAAAATCCAATTTCCCATAGATTTTTGGCCCAGGCCATATCAGAAGCACTGACCTACTTTACAGGATTATGGTAGCTTAGCTAATGCTAGTTGAGATTGAAAATAAGTTTTGTATTCCTACAGTAAAATTTGACCTTATAATTGTTTCTACTAGGCAGAACTAGTCTAGTTATGATGATGATGGTATTAGGGTAAAATTCTACCTAGGTTATTGTTTTATATGTGGTTTTGATAAAGTTGACATTCACCTTGTATGAAATGGTTAAGTAACCCATTCACATCCCCCTTAATCTCCTAGTGGTATACTGTATATTTGAGTGTGACAACAGATAGGCTATTAGTGATTTACCTTGATGCATCCTAACCTAACCTAACCTAATCTAATCTAATCTTGGATGTTGGGTCCTGATTAGGCTCGAGGCTTAGAGCACCATAAGTGAGTAAAATACTTTATGGGGATGGATTCTGATCTAATCAAGGATGCTGGGTCCTAATGTTTTCTGGAGAACATTGCCCCATGGAACCCCCACCAAATCTTACTTAGCCTAAAGCACAGTAAAATATATGGCAATGGTTTAAACACCGTAGAATTATATAACATTACCTCTTCTTAGTGTGTGTCACAGTTCCACAGTTCCATGCTGAGTGTGATTTTTGATGAGATGTGACATGAGAGTCATTTCAAACCAAAAAAATCAGAAAAAACATATTTAAGTATCAGACACTTGTAAAATTTCATTAGGTCTGACAATATCATGAAGTTTCTCAAGTCGTGCTACAACGGGCCTAGATTAAAAAAAAAATGTACTCTATTTGATTTTACTGTTATGTTTAGTATAATTATCAGTATGAAATGTGTTAAAAGAAGTATAGAATTGTATCACTAAAATGCAAATGCATTTGTAAACATTCATTAACAATTACTATACAGTACCTGGTTTGGTATTACTTGATATCTTGAATATGAAATTAGGAAGCGTTTTTTTAATAAATGCAGGCAGTTGATGAATCTAGATAGGGCTCTCTTTATTAGTCAGGACGAGCAAGGTTTTATTGTACTTTATAATTTGTATACAAGGTTGTTGCCTAGGCCATAGGTTGGCATTCTGAACAATTACAGCCTAGGTATACAACATTTGGCTATACAGTATTATTATAAACATCAGCTCACAGTTTTGATCTCATAATTTAAGCATCCGTTAATGTTTAGGTTTTACTTTATATTTTATTGAGCGTTTTTTGACAGGCAAATCTTTATGACTAGTTATTTTCATTACAGAGATAGCCTAATGCAAGTCTAACTTTTAGGCTATAGCCTGTCATAGGTTATAATGAATTTTATACTTCATGATGTGCATGCTACCCATTACAGGTGGATTATGGGCCCATATGTAGTTCTGTATAGTGAAAATTTAATTTTTCCTTTTCACTTTTCTATTTTCATCAGAATAAAATCTTGATGAATCATTTATTCTAAGCTTTTTATTGACAAAACCAGACATTTAATTCTTGTGTCATGCGTGGGGTAAATTTTACATGGAAGGCTATTTTAACAGGTGTGCTGCCCTCAATCATACCATGTCAGTGTTAAGGAGCTTATATACAGGCTGTTAGTGCTACTGTAAACAAATGGCTAATTATTTTTACTGTGTATGTTTTCAATTGAAAATTGTAGGCAAGGGATTTTTATGTCAGGAAATCAATTATATAACTGGATATTGGTAAGTTTGAAGAAGTTTAGAAAGCATGATAAGAATAATTATAAAATGTCTCTAAAACATTTTGACTCTTCATATAAGTTTTGCATTCAAGTACTGATGATTTGCCTTTCTTTTACAGAACCTACACAAATCTACCGATATCTACGATCAAGAAATATACTTAGTGTAAGTATCGTCTCTCTCTCTCTCTCTCTCTATCTCTCTCTGTATAAGATGTCTAATCTGATTAGTGTTTGATACTTTATGTAAGGTATGAAAGTCTAAATTATCAAGCAGGAGGATGACTAATGGTTGTCACTGTGTTAAAGTACAGAGGGAAGAGCCTATTGTCAAACATACCCGTTACATGAGTTTGTCTAAAAAGTTTTTATTATGGTTTTAAAGTATTTTTAATCACAACATAGAGTTCCATTCCTAAATTTTCATGGGGTGCTCAGAAGGATTTGTTGAGCGAAAAGTGAACTTTTGGCAAGAAGAAATTAAGGTATTTGGATGGAAAGTCAGTCGAGATTGAAGAGAACACATGAAAGTGACAGGTGGAAAGTAGTACATCTGAGGCCTAGGGGAACTAGCAAGGATTACGGTAGGTATTCACCCAAAAATGCGTAATACAGAAGCGAAAGTTTTTTGTGACCTAGTTTGAAAAGTTACCTTTGAACAAAAATTATTGAAGTAATTACAAAATATGTTGGATGTTTAAAAGTAGGATATCATCATGAATTGGCTTTGGGTGATAAAGCTTACTCTCCCCATGTTTTAAGATGCTTATCAATATTTTTTCTTTATGTGATTTTAATAATGAGTTTTACATGAACTGTTTTACAAATTGGCCTGTAATTTCATGACATTTGTTAAAAATTATTGGTAAATTGCACATTACCATACCCTCCTGTTTATGCTATCTTTTCTTTGCAGCCAATATTTTTACAACGCACACTATACTACATGCGAGGACGGATGAGCCGAAGTCACAAAAATCGTATGTCTTTCAAATTAGATTATCTTTTAGATAAGGTAAGTATTCCAGGTATTTTTTTAGTTTTACACAGCCACTATAAATACTGTATAGTGAAATCAAAATGATGTGGACTTCAAAGATCCAGAATCTGTGAAGATTTTAACCCTTTATAGAAACCAAAGATAACTAGAGAAAAGAGAATACTGTAAAGTGAAGTTTTTTTTTAATAGAAACCAAAGATAACTAGAGAATAGAGAACAAAGTGAAGTCATTTGAAATTCCAAGTATGAAGGTTAAAGCGTGATGAACGTTAAGTAAAAACACTGAAAATAGGTAGACGTAGCTATAAACTCCTTGGCTGCCAATTAGAAAATGCCGAGAAAACGTGAGAATATTGGGAGTGCAGAAATTGTCCCCCACTGTATGGCATTCTCTGTAGGGGGGTAGTGCTGTCAGTGCATCTCAAGTGGTGCACTGTAGGCATTACTAAAGGTTCTTTGCAGCGTCCCTTTGGCCCCTAGCTGCACCCTCTTTCATTCCTTTTACTGTACCTCCGTTCATATTCTCTTTCTTACATCTGACTTTCCACCCTCTCTAACAGTTGTTTCATAGTGCAACTGCGAGGTTTACCTCCTGTTACACCTTTCAAACCATCTTGCTTGTCAATTTCTCTTTCAGTGCTGAACGACCTCATATGTCCCAGCACTTGGCCTTTGGCCCAGATTGTATATTCCAATTCCAGTCCGCTGTATGGCATATATTGTAATCTACTGCTACTCATTGACTCTAAAGCCTAGCTTGGATACAGATGCCCTTGGGGCCCAGCCACTGATCCAGAATTTTTTTTTTTTATAAAGAAGAAAATCCACTGGCAAATTTTCCATTTTCCTCATAACTTATGTTATTGGTTATATGCTTTAGATATCACCTTACTTTATGCATGTTCAGTTTTGTATAGTTTTCTTGTTGTCATCAGCATTTATTTGAGAGAGTTATAGGAAAGATGACTCACTGAAGTATCAGTCAAAAAACAAAATCAATTTTGAGATTTTCATGTATTTTATGCTGTGTTCACCACCTAAAAGGAAGCCTTCCATTATCTGAAACAGGCCAGAAGAATGGAATACTTCTCAAGATAAGATACTGGAAGTGAGTCTTTGCTGTTTTTGCACAGCACTGACCAAGCGTGGTTATGAGCTTGATGAAATGCTAGTTTATGATGATTGTGTTCTTGATCAGAATTTTCATCTTGACAAATGCTCATTTGCAACTTGTATTTAGGAGCAGTATCTCCCTAAGTTATGAGAGGCCATCTGATGGGTCAAATAGTCATTGATAAATGAGGAATATATTTTTGTCATCAAGTTAAGAATACCAATAACTTCTGTCAAATTTTAATTGTAGTTATACAGTATATGTATATTATGGTTATATCAGCTTAGCTGGGACCTATGGATGAAAGTCCAACACCTTACTACTTTCATGGTTTTTACCAAGGGATACCTTTACCCTATCTCAGTGTACTATATAGCTATGATGTTTGGTTTTATTTTTTGAAATGGACCAAAGCCATGAACCTACCCTTTTTATTTAGTTGACAAGGATGACAATCATCTGATGAAGTTCCTTTCTAATGATAGATGCTTGTCTCTGTAGCTAGTTGATTTCCAATCCTTGTCCAATACAAAGTTCTTGGTTATTGATTTGTGGGAGGTCCCTTTGCATAAAATAAAGTTATGATTAATCTATACATGAAAAACATGCATAACAACATTGTTTTCTCCAGTTCTTCTGTATTCTAAGAATATAACTAGGAATTTACAGCTTTTATTTCAGAGTACAATTTAAGCTTTTAAAATTAGGTAAAGTCACTACAGCATAAGTATAAAATTTCTAAATTTCATGATAGGAGCCAGGCTCTATATCCAAGCACAGTACATGATTGTTATGTGGAGCATAAGTTTTTGGTCTTTTCTGCTCTGGCATCATCAACAGCCCGTTGTATCGACCACAATTTGCAAGGTTTCTGTAACCCACCTTGTCATATTGACTAACTGAGAATGCATGTCTTCTTCATATCCTGTGCATAGGATGGATAACTCTACTGCAATGTTGTTATGCTCTGTATAGTACACTTTATGCAAATATCTCCTCAGTTTGAGTGGTGCTGAGGTGAGGAAGGAACTTTTAAGTTTGTAGGTTTGCTCAGCATCACATTTAGTTATTTGGTATTTCATCACCAGATTAAATTGTCAGTTTAAGGTTCAAGAAAAGTATGAATTTTCTGTAAGGAATCTTTGAACTGTTGAGTAATCAGATATGTTTTAACTAAATACTGAAAAATGTTTGGTGCATGATTTCAAGAATGGCATAAGATTTAGGGACAAATTGTTTAGTTAAGGATATTGTTGGGAAGGTTGATGCTTTAGCCTTTTTAAGGTGTTTGGTAAACTAGATTAAGAAGAGAGCTTGTGCTTTAGGTTTAACCTGCAATAAAAATGGTTTAATATTCTTTAGTATGTTCACAGTGGTAGACGTTAAAGCACTTATCAAATTGTTGTCTTAATTTAACTGATAGTTTCTGATGAAAATGGGTGGGAAGTGTTTTCTGTTCATAAGCCTTCTTTTAAGGTTATGTGAAAGCATTTGATATTCAAGATTTCCTATTTGTGGAAAGAGGTCTACAGAAACTAACCTGAATCAAACAGGACATAAAATTACCGTAATTTTTAATGCCTTTCCCAGGTCACGCAGAAGAGTGAACGCCAGAGTGAACGACCTGCGAGTTATCTCAACCTTACATTTAGTGGCTTTCATGATAGCAAACGTGAGTAGTTTTGCAAGTTTCTTGTTTACCAAGTAACAGAAATACAATAACCTCTCTCATTAGCACCTATAGGTCCAAGGGGGTTGCAGCTATGTCCAAAGTGTATTGTAGTCATGAAAATAGTGACTAGACTAGACTATCATATAAAAATACACCAAAGTTTAAAAAATGTTCTAGAATTGAATGAAATAAGAATTAATGTAGTCTTTTTATGTCTTTATAAGTGTGTAGCAAACACAGAACAACCTAAAAAATTGACTCTGGCAAGCAAAATTTCTCACTCAGAACTTCTTTACAGTAGCCTAGCTTGTCCAGTCTAAATATCCACCATCCAGTATCAGTCATCAAACAAAAAAACTGGAATTCACGTGCAGCATAGTTGCCATGCACAGAGGTGGCAGTTAAAGACCAAAAATTCATTAGCATGACTGTGAGGATTAAACAAGAAATAATCCAAGTGGCAACAGCATGCTATATGATGTAGGGTATTGGCTCCAAACACAAGCTTGGAGCTGATGTTCAGTCTCCCTATTGAGGAACTATTTGTCATTGGTAAAATTAATATGAAATTCATATGCATTTGTCAAAGGCATTTAAAAAATT
This sequence comes from Macrobrachium rosenbergii, assembly GCF_040412425.1. Classification (NCBI taxonomy): domain Eukaryota; kingdom Metazoa; phylum Arthropoda; class Malacostraca; order Decapoda; family Palaemonidae; genus Macrobrachium; species Macrobrachium rosenbergii. The sequence goes on along the minus strand of NC_089787.1, from coordinate 28,949,104 downwards.
TCATGGTTCAGATACAAGACTTATTTTACTTTGTGTGCTCTTCCTTACCACTTTTATTGGCACATATGATTTGCAGCCAAAGTTTAGACGCAAGATCTTGTGGCAGGTGAGATACAGGGAGTTTCTTCAATTAGAGGAAGTCTTGTCCATTATCAGTGTACTTCTATGCCTTATTTACCCTCGTGATTCATGCCTTATTTACTCTCGTGATTCAACGATATCTCTACCTGATTTCCATTAAGGGATTAATAAAAGTTTTAAGTTGTACTGTATCTGTAAAGCAAATTATGAAGATTATTAAATAGTTGTATAAAATTTTCTAAAAAGGTTAAGACATCTCATAGAAAATAATGTTACCTATATAGGCTAGTACAGTATGCATAATCATTTGTAAATGTAATTGGAAGTCATCTTTTACAGTGGATGGACAGATTGGTGACGTAGCGCGTGTCGAAACGTTTATAGTAAAAATGTGTCACAAGAAGAGAAAAGAGTCGTCTTCACCGTTGATGCAGGTATTTAGGAAAGCTGTACGTTTTTTATTATGATGTTTTGTTCTGACTTTTTTTAAGTTTTATTATTGTAAGTTAAGTATGAATAACTGAACTGAAAAATTAAAGGGAAGAAAGTTGTATTAGAAATGTATTATTTAATTGGATGCTAGTGGTTATAGGGTAGCTTGCTCATAATGTCATTGAATTTTGATTGTCTGCTGTACATCAGGAAGATACTTTCTGGTTTTCATAGGCAGTCACTTGTATATGTTTTCCATTTGTAATATTTTATAGATGCTACCATCCTCTTAGTTCCTATTTACCTCTTATAATAGGCTTAGGGATAGAATTTGGCCAGTAAATATGATTTGCACGAGAGCTGCGTTGGTTTGTTTAGATCCCGTGCTATGTTTTTGAGATGTATTTTGTTATCATGATATATATAATTATATATATATATATATTTATATATATATATTTTCTACAAAGGGTGATTGGGAACTAAATAAACATATATAAGGAACAAAGTTATTATTTTACGGTAGTTTACATAACCATTCTTATAGTTTTTTTTTTTTTTTAGTCAGTCAGATTTCCTGTTTGCTGGGTTAAACATTAAATGAGTTCTCTCCATTGCCTTCTGAATTATGCAGTTTCTCTCGAAATCCCAGTCAGATCTAGGTCTTCATTTATTCCCATTTTCCATGAATTTCTTGCCTCATTGTATTGTAACAGGCTTGTTATATAATTTTCAGTTGAGTTTTAGTTCATATTTAATAAGGTGTCTTTTATACAGTATGTTTGCAGTATTGCCCAATACAAGCGTATATGTAGTATCACACTTGACATAAGTGTAAATCTTGGAGAGGAAAACAAACCATTGACATTAGTTAACACATTTACAAAAGAAAGCAGTCAAAAGCAGTGTGTATTCAAGCAGACCTGAACTTACGGCTGGATTGTGGTTTGGAAATTTTTATAATGAATGTTGAACCTTCCCCACCACAAGCTGCTACAACAACTTTGACAGTGATTATCAGTGGAAGAAAAAATACACTAGCAAAGATTGGTTTTATATGTACAGAACCGTATTGGATGTTACAGGTTTTGTGCAGCATCCCCTTGGTTTAGTTCATTGCAATCTGTCTGATTTTCTTCCATTTCCTTGGGTATCATCTATGTAGCTGGGCAGTATTTTAAATTACGTTGTTCAGTCTTCAAGAATAACTGTTGGTAAGCTCTATGAGAGTATAGAAATCTCTCTTGGTCCTTTTAAACTATACTCTAAAAATGCTGATGATATACATACTGTACATGTATTCTAAAATCCTTGATCATGAGAATTTATTATGTTATGCAGATTATGTATGTATCGTATGCTAAACAATATATAGTGCAGTATTGCACTTATGTTGACATTGCAGCTAGATTTGTCAAATTTCTTATGAGAATCGCAATTAGACTATTGTCTCTAGTTGAAGACAGTTATATTTTTGGTACTTAGATCATAAAGTTTTTATTTACTTGTTAATAATTATTTTTAAGTTAGATTATTTATAATTCTTTTGTTAGACATTTGGTTTTCAAGTTATGCAAAGAACCAAAGTAATTAATTGGGCGTTAGAGTTAACATGCACTTGTTTTTTATGGTTATGTGCGTGATCAAAAATGTATGAAGAAATGTAGTAAATTACTCTGTATCATTAATTTTGCAAAGATGTAAATTAAGCTATTTTTCAGTTGTGTGGTTGGCTTACAGCACATGTTAGTTTGAGCAGTTAATGAAAGTTGGTTATTTTGATCTGCTTTTTTGTTGAGTGTACAAGTTCCTGCTATTTAGGTGCTTTGGATAACCTAAAACTGTCGATGTCTAGCCTAGGAACTCAGAGGAAGGATTGCTTTATCTATTGCCAGCTGTACATTAATTTTTTTTGCAAATTAAATCTTACTTGTTTTCATGTACGTATAGCTAAGACTGGTGAAGTTAAATCCTGCTCAGACCTTACATGAAATATAACTAAACTAGGCTAAATAGTGTATATTTCTATATTCCAACAATATAACCAAATGTACTGCACTCCTCAGATTCAATAAACTTTACATACAGGTAGGAAAATGATGTACAAAATTACTGATAAATATTGTTTTGTGCAATTAACAAAACCATTATCAGAACAGGAACTTAAAGGCAAAAAAAAATAATAAAATAAAATAAAAAACCGTGACTATTCTGTGGGCATTTTGTCATGAAATTTGCAAGCATTGTCTTTAATCATATGACGAGAAATATGGCTCCTTCAGAGCTTTTAATGCAAAAAATTCTTACAAACTGTGGTATGAATTATCACAAATGTTATATGCATCGTATTGTACTTTGGCTTCCCCATATTGATGGCAGTTGTTAAAACTACTGCATTCTCTCACTTGAGATAATTTCAGTTTAATATGACTGCTTCTGTGCATGATTTTGAGGTGTTCAGGTGATTTGTGAGTTGTAAAAATCAGTGTTGTACTTTAACACCAAGTTTAACCTTTTGACAATCTTACAGAATGTTTTATTTTCAGTTCCAGTATGTTTGGTTACATGAGAGTAGGCTATTTGAAAATTAAATAAATGGGACTGTGTTGTTTAGGCTGGCCAGTTGCATTTTTTCTCAAAGGGCCGTTCTTGCAAAAAGTTAAGAATTTTACCTCTGGTATTGGTAAACTCTTCTAAGCAGTCAGTTTTATGTACATTCAGATGATATTGCTTCATTATGTTGGCAAGAATAATGAAACTAGAATTGCTCTTAATTAATCTATTGTTTTTAGGTATCAGTGGGAACTCAAGACGTTAATATCAACCCTCCAGAAGGGGAAGGAGGGGGAGGAGGTGGTATTGGATGCGGTAGAAATGCCACCATTAGCATCCCAACGCATAATTTTATGGCTAATAATGGTCATCAAGTCAAATCTTACGTTTTAGTCTTTCGTGTATCGTTAGTACATGACCAGGAAAATGGTAAGTTGAACATCTTTAGTGTTTGTTTGTACAGACCTACTCAGCAATCCTGTATATATAAATACATATGATAATTATGTGAGTGGTTCTGCTTTTCAGTGCAAGTTGATCACTAATGGGAACAGATTCAGTAATGAGCTGGTTATCCAAAGCTTCATTATCTGGGCTGTTACATTATTAACATATGTTGTAAAATAGATTGCCTGATTATTTTAAATTTGACACATTTGTGATGTGTATAAACCATGGATGTGCTTATTATCAGCTATTTTTTGTTGTAATCTAAATGTAAAGTCATAATGTATGTTAATGTAAGTGAAATAGAAAGAAACAGTCTACAAAATAGTACTTTAGAAAGAAAGTAAAAGCAGTCTAGGAACTTTGGAATGTACATGTAGACTTGGACTGAGAATGACATAATGGGTTGAAACTTTGTTGTCTGAGTTTCAACCTTCATCTCTAAATGTATTTACTGTACTATATCTTTGCATTTTGTGTTGTGTACCATCCATTGTCATCCATTATGATAGTGTTAATTTAGTGATTAGTGAAGTAACGCCTCAGCAGCGTTCTGTACTTAACAGCTCCCATTTTAGATCTGATACATTTTTAGATAAGTCTCTTAAATTGATTGTTGAGTGTAAAGTACAGGCTAGCTCAGGTTAGGAACTACGTATGTGGAATTGCTGCTAGTTGAGAGAGCCATACCCCCAAAATGTCTGATAAGCTGAAGTGCTGTTATTCATTTGAGATGACCACAATTTTATTTTGAATCTTGAGTAATTAAGTATATCTTAGTTTAACCAGACAATTGAGCAGATTAACAGCTCTCCTAGGGCTTGAATCTTGAAAATTTGAAACAGCTTGTAATCTAAAAAAAATTTCAAATTTGTGTGTAGATCCACGCAATTGTTTTTAATGACCCCATGAATGAGTACTGCTTATTAGTGTATATCACAGTAGTTCGTAAAGTTCCTCGCAGAGTCCCTTTGCCCTCGGCTGCTGGGCTGTATGTCTTACTTTCCTTTCATTACCTTTAGTCCCCTCCCACCTGACTACAAATTCTTTTAATTCTTTAACTTTACTTTGCTCCAATTTCCACTTAAGAGAAAGTCTTTCAGGTAAGCTGAGCGAGAGTTTAGAATTGTGACTCGGTGGTCTTATCAAATTAATATATACAGTAATAATAATACTGTATTTTAATTCTGCTCTAACTTTCAGCTGGAGAACCTGTATTAAAACGCCGTCGTATAAGTCGAAGTTCCTCCCAGGACTGTCAGGAGTCTAATATTCCAACCAATGCCATGAATGGTGATACTCACAGTGGTGTGGGTTCTGTGTATTGTGGGGAACTAGTTATATTTGACCGTCATGGTCGTTGTTTACTCACACCTGGAAAGTATGAATTAGTGCTAGAGTTCCATTCTAGTGACTCGAATCAGTTGTGCAAATCTAGCCCCAAAAAGAATGCCAGTTGGGAGAGCATCGATACATTGAAAATGGATTGTTTCAACAATGACCCCTTGTTAAAGTTTTCGTTATCTTGGAACAATGAGAACACATCGGCATCTATAGAACGCCCAAGGCTTAGACCACTGAAGCCACTTGATGTCGTGTTGGCCAACAATGCATCAACTAAGCCTAAACCTCAAGGTTGGTACACGTAGATGTAAGGAGTCTGAGTTTTGTGGTATCGCCATCAGGATTATTACCAGAAACAGTTTCGTGGATGGAGTTGTGCTTTGCTTGGGCTCTGGCATTTTGCCAATTACAGTAGTTACGTAAAGAATTTAAGTTTTATTTGCTCTAAAAATAGTAGACTTTTCACTTATTTCGGTATGTTTTTCAACAAAAATGCTGTTTAGTGAAATATTACTTAGTTTCTGTTAGTTTTAGTATGTTGGTATGATGTTTATTATAGGATATATATGCTCATAGAGATTTACATTGTCTGTAAATTACTTATTGGGAAAGGTGTAATAGTGTAAGACTAGTTTAATCTTTTGATCCAGTTCTGTGAAAGTTTTTATTAACCACAGTGGGATGGTTAGTAATTTTTCTGTGTAAGACTAGTTTAGTCTTCTGATCCAGTTCTGTGAATGCTTTTATTAACCATAGTGGGATGGTTGATAATTTTTCTGTTAATTTAAGTTCTCTGAATCAACCCATGGTTTACTTACTATAAATGGTAAATATATGAAATTTAAGTTCTCTGAATCAACCCATGGTTTACTTACTATAAATGGTAAATATATGAAATGGAAAGCTATATAAAAAGAGGATAAGAGGACAAAAGAAGGAAAAGTATGATAATTCATTAGAGTAAAAATTATATAAATGTGAGGAGAAGAAAAGGCAATGATTTTTAAAGCATTTACTGGGATACCAAGGTATGAATGTAGCAAGGTCTTGGGTTGAGGCCCCTAAGAGCACCCACTGTAATCATCCCATGGTTTCATAACTGTTCCCAGCTTTTTACAAGGAGATATGACATCAAAAGCAGGGACTGTGATGAATTGCCAGAGCTGAATGACTTGTAGGGTCCTGGGGTCACATCCCTAAATTTCATACATCCATCCATCCATCCATCCTGTGTTGGATTACCATTTTCACTGGGAAACTGGTGCATGCTATTACTCTTGTATCTTAACCTTCACAGGCTATTAATTTATAATGCATGTAACTTGACAAGACCTTATTAATATCTAACAGAAGACATACTCTGTATTAGTATTCTGTAGGAATAAGCCTTTGTACACTATGTAAACATTCACAACAGATCTCAGACTCCTGTTAAACAGATAATGTCAAGAGGCAAAATATGTGCATTATTTACAAAAATCTTAAGTAGGGTTTTTATATGAATATCTAAACATGAACAAGCTTCTCACTTTGTGTGGGTCATTATTAGTGTTAAGAGACCTGAAGAATTGTAGGATGTACAGTCACCATTGTAGCCTTAATGCAGTGCTACTAGTAATTTCAGTGACTTGAAGACAGACAATAATACTAATTCTGTCTGGCACTTTGTATTTAGCCCCACAGTCAGATCCAAAAGTATTGTTTTTGATAACACCAATAAGTAACCTCATCTCTTCAGGGGTGGAACGGTTCATCATCAGATGATCCTCCTCTCTTTATCTAAATGCTGCATGTATATCTGAAAATATTTCACAGCAGAGGACTTTATACTGTGAAACTGGCAAATACCATTCAGTAAAGATTTGCCTTTTATTTTTAGTCATAGTTTATTTTTCATCAGCTAAGTGTCCCCCAGTTCTTTTATAACATGCACAGAATTGCAGAGCTCTGTAGAGAACTTTTTTTTAACAAATGTATGTGATGTTCGCTAGTTTTAGCAGATAACAGACAGTCAACAGGAGTTCATATGTCGGTAATGAAATGCATTTTTTGATTGTGGTAATTATTCGAAGGGTAATTTATTTTAAAATGCATATTAACAACCTCCAACTAAGGAGGATATTTTTTCCATTTAAAGTCATCTGTATATCTTTCATGAGCAGACTTCATTCCTCTCCTTTTTCTATTGAGATTATGCACAGCTGTTTGTGGAGAACAAGTGTGAAAAATGGCTTTGAAGGTATAGCATGGTATTCAGAGTATGCAATAAAAACATTACAAACAAATATATATGATAAAATAAATCGTTGTTATAATACAAAGGCACATTTTTCATACAAACCCATTCATCATCATGTGCATTGTTACATGTAGAACTCATCCCAGTCTCATCATTATCCTGGAATATACACTGTATATGTATGTCAGTAGCTTATTCTGTATATTTATATCTGTGGCTTTTTATATTAACTCATGAATAGACAGAAAAACATTTTGGGACACTAAGGATAGTCAAGGTCTGCAACTGTTTGGCATGCTTCATCCATTTAATAAAGATAATTTGCTTCTTAAAATTTGCCAAGGCATTGATTTATGTATTGAACGGGGCATAGGAAAGTACTTTGAATTAAGGCGGGTTCTTAATTGAAAAGGGTAACCAGGTAAAAAAAGACAAGACTTATCTCATCAGAAATTTTTTTAGGTTACCTTTAATCAAGGTTATGTATTTGAAGGATCATCCAGTAAGACAATTTACATTCCATTTATGCTGCCTTATAGTTTTCAGAGATATTTTCCCAAATAAGTATTGTTCGCACTGTAAGAAACTATGAGCTTTTTTATTTCCTTTGATGTTTAGTTTCTGAGCTAAAATGTTTCCAACCTCTTTTCATAGGAGTGGCCAGCCCAGAAGCACCACAGTTAGTTTTATATCAATTTGTATACAACAATAACAGTAGACAACAGACAGAAGCAAGACGGGATTTCCACTGCCCATGGTGTTCGCTGAATTGTATGGCCCTTTACTCCCTCTTAAAACACCTGAAATTGTGTCATGCTCGATTTTCTTTCACCTATGTGGTAAGTACTTTTTATAGTTTTCTCTTGTGACCAGGATGGGTCTTCATTTGTATCCCCTTCTCAATGGTTGCTTGTGTCTTTCTCTCAAACTTTAGTCTACAACTTATGTTTGTTTTACCAAGGATGAAAGTTTTGAACCCACTATACTTGATTGCATATCAGGTATGAATGAAATTCACACATTTCCAGACCAATAAAATATAAGATGATTACTGTGTGGGGGTAACATTTAAAGATAAATGGTTCAAAATTGGAACAAAAACTGTGACAGACTCATGAATATTGACCTCCTTTGGGGATCTGACCTCGCAGATCCCATGGTTAACTGTTTGTTAGAATTACTGTTCCAGTGGATGTTTGCCAAGCATCACAGTAAAGTATAATGTATTTGGATTTCAAGATACTTGCAAATTCAGTCATTTGCCTTGTTAACTTAGTGTTCATAGGCTTTTATTTGTAGGGGAATATTTTAATGCATGTTCTGAAATGTGATTCTTGTTACTTCTTCAAATAGTCCTTGGTTGACAGATTTAAAATTTTCTCTATAATCCTAGCTATTTATTAATTGTTGACTGAAGATATATGAAAATTACAACTTTGCACCTGTAGATTAATCAAATTGTCAATTTGTCTTGATTGTTAAGTACTATTCTCTGGCATTTTAGTTGCGCTTTATCCAACATGTGTGAAGAGGAACTTTACCTAATGTAATAATTGATCCTGTTGCTTTGTGAGTTGTTGTCTGAAGGGAAGGCTGATCTTTTGCTGTTTTCCAACAGCCCCACCCAAAAGGAGCTAGGATTGATGTTGCACTTAATGAATGTTATGATGGCTCATACGCTGGAAATCCACAAGATATGGTTGCCATGCCAGCTGGCTTTGCCTTCTCTCGTAGTGGTCCAACTCGCCGAACTCCTACCACTACTGTTTTAGTGTGTCGACCAAAGAGACCAAAACCATCGCTATCAGAGTTCTTAGAGCAAGATGATAATGATTTTGATCTTCCAAGATCATATATTTTAGGTCATAATAGGTGAGTGAAGGAGACAAAGCTATTTTGAGCATTCCGTTGACTATGTTGATTATGAAATTGTGATTGTTACATATTTAGTGCAGGTAGTCATGATTGGATTTATAAAAAAAAAAAAAAAGAGGTGGAAAAGTGTAATGAGTGCTTTCAATGGAGTGTGTTACTCTGGTTAAATTAATGACCAGCGATAATATATTCAAAATCTATAGTATTGTGAAAAAAGATGAGAACCTGTTTAGGTTTTTGTTTTGAAGACAAGGATTACAATGTTCATAAATATTAAAATCCTTAAAATTTGGAAAGAGCCTGAAACAAGTTCTTGACATTTGATTTTTAAAGTGAAAGGAACATGTTGAGTGTCAGTATGTGCTATTTCATAATACAATACATGGATGTTCTGAATATTTTTGAGATAAATGGAGTTATGTTACTGTTGTAGATATTCTTACCAGACCACTGTTCAATAATTCAAAGAGTCAGGTGTCACTGTATTTTTTCAACAATAGTCAAGTCTCTTGTAAATAAGTGTTTCACTGATTGTCATCACTCTCTTGCAACATTTAAAGTACTGTCATTTTTTCCTGTCGTTTATGCCTTGTGTTGGAGATCACCTAGTTAGCTAAATTTTTTTGTTAAATGGCACTGATCTTTCATGTAACTATGATTTCAGTGGTGTGCAGTGCACCATTATTGTTTGACATTCCAGACCTGATCATGAGTGTGGGTCGTGTTGCAATAGGAGCACGTCCCTTTAATGTGATCAAAGATAATCCGCGCAGGTTTACAAGAGCATCTGAAACTGCGGTCAGTTGAGAATAAAGGAATTGTTGCAGGAACATACTTCTGTTACTTTTTGAAGACAAATCTATTGTAAACTCATACTGGATTATTCATTATTCTCTACTAAGTCTAGGTATAAAATTGTCATTGTTTCATTTCAGATTATATCATCACACCATGACTTGCCTCCCTATCCAACCACATGAGCTTGATGAGGACAGTGAAGGTGAACACGATTCTGAGTGGGTTCGTCATAAAACACAGATGATGATAGATGAGTTCTCTGATGTCAATGAAGGTGAAAAAGAACTCATGAAAATGTGGAATCTACATGTGATGAAATACAAGTAAAAATGATTTCCTTTTCTTAAATCATCTGCTGTATTTGTGTAGACCAGTGGTTGTTTTATATTTTAGTTATATAGGAAAAGTATGGCTTTAGATCTAGGGAATCCTGCCCATCTTTTTTCTGTATTTCTCATATCAATGTAAATGAGGTTTTCCAAAGTACAAGATCTCATGAGGAATATTATTTACCATGGAAGTTAGATGACCTTTGATATACTTAATAGTTAATTTTAAAACAGATGTAATGAAGGGAATTAAAGATATGAATTGCTAGTGTAAAAGGGAATTAAGAAAATTCCTGAAACAATAATGATTTTGGTGTTAAAACCAAACACCAGTTAAGTTTTCTGTTTAAATACTGAAATTCTACTGTATTACTGAACTGGTTTTTTTGTACTGTGCCATTTAGTTGTCATTGCAGTAAATTTTAGAAGTGTTAGGTGTAAATAAATGCTCAGGTTTAGGAATGACAGTTTTTTATTATTAAAAGCAGTTTAAAATGATTTAAATAGTATGTTTGGTATGTAAGATATATATTTTTTTTTATATTATATTTTAATGCTAACAGAGACCTTTGGATACATTTCAGTTTTGTTGGCGATAGTCAGATACCCTTGGCATGTTCAATGTTCCTAGAGACCCATGGTACAGAGCTTCTACGAAAGAGTTTATATAGAAATTTCGTCCTTCACATGATATCCTTACATGATTTTGGATTGATTGGAACTGGTGTTGTCTATAAGAGTATACTACATTTACAAAACAAGTAAGTATACAGGAGTTAAACTTCAGACACTTTATTCATTTTCATCAGTGTGATACTGCTGCTCACTGCTCATTATAGGGAGACTGTCCTATCCATTTGTGATTATTTAATTATGTGTCTGTAGGGCATAAAATGGGATTGATAGAATTTTTTCTTCATTACTGACAATAAAAAATTACTGCATCCCATTGAAATTGTCATGCCACTCTTAACACATGCTGGGTGGTACAGATATATATATCAAAACAGTCGTACAGAGTGTTATTGCTAATTTCGTGTTAAATTTGTTAAGTTATTGGGATTTCCAACGTTGTCTTAGATATGACTTACATAGTCACTGTATTGTGGTACACTTCTTTCCCAAGGGTCCTGTTTTGTGTTTTCTTTGACACCATCCTGTAGCATGTCTTTGGAAATTTATTTGTTCATTGTTGCCTCAGTGGTTTTTACTGTGTAGGGATATGGCCTCAACTTATCTGCTTTGCCCTTTTGTGACCAGTGAAGGACAACTGAAGGTTTCTTTGACTTGTCAGTGATAAGTTTTTGCTCAGAGTGTGGTATGAGATTTTTGTCTTGCGTGATTCTTTCCACATCATCCTACCAGTGGTTTCATCCATCCCTGAGTTTCTGTGGAGTCTCATGGTGTGAATGAGGATGTCCTGGCTGGCCCTCCTTACTGTCTTTCAGTTTTCCTTGGTCCTGTTCTCTTCAGTCAGGCAGAGTGGAATGGGCAGTTGTGCTCTAGTTGTGGGATGGCCCAAGTGTCTTTGCATTCTTTGTTGGTTGGGGTGGTACAAACAGACTTGGAGGTTTCAGGTACCCCAGAGGCTAAAATGAATCTTACCACTTGTTTTTTGGTATTAGTGATGATGGTTTCTGACTCTCCTTTGATCCCTGTTTATGGTTATGATTTCTTTTGGCTCAGAGAGACATCTCGAGCAGCTTCCTCCTTCATTTATATGACCTCTCTCAGATAGCCCTCTTCCAGCTCTAGGGCAGTACCCTAGGGGTTTGAGTAATCTCGTCTTTGGTGTTTTTTTTTTTCCAAGATACCTTTTCTTGAAGTACCTACCTTTAAGCCACTAGTGCATGGCATGTATGCTCTCCAGAGGTTTGTCTCCCATTGTATCCATTAATTATGGAAGTAACCTGGATCTCTAAGGAAATTGGTGGCTTCAGTGTCCACCATTGTGGGAATTGGACTTCATGCATCATGGTATTCTGTTTTCTTCAGAGGCTCCCCTGCACCCTCCTCCCTCCTAAATTGCAGTTGAGGCTCATTATGATTAGTGAGTTTTCATATAAGAAACTACATGTTTTTAAAACAAAAGTTTTTATACAAATCCTTTAATCATAATCTTCATTGCTTTCCTCCCTTCTCCTCACTGTTCCAGGCAAGTTGTCTCAAGAAGGGAGATGATGCAGGTGGGCTGGGCAGGGGCATTTGAACCCTCATTCTTTTCATTTCTTCAAATTAGCATAGCTGGGTCATTTTAATTTAAAATAAGTTAATTATGGTATATGGGTTTGCACAAAAATTTTTGTTTCAAGATATAATTTTCATCATTTAGGTGTATAATAGTCTTACCAGTTTTGTCTTTTTTGTACTTTTTGCTAACCTTGTATTCAACTATTTTTTTTAAACAGAATGCAAGATTTAGCCATTCAAAAACAGTTAGCAGCAGGATGGGAAGACCAGCGGAGAAAAGCAAAAAAAGTATATCCAAATTCCACGTATACCACACCGGTGAAGCAGGAGCAGTCATCCAGCAACCATCAGATTGCAAGCCGAGAGAGCAGTGACGGTACCAAAAGCAGTGCCACCAAAAGCAAGTGAGATCGAAATTTAGTTACGTGTGAATGTGTAGACATAAGACTTCTATCTCAGACTGGATGCGTGTTTTTGCACTTAGATTTTCGTTAGTTCCTTTCAGTCTTCATTCATGCTGTACTTCCTCAAGTTTCTGTAGTGGTATGTGAAAAGCTGAATGCAGCTAGTTTAATGTTTAAGGCATTCAGATTGTGTGAGCATGGTGTGTGGAAGTAGTTATCAAGCATGTCTGGACCAGTATATTTCATTTGGTCTTTATAACATGACAGATATTTAGTCCTTGTAATGCAAGTCCTTATATAACATGACTGATATTTAGTCCTTGTAATGCAAGTCCTTACACAAAGTGTAATGCAGTTATTTGCAGCATTTCTTGCAATTTATGGTACTTTGCTGATAAGACCATGTGGAAAAGCTCATGCTGTTTCTTGGGCTTGAACTTTTCTCTGTTACCGAAGTTTTTACATTGACAGAGGGGAGAAAAGTTTAAATCTGAGACAGTTTGCCATTTTTTCTTTTTGTAGAACTTCAATGTTATTGCTTGTTCATGTTTAAAGGGTGAACCACACTCTTAAATTGAATTAGAGTATTGATAGCTTTTATGAATATGAAGGTAAGTTAAATTTTGATAATCCATTTATTTTTTATTTCATGCAGTGTAATGTAACTAAAACATATAAATTAACATGGTAAGTATTTTATGGATTTTTGTTATTAGCAAGGAAGCTAGTGTTTAGTAAACTAACTGGTAGTGTACCTGGATGCAATAATGGTTCCAGAATTTGATCAGATAAAATATTAGGTTTTCTACAGTATTAGGCATTACTCCATGAGAATTAAAAGGGACCAAAAATTCACCGGTTCTTAGACTGTGGTACTATGTCTATTATGAATTACCGGTAGTAAAAAACCATTGAATCACATTTTATGAACTCTTGGGGCTGACCTCAGGGATTTGTGCTGTAATGAAGTGACAGGTGTAGGTAGGTAAAGTTACAGAAATTGGCATCTGTTAAATTTTTGTAAACAGTTGTAAAGGAGTTTGAAGCATAAGACAGTAAGTGCAGCCAGGGCAAAAGGGACATTGCAAAGAACTTTTACCATATACAGTGATGTATAAGGTGCACTGTACGTAGGCCCCCATACAGGGAACTAAATATCTTGAAAAGAACTTCTCTGTAAACAGTAGTGCTTACTGACTGCAAAGTACATGCTAGAATTATGGCATTGTCATTAAGAGTTAACCCTTAATAACATTGCATGATGCAAGGACTGCATGAGATTTGTAGTGCATATATGAATTAGATCAAGGCTCATATGCTTCTATTTACTCTTAGTTTGTGGATATATTTTTTTTATAAGAACAGTAGCTGCTAGCGGGCAAATTAAAAGTGCAGTTTTTCTAATCAACATTACTCGTATGCTCTCTTGTAGAATTTCAAGGCATTTTATTGGCAAATGTGTTGTGCTTTTGTAAATTAAATACATGTAATGTGTTTTAGGCTTGGAGCATTTATAAATGGCATTTGGAAGGCATTACAGCAAATTGCAAAATCTCTCAAAATGAGTATAGCTTGTGTTGACTTGTTTTGTGTCTATGGTTAGGGCTGGGCTCTTTATAACTGAAGCTTTACAGTGATGTGAGGTTGCATGCAAAATTTTGTCTTGTACATCATAAAAACTTTACATTTTTAAGGGTTGTATTTGTTAGGTACATTAGATAATGATAGAGGCTGTCAATGTTGCAGTATGAAAAAAATTGTCAGTTTGCCCATCCATGTCAATTTGAATGTAAGTAATTAGGGATTCTTTTAGTTAATGAGTTTGATCATTATATATGTTGTACTCTTGTAGTTGTTTGTTTTCATACAGTATTGTAGATAGCTGTTTGATATATATCACAGAGTGCATGTATTCAGTTTGTTAATTACACTGACACTTGACTTTCTTCAGAGTACTATGGATCATCAGTTCTCACACATTTGTTTTCTGTGCTTACTGCCAGAGTTCCCAACATGCCTAGGCATTCGTCTGTGACTTTTCTCATGATATCCGGACCCTCCTGCTACTTCCATATTGATTAGTTTTTTGGCACGTTCACAATATCTTCATCTTCGATATCTGACTTTTTACCATCAAGATTTGGTATACGTGTCATAAAGTAGAAACCCTCAACTTTAGTTTCCATTTCATTTGTCAACATTTTCCCAGAGTAAATAACTTAACATACTCTCCTATGGACTCCATAAAGGTACAAGTGGGCTTGTCTTCCCTTTGAATATGTAAAGAAGTCAGTTACTAATAACACTGTTTTTAAATAGTTCAAGAGTGTGTTAATGGTTTAATGGATCTCCAAACCCGTGGCATATCCTGATTAATTTGAAGGGGGAAGGGGTAATAGTAACTCAGAGTAGGCAGATTACAAAAGTTAGCTAGTGTAGAGTTTTTTAACTGCTCCCTTCACACCTAAAATGAAATTTCGGCTTTCATCGTGTACTAACTTTCTTGTGAAATGCTAGTTTTTGAGAAATATAGATTTTTAAATATTTTTTGTATCTTGCTCATTTTTAAGTTATTCTCTTCCCATATTGTCAGTTGTTCTGTGTTGTTGTTCATGAATTTTAGCTTGCATTATGGATATCAGGTTAACTGTAGTTTGGGAGTTCCACATCCCTCCTTTTAGTTGTTTTCCGTAACTGAATAAATTTTATGCACAATACTTTTCTTTATGGATACTAGGTTGTCTTACATTCTGCATTTAATTGACTCATACATTTTGATATTTATCATACATCAGTTTTCAGTTTTCACCCAGTTTTAAGAACAGATCTGTAGACCAGTCACATAAAAATCCTGTAATGTATGGCTTTTAATGTCTCAAGGTCAAAGGTCCAATTCTGTATTCGGTAGGAATACCTCATAATTACGACTGAATGTAACCTTCACATGTACTCTTCGCTTGTGATAGCTGTTATGTAGTGTTTTAAATTGCTTTTTAAGCATTGGAACCCCCCTTTGTATCTTGTTCTGTCACTTACTGTAAATTGGGGTAGTAATTCAAAAGCATTAGGAAGTGAGTTTTTATTCCAGGGTAACAATGGATACATTGTTAAACAGAGAACAAGATTACTTTTAAAAAGTAACAGAGTGAAAATTTGATGATGTTTAACAAATGGGGTAGGTCATGGAACTCTAGTCATGTCTGGTTTTGTCCTGCTGTTGCATGTTGAACTTTCTTTTAGTGCCTATTCAGTTGTTATGCCCTACATGCCTCATTGTATTTTCAGCTCTTTGTGCTTTGTAGGTGGAGGAATATAATTTTCTTTAGTGAAAACCACCTGATTGGATAGTTTCCATTTTCTGTAGTGAAAATCACCTGATTAGATAGTTGTACTTGCTTCTGAACCCCTGTTACTAAGTGCTGTTAGAACTCAAGGGTTGGCTGTTGGCTGAAATGTAAAAACCTCATTTTCAGTATACAGCATATATTAACTTATATATCCAGTGCCACTCCTTATCTACCCCTCGTAGTAGCTGTCATAACCTTCGTACAGAGCCCCAGTGGAAATTCTCTTGATGTGGGTCACAGTATTATTAAGCATTTTAATTTTAGATAATAAAAGTTATAATTTTTCAGTATTGTATAACTAGCAAATCTTACAATTTTCAGTGTTTTTTTGTAGGGAGTAACGTACCTTTTTTCCTACAACTTTGGTGAACTATTTGAGGATAGTTATAGCATTCTTCATTCAGAGATTTAAGTAAGATCAGCTAATAGTTATAACATTCTCCATTCAAAGACTTAAGTACGATCAGTTTAGCATTACCCTTATTGTGACATCCCAAAGATGAATAGTAAGGCTTTTAACGTTCATTTGCACTCAAAATTTAGCAGTTGGTAACATAATTCAGTTATTTTAACTAAGAGTGATAATGTAGATTTAAGAGAAACTTGGTAGGATAGCTGACATGACTGAAGAGTACGTATATTTTTCAGCTGCTGCTTCTGAGAGTCAACTGAAACAGAAATCACTTTTCTTTCAGGTGAAGGAGGGGACAAGAAATGTGTTGTACAGTGATAAAGTATTTTAACGTCTCAGGGTCATTCTGCTGCAGTGGGCCACATCCAAGTACAAATGCATCTTGACGGCACATTTATGGCACATTGCCATCTTATTGTGTTGTGGCCCAGGGTTTATTAACTAGCTTAGTTGAGTATTTCTCATCCTTGTTTAATGAATTCAAGTATTAGAGTACTGTAATATGAGTGCAGTCTGGCATGACCTAATTTAAAGATTGCTTTCCTCATGGTACTGAATAACTGCCGTGTTTGGTTCATTCAGTGCAAGAACTGTCTGTGGAAGCACTCTTATTGAATGATTGACTGTTGAAATTGCACTACAGTATTGTGGTTGTACTTAGGTTGAACTCTTTACTGAGTAAGGCATACGTTTTGTGTCGAGGCAGATTATATTTAGATGGTGAAAAGAGCACTTAACAAAACTCAATTTGATTATCTGATCTGTATATATGTTACATATGAATGTGTATGTACTTGGTATATACACGTTTTTGCACACAAACTCCTTAGAGAAAATGTGAAAATGTGGCTGCATTTTGTGATGGCAGTCATGTTATTAAAGTCATAAATTTATATTTATTTAATCTTATCCCTGAAAGGTTAAAACCAAAGTGGTAAGACTATGGTAGTTCAGGAAAGGTGTCGTTTACATCAAAAGTCTAATCATAAAGAATATTTTCTAATTAAGTACTAGTGAAAATGCAGAATGTAGTTTATTAGGTTCCTATGCACCATGCTGTATGTACTGTGCTGTACTTGGTTAGCTAACATTGATTTATGTATGGTTTTACAGTAATGGTGTATCATGTGTTGACTTTCATATTTGTTGTAAATGTATCTTCATTAGAGTTGTGTTACTCTTTGATTATCATCATATATATATATGTGATAACTTGGTACAAGAACATAACAATGAATTGAATCCCATGTTACAATGCCAGCCTTGATATTTGATAGATTATCACATCAGGTAAATGACAGTGTGATCCAGTACTAGGGGCCTGGATATAGTCCATGCATGACACTCATGTAGAATAGTCTAGTAATTCAAGGCCTTCTCCATCGTTTTTCTGGGAGTATGTGGACAAAGACAGAAAGAAAAAGTATGGTTACTACCCATGGATGAAGCCAAGACTACTAACAACTCACTGCCGTATAAGTAGCCAAAGTTGAGATACAATGTTTATTCTGTTAGGGAATATTGTATCAAGTCAGTTAAGTTGAATGTTCTTGTTGAGAAACAAACGTAGACAAAAATGTTACATTGTGTCTACAAGTTATTTGTGTGTATATTATTTATATTGTTTGTATAGATGGTTTAAATCTCCTTTTTGGTCTCACGCTGCAGTATTTTTCATCAAGAGAAGCTTAAATGAAATCGGTGTTAAAATTTAAGAATGCTGATGATGAAATTTAGATTGATGAGCTTGAATGTCTAGAATGTGTGCAGTGTTTTACTGCTTTGTATATTGAAATTGAATGTAAAATATGAGGAGCTCCTTTCCTTGTTACATTTCAGTTCTTTTCATTTGAGTAAGCTGTGAGAGGTCCATTCATTAAAAACATTTATTTTTAAAGCCATGTGCTCGGTGGAAGCAGAGGGAAATTTTATATTATTTTCAATCGGTTACCAAACTTTTTATCTCTGCTGCGTTAATGTGAATATTGTGCATTTTACGTCCTGCCTAAGAACTAAGTCGTTGGGAAATGGATTTTATGTATTTAAAGCTACACACTCTTGGAATTTAATTGAATTTTAGTTTTGCCTAGTCTAGTGACACAAATTTATCTATATTGAGTGGAATTACAATTACTTAATGAAGTGGTTTTTTTGTTGGAATTGGGATCATCATGCAGTTATCTACTGTATATGTAGAACAATACCAATTATCCTTACACATACATGTACATAGAAATGTGTGTGAAATATAGGTGTGAAAAAAGTCTGGTACATGGGTATTAATTTTTCACAACTATTTGTTTGGAGTGTGAAATTTTTTAAGGATTTTGAGCACTGTTGAAGTGATTACTGAATCTTGGCTTAATTTTGAACTGTCGGCAGGGAGTGTTTGATTTTGACGGGATTAGACCCTCAAGAAAAGAAATAGGTAACAAAAACTGAGTCAGAGATATAAGCTTTCTTTTGTTTTTAGGGAATTCCAACAGAGTTCATTAAACTTTATTATGGTCATTTTATGGGATCGTTCTTTTGTCAGCTTAATGTCAGTAATTATTATAAAACTTATTAAACTTAGAAACTGTCAACAGTCTTCAGAACTTTTTAGCACTTGCCATCCCATAGTGTTTGTCTAGCCTTAGGAATTGACAATACGAATACCTGTACTTTTAAATTCTGTAGAGGTAGTAAGCACTGAAATGCCTGGTAGAAATGTGGTTTACTCATAAAAGTAGTATGCACATGATGGTGAATATTTATCATTACCAGAAAGTCATAAAGATTTACCTCTTTTGCCTCTTCAATTTTGTGTTATGATTGATACTGTGTTAATAAGATTCATACCTCAGACACGATTATTAGTTATATTTGTCTTGTGCTCGTAATTTGAAGGCGTGATTATTTTGTGGAGGTACAGTATATATGACAATCAAGACTGGATTCTTTTCAGTAGTATGACGGGACATTGCGAGTATGTTAAGCACAAGTGTGTGTATTGTTCAGTAAATATTTGATAGCTTATAGATAAACACAGTATTTCAAATAGAATTCAACTTCCAATTTGTAAAGAAATCAATTAGTAGCCCTGATACTGGAAAGATTGGTAGTAGATTCAGATCTCCCAAGAGTCATGTTCAGCAACCGTTACCCTACTTTGCATAATGCATATCATAGAAGAGAATAATTTAAAACTTATTTTCCCTGTTTTTATTTTTAAGTATGACAAGTGTAGGAGGGTATTCTGTAGACGTAATGGTTTATGGCGTTAATGTAGTTGAGTACAGAGTTAGGAGTTTTACTTGTTTGACAAAAATACGAGCTACTGTACTGTATAGAAGATATTTTTCAGAAAACTACACACGGCCCATCCTAACTGCTCTATAATTTAAAGCAAACGGTTTACTGAAAAAAGTGTTTGTGGCAGAAAAGATAAGAGAATATCTTCTTTTCAGTTGCACTGCATCTAGATCCTGAAAACTTGGTTTTATATTTTGTAATTCCACATTATAGGGGTATCCCATACTTTATGCTTCCTGATGTCAGGTTAAGCAGCAGTTTGCTTCGTCTCTCTCACTCCCTCTTTTTCATGGAGTTCAGTTGTTATAACCTTTTCTCTTCCAACGGTTTCCACTTTCATTCAGAGATGGTGCTGTGTTGATTACCTCATTTTGGCATATGATAATCCACTGTTTAAATAATGTGTTTGTCTTCTGTTACAACCATATAAAGTAAAGTTCATTTCCCATCACAAAAACATTTTTTAAAAGTGAAAGTTCATTTCCCCAAGACTTAGTGCAAAGGAAAGGTAGTGCATTGTCTTCATGGTTGACAAGAAAGAAATTCACATGGTGTAAAGTCTTGTTTTATATATATTTTCCTTTTGTATAAAATTGCTGGTGGAAACACGGACATTTACCTTCCAGTACTTGTATTTTTAATAAAACATTTTTTAAATTTGTATCTTTTATTATTTTCTCTACTTTTTCTGTGATGGTGTGTAGATCTGTTTGCATGTACCTAACATTAGATATTTGTTACACTGTAGATGGGATTTATAGCAGTGATTTGCATTATTGGTTTTTTGTAGATGGAGGGAAGAAAGGATGTTATTGCTGAGAGAAAATCACATTTAACTACAGGAGATAGTGAACTGTAAAAAAAAGTGACGTATGGCAACTTGGTGTTTAGATATGACTAAAGTTAGAAAAATACAAAAGGGGTTAGTACTTTATTGCCAGGGTACTATGGATTGATAAAGAACCCTGTCCCCCGTTCCTTATCCCCCTGTTGAGAGTAGGGAGCGTCAAAGGGGAATAACACGACTGTATTTTCTCATTCTTTCGTACTGATCATTTATCAGTGACTCAGTATAGTCTTGAATATGGTTAGGATTGCTCTTTGAAGAAAAATATATGTAAAATGTCATTGGTTTCATATCGTTAGAATTAGACTTAACTGGTGTTACAGCAAGGGGAGTAAACTGAATTCTGTTCTGAATGCTCGAACCAATCTTGTTTGACAAGTTTGTCTGAGTTACATGTTGCAAAATGTAGTATAAATCGAATTTAAAGGAAAAACTTTCGGACTCTTACCCCCCTTGTGTCAAGGGAAATCAGGGTTTAACAACTCAAAAAAGTTCAGCCCTTAGATTTGTAGTTGCTGTAGCAAAAGGACCAATTTGACCCCTACCATTCACACACCAGCATAGACTGTGGACAAACACGGTTGCTGACAGTGCTCATGATAATCTAGGTCTGTCACCCTTTTCCACAATCTGTTACTGAGTGTCCCTCTCAACCCCAGTGCCAGGGCTTTGGCCTAAAATCTATATGTCCAACCGTCTGCAGTTGACTGACCGAGAACATGGAGATTAAGGTTAAGCAGTTTGCCACTTGGTGCAAATTCGAGCAAATGTTCGTTAAACTTAGCTTTGCTGTTGAACTTGATGGACTTGCAGTAAATGAGAGATGGGGCAGCTATTTATGGAAAAAGATGTGTTCCTACCTTGCAGAGCCATTGTGGATAGTAGAAATCCATCCAAGACTAAGTTCAAAACTTTTCAGTTAGTGAATATGAGTGAAACTCCTGAGATGGTGAATCATAGCAGGGTAACATTTACCATATGCAATTTTTGTAAACATAGATGATGCTAAAGGTTCTTAGCAGTGTCCCTTCATCTCCCAGCAGTATTTCTTGTTGCCTTTTACTTTAAATTACCCATGACCTCTCCTGTCTGTCCAATTTTTTTTAACGCATCTGTGCAGACGCTATTCCAGACTAGCTTTAATTGTTC
Source organism: Macrobrachium rosenbergii (assembly GCF_040412425.1). Taxonomy (NCBI): domain Eukaryota; kingdom Metazoa; phylum Arthropoda; class Malacostraca; order Decapoda; family Palaemonidae; genus Macrobrachium; species Macrobrachium rosenbergii. Next base: position 28,927,363 of record NC_089787.1, on the reverse strand, counting down.
TTTTGTTCAACAACTGTGCTTTCGTTCTACAAATTTTTTGTAGCATGTGTAAATGTTGAAGTATTTCGAATCCCTATTCGTGATATACTGTAAAGGGAGGTGATGCCAGAAAAGGAACTGAAGCTGCAATTACTATGACCAAGTTAAAGGTACACATTCCTGTGAGTGATTTTTATGAGCGATGATAAATTGAACCCATCATTTGACCAATATTTTTGCAAAAAAAAAGTAAGTAATTTTGTCTGTTTTCATCATTTTGGGTTTATCCAGTGGTTAAGTTATAGAACTATGATTCGTTTACTATATTTCATTATTAAAAACTACAAAGTAATGGTAACATATTTCACATAGTACTAAAGGTAATTCCCGGGATCCCTTCAGGCTTTAGTTCTAGCCACATTTTAGTCTTGCTTTACCTCTATTCCCTCTTCCTCTCTTCCATCTTGCAACCCTTCCATTACTTTTTAGTGCAATTGTGTCCTTTTCTCCAAGTTTCATCTTTGGATCTTTGTAATGGTCGTTTATATTCTTGATCTCTATCTTGCTGTAACCACTCTTAACTCCCTTTTCTCGCTGATTTAAGCACTGATTGGCTGAAAGATCCCCAAAGCTTGGCTTAGTAGCCTAAATTCCACAAATTGAATGTTTAATGAAAAATGGCCTTTAGAATAAAAGATGTAAATGAGAAGCTGCTTGATGAGAATCTGTGAGCATTTTGTGTATGGACAGCTTCTTGTGTCTACCAGATGTTTGAGATATTGTACAGTTTCTAGTCACGGCAACTCAATGCTCTTAGACGCCATGAAAGTTTTCAAAATGAATGATTTATTTTATCCTCGTTTTCTATGAAGTATAGAGAACTGGCTATTTTCTGTAATCGAATCTGCGGGCACTGCCTTATGCTCAAGAGAAAAACTCCTTCCCCTCTAGGGGATAGCCGTGGGTTAATGGCTGAAACAGCTGTCGGCTTCTTAATAGATTAGTGAAAGAACACAGTAGTACGTCTTGGTGTGGGTTCTGTAATTACAGAAGCTACATTTTTATGGGTCATGCTATAATTAGTCAGTTGGGGAGATATGAATTTATCCATGTGAGAAACTTTAAAGAAACCAACAGAAAAATATGAAATTGATCCTTCGTTTATTGTTTATATATCCATTAAACAAATATGAAATAAAAAATCAAACAAAGAACAATAGCAAATATTGTCTGCACGGAAAGCTTTGTAAAAAATGGAGCATTCGCTGGATCCTTCGAGCAGCCTAATCGTTTATAATATTCCACCATCTGCGTTTGGTCATTCGGACGCGTGGGCGCGTAACCAAAACACTTCTTAGCTTTACTGCAGCTGAAGTAATGAGTTACGCCGGATTTGTATACTTCTGCGGGAGTGATGAACGGCTTGAAAGGAAATATGTTATGGATCATCTTGTAAATAATCTGTTGGACGTGAGCGACTACCATAATCAATGCCAGGGGGAGTCTTACGGCAGGAAAACCATATCCGAGTCCCTCGTACCAAGGACGAAAGTACTCGAAATGGTTCTTGGGCACTTCGTCCGAGATGAAGAAGGCCTCTCCAGCGCAGGGTGAAGTGCTTTCTCCTTTTAGCAGTGCCATCATGGCTTTGACGTGTGCTTGCACGGCATTCTGCAAGGAAAAATTTATTTACGGCCTACCTTTCAGTTTTGTTCAATAACTATGGCCTAAGTTTTGGTGCTAACATTTTATACAGTTGAAATAAATGTTATTTTGCACTGAACATGTGACAGTTAGATTTTAGTGCAGTGGCGCGTAAAAAAGTATTCTGGAGTTAATTAGAATTTATTTGTAAAAGTATTTTCAAACCGATGTAGAGAATCATCAAGTTGAATACAAACATTTCATTGTTCTGAATCTTATAATATTTCCAGGTAACATACAGCAAATATTTTCAGATATAATCCTTTAAGCTTTATCAATGAGTTGCTGCATCATGAGAAATCTGTCCGGGATTATTATGAAGTGGTCCAGGTTAGAGGCAGGGCAAAAGATTATAATTATTTGGTAAAAGCGAATCTTTTAAAAAATAATCATGACTTATTTATAATCTCATGATTTTACCTGTATCCCGATGAAATCGACGAGGTTTTCTTTCCTTCCATAGGTACACAGGAACCCAGAACTAGAAAAATATGAATTTTCACCTAGATTAATGGATAGTTAGAAGTCCTGTATACATACACGTGTATGTGTGTGTGTACGTTTGTGCACATATATCCACATATGTTTGTAATAAAAGAGTTAATTATCAGTTCAAACTGGATGAAACATAAAAGCAAGTTTTTACTGAAAATGATGAAAAGTAGTTTTGTTAGGAAAAATACGTCTTATAATGATATCTATGAGTAGCTGATTATAACTACAGTATTTAAATGAGGACAGTAGCATGGTTACTAATGCCAGTAATACAATAGTTAATAAGTTGTCTTAATTATTTTAAAATTACACATCATTATTTCCTCTTGACAATTATCACCTGAGAGCATCAATGACACGGCGGGAGTGTCGCCGCTCCCCTAGTCCCATAACACCCGCCAATCTCAGAGCGCATGTGCGCAGGGTCCTCTCACACTTTTCGGGAAGTGTTCTTCCGGTCCCGACGGAAGGGTCTTCTCTCTGATTCCCAGGTCCCGAAACCGGCGAGGGCTTGGATGTTAATGAAGGCAGTGGGAGGGATTCGTATGTTAAACTTCGCCCATTGTAGGATGATGAGGGTTTTTCTTCTTCCGTGCTTGGCAAGTATTTTCCGTTGGCCATCAGGACCAGCATCTCTGCGATGGTCTTTGTTCTGAGGAGTATAATATACTTAAATCTTATCGTTTCTTCGGTACAGTAGATGTAAGTTGTCCCAAACAAAGTATGAAAGTCGACCATATTGACATCTGCTGGTTGAAGATTTTGTAATAGGTTTGCAAGGTACATTAGCTGAAGATTAATGGTGTATTGTGCAGTAATGACATTTGATTATATTAATTTTTCCGTTATTAAAGACAATTGGACATGAATATCATTGAAAATGCTAACTATTTCCAAGACAGGAGCGTTTTAGTGTTAGTGGTTTAGAATCATGAAACTTTAACGGATTTAAAAAATATTCTTATCTGGGATAAAGATAAATATGAAGCTATAAAATTCTTCACCCTCAGGTTTTAACTTGGACTGCACAAGGACACAAAACACCTCTTTTTATGTAACAAAACATTTATCAAACCTTGAGTAGTGATCCGATTGTTCATGAAGAGGAAAATACGGAAGTGATTCGTCGCCATTCCGGATTTGTTGTCCACCAAAAACTGCGTTGTACGTTGAAGTGTACACCAGAGCCTGGACCTGTCAACAGATGGTGGTTCACAGGATACTGTGAAAGCCAGCGGCATTTTCTAAGGTTTTATTAAAGTATATTCGAACGAAGAAAAAGAAGAAATGACTGGAGCAAGTTGATTTCTTGTATTTGTAAGTGCTAAACGTTCGTATTTCAAGTTTGCGAACCGAATAAACGTTTAATTTTATATCACAGGGAGGATGTTTTCATACCAGTCTCTGGTGACAGGTTGAGGGCCAGTATGAAATGTCAAAGCAAGCATTTCCCATTTCAGATAAGTTAGAATATTGCTGAATTAATCATTAAATACATTATATGTGCATATTTATATGTATATACAAATTGTATTTTTGTGTAACATACGCACTCAATCTTATGCGCGCGTAACGCAGGTGCCAATATGGCGGAAGGACATAGATCTCCGTCCATGTTTACCTTGGCGTCTGTTGCAGCAGCGATGACGGTTCTGGTTCCTGTGACGTTGACCTCCTCTTGCTGGGTCATGTGTGCGCTGAGCTGCTCACGACCTGATATCCCGTATGACGCTGTGGCAGGATGGGGATCGGGTCAGGTCATCCACAGAGAAGTGTTAGGAAGAAGGGAAATATTGGGTTGGGAATGTTTAAGATTTAGTAGCCATACGTTTTGATGTAATAAAATTCATTCTTATTGGGAAGATAGTGTCTGTTTAATTAATGCATTGTGATAGAGCTTTGGTGAGATTTTATTTGCTATTCTTTGGTAAACTAGTTGACTATAATAGCTAATATATATTGGTAATATTGGGTTGGGAATGTTTAAGATTTAGTAGCCATACGTTTTGATGTAATAAATTCATATTGGGACGATAGTGTCTGTTTAATTAATGCATTGTGATAGAGCTTTGGTGAAATTTTATTTGCTATAAACTAGTTACTATAATATAAATATAGGTATCACTTGTATATATATATATATATATATATATATATATATATATATATATATATATATATATATATATATATATATATATATATAGAGAGAGAGAGAGAGAGAGAGAGAGAGAGAGAGAGAGAGAGAGAGAGAGAGCTTTTCAGCGTGTAAACCCCTTTACACGCCGTATCATTCACCCCTATCTTGCACGAACACCATGCACACAGACACACGCATTTCTTCTTACGTGAATGCATTATCCGTAGAGGGATGGGGGTGGGGAGTGCGACCAGAAGGTGTAAGGCAAACAGTCTTTCCAACATTTGTAATAGATGCAAATGATCTGTGTTTTGCTACGTTTTCGGACGCTTTGCCCTGTCAGTCACTTGTCTGTCAATTCCGGGTGACTGCGGAACCGTTTTTTCTGAATTTTTAGTTACACACTAGTTAACCTACGGCTGATTTTTAGGTAAATGTGTATATATATTTATATATTTATCAGGTTATTTATTTATTTATGTGCTTGCCTGCTGTTACTGTCAACTGGTGAAATAGTTTATTTACGGTCAGTTTGGTTTAGAGGGAACACAACCGGCGCGACCATGATGACAGCTGCTGTCATTCCTGTAGTGACGTTTCCTTGACAGTGTTTTAGTTCTGAAAACTAAAGACATGACTGTGAAAAGGATAATCTTGTGCTGGAAGTAAGGTAAGTCACGAGATGTTTGTGAAATGGTTCATAATAAGCTTAATAATATGTAAAAAAATATGAATCTTTACCCCATAGGCGTAAGTTGAGCGGTGAAAAAGGCCTGGCCTAAGCAAGGCTCTGATTTCAGGGCCTACGTATGCCCCTCTCCGCTAGACCTAGTTCATGACTTTTTCGCTGTCAGCTTAGTAATAAGTAGCCCATTATCAGCCTACGCCATCATAAGATTATTATTTTAGCGTGATTTAGGTTTTTTAAATTATGCTAAGGCACTTTTATAATTTGTGGTTTCACAGCGGGGTTAGGTTACTGACATAACTGATTTGGTTCCAGTTCGCCTACCAAGGCCCACATAGAACACAGGGTATAAACAATAATTCCAGTACTGTAGTTTGATAACGCACAGAAATCATAAATGTTGTTTGTTGACATGTCACCATATTTATAAATGATTTTTCCGTGGCAGCCTATCCAATGTAAATTACTGCTATCTCTCTTATATTTTCTATTTTTTTTTATTATGCCATCTGTCATATTTTTTTTTTTATTATGACATACGCCTTTAATAAGTGAATAATATCTAGGTTGAGGTAGGTAGAACAATGTGCCCTAGCTAAGGTTAGGTTAGGATGTAATCATGTATTTAACACTGTTGACAATCAATTACAGTTAATGGGTTTTTCCTTTTAAGTGTCTCAAGTTTGTTGTAGTTCATGTTTTATTATGACTTTTTCCAATTGATCATGTTTTGGATATTATTATACAAGCAGCCCATAATTATGCAAGATAGTTTTTAAATTGATTTATGTTACTGCCTCATCATTTACACAAATTTTTACATGAGGAATATCATTAGCAAATGTATAGTCACTGAGATATTACTCCGATGCAGAAATATACCTCTTGTTTGTTTACATATGGTGTAATATTTATTATGGAGTACTTTATAAATTGTTGGTCACTCAGATGTGATGCACTCTTTCTCCTCCCAAGTGGCAGAAATAGCATAATCCAATGACAAATGTTCTGTGAGACATTTTCATTACTTTACCAGTCATATGAATCCTTCAGTTTTACATGCTTGGTGGAGTTACTGTCATAATAAAACTTGAGAAGTGTTGACTTTTACCAGATCTGTTTTTTCAGAATGTTGCTGATCCACTTAATGAAGAAATTGTTTAGTTCTTGTCAGAATGTTAAATTTTTTAATCAGGAATTTTACTTCATGGTTGTGTAAATGATGTAGAGCAGTGATCATTTTGATGATGGTGACCCAAATGAAAATAAGATATATTAAATTTTGGGTAATTTATCCATTACAGCATAAGGAAGCAACCACTTGCTATTTTGGTTAATTGTAGAGTTTTAACAGCCCAGTGAAATTTTACCAGCTGCTGATTCCATTTACAGTAGTTTTTTATATGTTTTGAATGACTGACAGTAAGTTTTTTATATGTTTTGAATGACTGACAGTAATTCCTATTGGAAATTGTTTTTTAAGCCATCTTAAACTGTAGAGAAAACTGGTAGAGGTAATTTATATAATTTTATGATGTTCAGAAGTGCATGTATCCTTGTATATGCCACTACCATAATGCAGTATTTTATGGCACTGTAGGTTAGGTAGGGTGGGTCCATGGGGTGGAATGCCCCCCAACCAAAAAGGATCCAGAACTGTAGGTTAGGTTAGGTTAGGTTAGGTTAGGAGGTTAGGTTAGGTTTAGGTTAGGTTAGGATGCATCCATGTATTTTACTCAGTAACTTAAAGCAATCTAGGCCAATTAAAGACTTGGTGTTCTAGGTTAAGGAAGGTTAGGTATGCATGCACTCCTGTAATGATTAGTTGGAAGAAAACTCCTGTAATGATTAGTTGGAAGAAAACTCCTGTAATGATTAGTTGGAAGAAAAATATGTACAGCTTAGGAAGTGACATGGTAAAATACATGACTGAAGTATTATTCTTGTTGTTTTCTGATGTGGCATGTTGTATGGAGTAAATACCAAAATGCAAAAGTGCTGTGAACTATCACTGGCCGTGAGGATCAGACACACATAGGCAGAGATTTTAAATTTCTACCTTTTTGAGTATTTGCTCACTTGTGTATCCAGAAGGATAGTTTATTTTTAGTCTTGGGCGCAGTTAATTTGTGGCAGTTCTCTTGCATATAGATCATCAGCAGTTCAGTAGTTGCAGTGTGAATGTGGCAGTAACTATTGTGTTTAACTTAGAAGCCTGCTGCCCCAAGGAGTGGCTTTAGGGAAAAACAGGGGATATATATATATAATTTATATATATATATATATATATATATATATATATATATATATATATATATATATATATCATTTAATGTTTAAAAAACAAATGCTACAAATTTGAAATATTGTTTGCCCTCGCATTAACATTCGGAATTGATGGCAGTAATCCACGCACACATTTTTTTATGCATTTCCTTGTTATTACAACTGCAAACGAATGGCCCTCCATGGAAATCCATTTGCAGCACGCGCTGTCAGAATGAAGATGAAAGAGACCCAGGGCGTGTTTTCCTCGTTTATTGCAGAGCCATCTCTCCATTCTCGTGTGATGGAGCAGCACAGTTCTCGATCCCCTCTCCCCTGACACGCCAACAGTGGGGTAATCCCATGGAACCGGTTTATGTCATTTGGATGCAGTGAATGACAACCTGTTTCAGTACCCGTTTTCTGTTATGTTTAACTATTTCGATAGGTGTGGGTGTTTATGATATTCGGTTAAATGGTAAGTGTTATGTTCATGTGAACGGTCAATGTTATATTCGGTTAAATGGTTTTAAAAAAATGTTAGTTTTTTTTTTGCATACAGGGGTTAATTTATTGTTCAGTTGTGTGCTTTTATTATTCAGTTTAACATACAGTTTAATTGATTTTTCCGTGCTGTGGTTTTATCATTATTCCCCTCATAAACACTCCCTGGAGGAAGGAAAATGCCGACTTTACGGATTTTTTTTTTTTTTTTTTTTTTTTGGTGGCACTGAGAATTTGGTCGTCAGTTCCAACAGTGTCGTATTGTGTCGTATTGTTATCACCAGTCATCCGGATTTACAACAAATCTTTAATTCATCATTTTTAAATTTTTTAAAATTGAAACGTCAGCGTTGCCTTTTCAGTGAAAATCTTACCTTAAAAAACTTTCTTGGTATACTATCTGTCTAATGTATGTATGTATGTATTATATATATATATATATATATATATATATATATATATATATATATGTATATATATATGTACATATATATTATATAATAAATATATACAGTATATATATTTTTATTAATTATATTTATATATATATATATATATATATATATATATATATATATATATATATATATATATATATATATATATATATTAATGTATGTATACGGTATATATATTTATAATCAGATATTCTGTTGTGTGATAAATTTGCTCCAAATCAATCAACGTCAACTATCATTCCAATGTAATCTCGATATTGGCAGACGACTGCAGTCCATGATTCAAGCTGAAACCTATGTACATATACCTGATTGTGTATCGAGTATAAGTCAAGCAGTAGCCAACCTGTGTGTATGACGGCCGTTGCTCCGTGAAAGACGGTTCTCAAGGTCGAGTAATCGGTGATGTTAGCCTTGAAGTATTTCAGACTTGCGTTATTGCCTCTTCCCTCCTCGTCCCAGAATTCTGAAATGGGGTTTAAATTGAATTAAGTTTTTGGCTGGTGGGATAGACTCGAGTTAGTTGCCAGTCTGAATGGTGGGGTGAACACGTAGAAGTAATATATACATACATATATATATATATATATATATATATATATATATATATATATATATATATATATATATATATATATATATATATATATATATATATATATATATATATATATATATATATATATATATATATATATATATATATATATATAATATATAGCTATTAAGGGGCCATCCAGGAAAGGCAGCACGTATATAAAACCAACTTTATTTTGCCGACGGCGTTTTGCAATATCTCATTGCATCTTCAAGGCTGTAATATACAGTTAAATATAACTTAAAATCTTACAAAAACACACAAAAAGTAAAATAACAAAATATCACTATAAAGACGGACATAACCTACCTAAACTGAGGTAACAGAGAAACTTAAAAATATCTGAAAAAGGAAGAGGTTAGGTAAAAAATTGAGGTACAGACCAAAATATAAAAAAATTATGCTAAGAATATGTGTGGAGGCTGTCTGGTGTAGTTTTAATCATAGTGGACTTTAATGTGCTAAGTTCCTCCTCGTCTTGCGTGAAAGCTGTGATTTTAAATTCTGCAAAATTGATGTTGGTTCTGCAGTGCAAGGCGTGATTACGTATGTTAGAGGCGCCCAGACAGCCTTTTTAGATGTTATGGTTTCTCTTTTAAATTAGTTTAAGTAGGACATGTCCGTCTTTATAGTGGTTTTTTGTTATTTTATTTTTTGCGTTTTATATAAGGTTTTAAGTTACATTTTATTGTAAATTACAGCCTTGAAGATGCAATGAGATAGTACGAAACGCCGTCGGCAAAATAACTGTTGTTTTTATATACGTGCTCCCTTTCCTGGATGATCCTTTGATAGCTACCATATGAAGCTTATGGCTATATGGCTGTTTATATATATATATATATATATATATATATATATATATATATGTATATATATATATATATATGTATATATATATATATATATATATATATATATATATATATATATATATATATATATATATATATATATATATATATATATATATATATATATATATATATATTCCATTGTTGATGCTGTATTCCATTGTTGATGCTGTGTGTTTCAGTCATATAGCTAGGTATTCTCAATGTTGTTATCCTGTTTTTACTGTTCTGAAGCCCTGTCCACACTGGCGGGCACTGCCCGCCGGGCAAACACTGTTCCCATAACCCTTTCCATTATACTGACCGATTGAGTTTTGAGCCAGGGCGATGCGATTGTCTGGTGACACTGCTTCAGAAGCGAGAGAAGATACAAAGAGCTGGAAGTGCCCGACGGGCATGCCCGCTAGTGTGGACAGGCCATAAAGTTACGTTCCTCGCTGGGTAAGCGGGTTCCGTTCTCAGCTACCATTCTGTTGGTCGCGAGTTCGAATCCCCGACCGGCCAGTGAAGAACAAGAGGAATTTGTTTCTGGTGATAGAAATTCATTTCTCGCTATAATGTGGTTCGGATTCCACAATAAGCTCGCAATGAACGTATAGGAAGAAATACATTTTAAAGCTCTTGCCTGTCAAACTTTGCCTCATCTCTTAAAATAAATATCAAGAAATCCTTGATTTTAAGTAACTTAGCAAGCAGAGACTATTTAAAATAATTAACCAATTATCGTCATGGAACCACCTCCGTATAATGACATCATCTTTCACTCATTTTCCTCAGGTTCCTGTTTGTCATTCCGCATGACTAGAGGTATAATGCATTGGCGATGGTTTCTCCGAATCTCAAATTTCTCTCGTAATACAAACATAATTACCGAGTCGATTACCGGTTTTCGAAGATCATCCGTGATATGAATTGAGGGGGCGTGGATGGCGTATTTAGAGACCCAACTGACTTAATCTTATTTTTATTTTTCTTCGTCAAGGTTGTAGGAAGTTATGATGAAAAATATTGAATATGGAGGTTGTTATGGAAGTGTCTTTAATTACTGTGTCACGAACTATCCATAGATGATATTGTTTTTGCATGTTTTATTTGACAGGCCTGAAAAAAATAGCCATTTAAGAAGGTTTTGGGAAACTATATGGTGTAGAATTTATAGATTTTTAGACCTTTTATAAAAAGGAATTTATGAAAGATATATATATATATATATATATATATATATATATATATATATATATATATATATATATATATATATATATATATATATACTTACGTTCCTGGTTTTGATAGGGTGCATATGACTCAGATTAAATAAGGTACCGTTTGTAGGCTCATTTTTTGGGGATTATGGACTAGCACGCTGCGAAATGTTCTCGGTAATTGCCTGCTTGCTTCATAATTTACTCAAGAATTGCCTGAATTGCCATTAATTCCAGCGCTCGTGTTACTGCATTTCTCTGCATTGAATTATATCCATTTCTCTTAGTAATTTTATAAAACTGCTGTTGGTGAGCACTGGAATGCGTAAGTCTGATTTTTTTTGTTTGTTCGTACTAAGTTAAAATTTCTGGGGTCCATTACTGTATAACTTACATATCTATAGACGTTTTTATTATCAAATTAATGGTAATTGCGTAATTTTCTTGAATAAATCATCAGAAAATTACCACATGTATTTTGTATGGTTTCTTCAGTTGCTTATTTTTCGTTGATTTTCTTTTTTTAATGCGACTTATTTTACCGTTAGTTTCTATCCTAATTGTCGTTGGTGATAGTAATAGTAAATAATTAAAATAGACTCCATTGTTGCAAATATACAAAATACACAAACTCTATCAGAAAAACCTCTAGGCTTGTATAAAAGTTTATGTCACTTACCTTTTGGAAGCGCGTCGTAAAGAACTTTAGGTGCCAGGTCATGCCATTCTGGATCTGGTCGTGCCAGGTCGAGCAATATGACCTCGTGCCCACCCTGGGCAATTGCCCAGCCCACGTGAAACCCAACATACCCGCCTCCACCTGTTACGACCACCTTCATGGTTCTGTGTAGGAAATGAAGGTTGTCGTAAGTATAGTATGTCATGTAGCAGATGTTTTACACTGTAAAATATTGGAGCCGAGGAATATTTATTAAAAATTAATTGCATACGTTCTAGACTTCTGTCATTAAAAAAACAAAAAACCAGGTGGTAGAAAGAAAGGTTATCATCTTATACAGGTAAGAGGTTAAGCAGGTGAAGTTTAATAAGTTTCGTGTGAAGTGTTAGAATGAAAGGGTTTCACCTAGTATACAAAATTTATATATATAAAAAAGAGGTACTGATGGATTCCGTTCAGATGAACGCTGCCATTTTTTTATTGCTTTTTGGAGAATTATCGAAATCGTTCGTAAATAAAATTAGGCAAGTTGTATAAGTACGTGTTTTTATCGTTCATTTCGAAACAGTTAAAGTGAAAAAAAAAATGCCGTTATGAAAAGGGACAACACAGTCGTAACGTTTTGCCATATCCCTCTGGAAAGTCAAGTCTCTCTCTCTCTCTCTCTCTCTCTCTCTCTCTCTCTCTCTCTCTCTCTCTCTCTCTCTCTCTCTCTCTCTCTCTCATATACAGACAGGGTCGTCGGATCTATCCTCCTTAAGTTATATCCAGGTGGAAATTTCATTCACTCTATGGGGATGCGTTCAGGGTGGTTTCATCCGATGTCATCCCCCTCCTTTCCCCTCATCCCCCTTCTCTTCCCCCTCCCCCTCTCCCTCCTCTTCCCAGAACAGCATCTCCGACCTTCGTCTCCCCTACCTATTCAGTCGTCCATGCAATCTGCCGTTGTGGGCGTACTTGTTCTATGGGCGCTGTTTAGGAAATTGGTTCTGAATATCTGGATGTTAATTTGTTTCTTGCGAGTTAGATTGCAGGTTTTACTTTTGAATTTTATGATTGTTTCAGTTGGAGTGTTGTTATGATTGTTTTTCAGTTGGCGTATTGTTATGATTTTATGATTGGAGTGTTATGATTATTTTTCAATTGGCGTGTTGTTATGATTTTCAATTGGAGTGTTGTAGATGCAGATGGATGCAGACACATTCAGTCATTAACAGTGTCAAACTGTTTTTGCTGGCATTTGTATTCTAAAATTGCTTTAAGTGGAATATTATGGATGTATATGTATGCATACACATTCAGTCAGTAATTTCAGTGTCATACTTTTTTTTTTTTGCAGTTATGATTATGTGTTTGTTATGTAGGTATCATGATTCTTTCAGGTCGAAAAATTCAGTACTCTTTGGCTGCATATACTGTACATAAAGGCATTTTGGGAGTATGTGTTATGTAGGCTTTTGAAAAGACAGCCCTCATTTACCTCATAGAGATGTTTAGTTGTTTTATTATGACTGATTAAACTTTAATTGTAAAGAAGTCTTAAGGAAAAAGATATAAACATAAAGTCTTTTGCGAGTGACGAGAAAATTTAAGACTTGAATAGGAAAGCAGGTCGAAAGTACTGAATACATTTAGCTAATGAAAAACGATAGTTTGTGCTATGTTGGGGGGAAGAAGTTGGTATTGGGGAAATTCATCAGTCGAATGATACGATGACAAGTGAACAAGAAAGTAAGTGATGTAATTATTATTATTATTATTAATCCTGGATGAATGACTGAGGTTTTTGGATGGAAATGCATGGAGTGTAATGTTACACGTTTGAGAATATTGTATTCACGTACAAAGTGAGGCGAATATAATCGCAGTTCAATCTACCATCATCATCACTCCATCCAGATGGCAATCAGTGTTGCTAGTACCTCTCTTGTGCTTTAAACTTTATAAAGAGCCGTAAGATTAATGCCAAAAATACTGTTGTTTCGTTTTTCTCAAAGGCCACCTTCGTTTAAGGGCATTGTTTTTATTGCGCGCTCGTATGCGCACACACACTATATATACATGTATATATGTATGTATATATATAATATATAATGTATATATATAGTGTGTGTGTTGTTTATGTATTTATTTATTTATAAAAGAACATCAGCGGTTAATCGATTACAGGTTTGTTTCTCTCTGAACCTATGATCTTTTAAGGGAATCGGATTTTTTAAAATTTAACGTTTCATCCTTCTTCTTCTTTCTAAGAAGAGCTGGCTGTAGAGGGTGATAAAACCCCTCCTTGTCTCTATGCATGGCATTAGTACACGGGTATAAGGTTACACCCACACATTCCGACACCCCCCCCCTCCCAAGCAAGTGGTAGGGTGAGCATATGGGAAGCAGATTCGACCCTTAACATGGTCGTGTTTATTTTCTTAGGATGCAGCTGCACATACTCTCTATGATATTTAACGACTTCAAGTCATATCCAGTGGCATAGTAACACAGAAGAGTTGACCTCGGTATCGGGAGATAAGCGTGACAGGACCCAGCTGTTGATATAACAAACGCAATACTTTATCGCGTATTTGCTTCTCATTCTCAAAGAAATAGTTAATTAATATATCGCAAGGACATCTTACCTTCAGTTGCTCATGTCATGTCGCTGTAGGCCAAGTGTTCACGTATGTTCAACTCCTCACATCGTTCTCCGTGGAGACACTGTCAGATGAGGAATCTCTTGTTACATGAGATGCCTCTCGGCTGATCGGTGATAAGATAACCATTTACGTAATGGTACCATGGAGGGGAGAGGGGAGGGGAGGTAGGGAGGTAGGGGAAGATGAGAGGGAAATCTGATGTTTGTAAGTACTTTGAGTTATGCAGTGAATTCAGTTCAAAGAAAAAAAAAGTTCTTTTTGGCTCCTTGAGATATTTCGTTAATAGGTTTCTTTATGATTTGCGATTTTTCATTTTGTAGCGTACTGTGCCAGAGGGTTTAGTTGGCATTCCCTTTGTGTGTGTGTGTGTGTATGGATGGTTGTGTTGGAAAAATGATCTTGTGAACCAAGTGATAATTATGTGTAGGGTTTAGTATCCAAGCCACGAGTGTTTATACTATTTAGTAGGTGGTTTGTGAAATCGTAAGATCTTGAAATTTAATGGACAAGTTATAGAAATGTCACTAATTTGTAATTATTTTTAAAGAAAGCTTGTTCTGTTTTATTAATATCGGTCATTATGATACTATTCCCATTGGCTGACTACGTCTGACTTCTTGTGTTTTATATTTTTAAAATTTAAACTCTCTCTCTCTCTCTCGTCTTCAGTTCCTTACTACATTATGAATGTTTTTTCTACCCGTGATTTTCATCTAGTTATTGGACTTTCTCGTTTTAATTTCAGTTTTCTTGAAACTCCTACTAAGTCTGTTTTAGTAGGGTTTGCACTAAAATGACCTTGAAGGTGGTTTGGTTTTTAAGCTGCGGTATTCATTAATCTGCTATTTATGTAATTATGTATTTATGTATCAGCATTTGCCCCAGAGGACGCAGATAATAGTTAACAGGTTACGTCACTTATTAATCTGATTTATTTATCTGCATCTGCGTTTCAAAGACCACGTATATTAATGCTTGCACTCATGCACTTGATGTGAATCATGTGTATCATGTTTGTATCATGTTTTTCACATTCCTCTGGTTGTTGTCGCTAATACAACTCATATTAATGCTTGCACTCAAGCACTTGATGTGTATCATGATTGTATCATATTTTTCACATTCTTTTGATTGTTGTCGCTAATACACCTCATATTAATGCCTGCACCTAAGCACTTGATGTGTATAATGTTCGTGTCATGTTTATCACATTATTCTGATCGTTGTCGCTAGAGTAAGATGGCTGTATGCCAGCACCCTGCCATGCTCTGTGGCCTACCCCCATAATTTTTTTTTTTTGAGTGCAGCCAATAAGAAAATTTTTACATGGCCCAAACATACAATATACTTTTACGTGCTCAGGTCAGTCAAGCATGCTGTGTGTCCGTATTATTATTATTATTATTATTATTATTATTATTATTATTATTATTATTATTATTATTATTATTATTATTATTATTATTATTATTGAGGAGGTGAACCCTGTTCATATGGAACAAGCCCATAGAGGCCACTGACTTGAAATTCAAGCTTCCAAAGAATATGGTGTTCATTCAAAGACGCACAGAAAGAGATCAGTTATTAAAAAAAAACAGATAAATTAATAAATCGATAAATATATAAATAGCAATGTAAGTACATTATTAAAATACAATGAGAATTGTATTAGGGTAGCAATGCATTTCATGTATGCTTGTAATTTCGGAGTTCCGTAGCAGCTAGCATAGCGCAGCCGCCTCCAGCAGTGTCGGCGGCGTTCTGTAAAAGATAATTATCATTTTTCGTATATTTAGGCCTCGATAAATCATGTCCAGGGAGGGAAGGGGGCGGGGGGGGGGCCAGGCAGACCCCTGTAATTTTACCCCCGACCGCGGCATTAATGTTGCGCCATTCGGTAATGGAGACTTTTGCAGTATTTGTTGCATTACATTTTTTCTTCTTCTTCTGTTTCTTCTTCTTCTTCTTCTTCTTCTTCTTCTTCTTCTTCTTCTTCTTCTTCTTCTTGCTGCAGATGCTCTTAGGAATGAATGAAAAGAGGTCACGAGAGGTCAAGGTCGGTTGGAAGGCTAAATGGGAATTAGGAAGGAGTGATTCGTTGGAAATTGGCTGTTAGCGTTTTATCATTTTTGTGTGTGTAAGAGAGAGAGAGAGAGAGAGAGAGAGAGAGAGAGAGAGAGAGAGAGAGAGAGAGAGAGAGAGAGAGAGAGAACTTTTCCAGTTAAAAAGTGTATCAAGCGTTGCAGAATTATCAAGTATTGGTTCTCTAATACACATATGTATAAAAATATGTATATATACATAAATATGCACACATATATACTATATATATTTATATATATACATATATATATTATATATATGCACACATATATATATATATATATATATATGCACATATATATATACACTATATATATATATATATATATATATATATATAAAATATATATTTATATATATATTTATAAATATATGTATGTGTGTGAAATATGTAAAACTTGTTTACTTATAATAAACACGGAAACCTCGCCAAGCTTGGTTAAAAAGCGTTTATTTGTAAAGAGAACCTTGCTTTGATCTTTTGAGATTCATTTACAGTTAATGTTGGTCTTTGGCTAGTACATTACCGCCAGAGCCAAAACAGATATAGATTCTCTCTCTCTCTCTCTCTCTCTCTCTCTCTCTCTCTCTCTCTCTCTCTCTCTCTCTCTCTCTCTCTCTCTAGATATATGACTGAAGTTGTATCCTATTGACTTGCTATTTCGTGCGTCATTCAATCGTGAATATTTGCATTATTCCTGATTTGCTGATTGTTTGGGGGTGTTTAAAGAAAGAACTCTTGTGCAGGCATACAGAGCTCATGCATTCACACACGCAGCCAGTCGTGCATGCATGCAATGACCGAATGCATGCAAACAAGACTTTTGCACATATACATAGTATATTCAAGCACCCACACACGCAAACAGGAGACCGCAGAAATATCCACAGTAAGTATAGACCAGCCATTAATGTTTGCACTTGTAACCTAGGTACATGTACACTTTTAATATACACGTGCACTTTTAAGATATATACATGTGCATGTGAAATGTATGTATGCATATATCAGTTGTTGATATTCATACGAAAAGGACTGCATGCATGCAGACAAAATATACACGTGCACTTTTAAGATATATACATGTGCATGTGAAATGTATGTATGCATATATCAGTTGCTGATATTCATACGAAAAGGACTGCATGCAAGCAAACACAAATGCCCCACACAGCTGAAAACTGCGCATTCACGAACGCAGTATACGCATGCATAAAAATACATCCCCGCTAGGTCGTTACCAAGATGGATATTCCCCCATGTATTGTTGATTCATCGATTTATGTGTAAGATTTAACTTGCAAAAGCTGGCTGATGGTAGCAGGTGAATATGTATATATTCCTTTTGTGTTTGAACGCCGTAGCGGCTTTTGGGGACGATTTTATTCGTGGGAGTACCGAAATGCGGGGATTACTGTTGGCCTTTGTTATTGCGTGTGTGTAATTAATGACATTGTTGCTGTGTGAGCGTCGCAGTTTGGGTGTTCAGTACCTGAGAGAGAGAGAGAGAGAGAGAGAGAGAGAGAGAGAGAGAGAGAGAGAGAGAGAGAGAGAACTGTTTTCTCTCTCAAATGAATACAGTACCAGTTTTTATATCTTCATGCCAAGGTACGTTTGGGAAAATAATTAAACTAACTCTCTCTCTCTCTCTCTCTCTCTCTCTCTCTCTCTCTCTCTCTCTCTCTCTCTCTCATATAGATACAGTACCAGTATTCATATTTTCATGCCATGGTACGTTTGGGAAAATGATTACTCTCTCTCTCTCTCTCTCTCTCATTTAAATGCAGTACCCAATATTCATATTTTCATTCCATGGTACGTTTAGGAAAATTATGAAGCGTGACAAGTGCCTATTAAACCAGGCGTGATAAATTCATAGTTTATAACATCAGATTTTATTGCGGTTCGTAATATTAGATTCTATGTGGCTGTCGGGTTCATTAATATGGAAACTCTTTCCTGAAACCTTTTATGGTTTTATGGTTCAAATCTGGTGGTTGACCAATACTCTGTTTGCCCTCTGCAAATGAACTTCAGCAGCATTGGGTCTGGTCAACACTTGGATGGGTGCCGACTAATCGGTGCAAGACACCGTTAGGCTAGCAACGCCACACCCCAAAATTGCCACTGGCCTTGGAATTCTCTTTTTGAAGGAAATAGGCCACTGAGAGGTCTGAGAAACAGACAGTTGCTTAGTCTGAGTAGTAAGACATTTATTGCTAATTACGAGTTAGGAGGTCAGTCTTGGGCTTTAAATTGTGAGGTGTGTAGAAACTTACTGTGGATTTTAAGTTGTATATTTCAGATACTGTTTTATTTAGATGTAGTCTTTACTTTAGTTTGTGTGTATGTATTTGAAGTCATTTTATAGTTTTTATATTAATTATTTTTGTGGTCCAGTGGTTATATAACAGGTTATATTCCCTAACGAGTTTGAAAGTTTTTTGCACACCTGTTAAATCAGTGAATAATGTACTTAGCAGTTAGTAGACTAATGTAGTTTGCAGCCGGGGTGGAGAAGACAGAAAGCTTCAAGGCAGTTCCATTGAATCCCAGTATGTCTGCAGACGGAAGCAGTGAATAGCGTACTTGGCAGTTAGTGGACTGTGGTTAGTTACAAAACAGAATGGAGATAAGCAAGAGCTTGAATCATAATCCAAAAAGAATTACTGAGAATTGTAATTGAGGGGAAGAGGTATTTGGTGAAAAATTATGATTATGATATATATTATTATTATAATTACAGATTCTGCTACCATCACAATTACAGCCATTATTTCCCACTAAAAATAAAAAAAAAATGGTCCCTTTTTGTCCACTATAAATAAAAAAAAAAAAAGAAAGGGCCACCTTTTGCCAGTTTTTCCCCACAGGTGTTCTTGGTGAACTCTTTAACAGAAACACCTGTTTGAAACTCAACGCCGTGTCTCCGGCGGACAGGAGAACCTTGCAATTATCACGATAAAATTTACATAGTTTTCTCAGGTTCACGTTTCGCAAGACAAAAGGAAAAGACAAAGGGATATTGTTGACTAAAAGTGGCACTGAATAAAAGATGGTTGTGGGTAGCAGAATGTGTTAATTAGGGGCGAAAAGAGATGAACAAATTCTCGTAGGAGCAGCGAAGATGGATAAGGGTAGGCAGAAGGAAGAGTGAGTATGAAGAAGGAGGTAGAAAAGAGGTATTAAGTAAAAATGTTTGTGGATAGCAGGATGAATTAATTAGGGGAAAAAGAGATGAACAAATTCTTGTAGAAGGAGGAGAAGATGAATAAGGGGAGGTGAGAGTCAGTAGGAAGAAGAGGAGAAGAGAGTAAGTAAAAACACTGTTGTAGCAGGATGAATTAGTTAAGAGATGGAAGGAGAGAAGATGAGGGGACATTAGGATGAAAAACTTTTGATAGCAGGATGAATTAGTTAGAAGGAGAGATGGATAAATTCTTTTAGAAGGAGAGAAGATGAATAAGGGGAAGCAGAAGGAAAAGTTAGCAGGAAGAAGAAGGATGAAGAGAGACATTAAGTAAAAAACTGATAGCAGGATGAATTAGTTAGAAGGAGAGATGGATAAATTCTTTTAGAAGGAGAGACGATGAATAAGGGATAGCAAAAAGGAAGGAGAACAGGAGGATTGGGTAGCAGGAGAAGAAGGATGGATTCTATGATAAAAATAGGACAACACTTAGCGACGCTGCAATGCAATGCCAGGCTGCTGCTTTTGTCCATCGCGTTTGTAGACAGATGAAAGGCGTTTATTTGGCACTCGAGAATTTAAGGCTCTACTCGTTTTCCTTGACTGTTTTTTTTTTTTTGTCCCGTTTTGTTTACACCATTTCTTAAACTTACTTATTGTTCAGAGTATTTATTATTTCTTCATTTATTTGTATCTTTATTTAGTTGGTTTTCCACTTGTCACTTGCTCTTTTGCTGGCACGGGCTCTTGCTCAAAGGCAGCCCCTATTTGCTGATCGACGGAACAAGTGTGTAGCGACCTTGTTACTGCTCTGGTCAGTGTTACCTGTCACTGTTACTAGTTACTGTTACTTGTTATCCAGAGATCTGTTTCATCCGTTTTCTCTTTGTGGACGGCATTCTCTGATTCAGTCATCTGTATCTCTCCGTAGGGCACCTCACGTGGTGAACTGTAGGCATTGCTTAAAGTTCTTTGCAGCGTCCCTTCGGCCCCTAGCTGCAACCCCTTTCGTTTCTTTTACTGTACCTCCTTTCATATTCTCTTCCTTCCATCTTGCTTTCCACCCTCTCCTAACAATTGATTCATAGTGCAACTGCGAGGTGTTCCTCCCATTACACTTTTCAAACCTTTTACTGTCAATTTCCGTTTCAGCGGTGAATGACCTCATAGGTCCCAGTGCTTGACCTTTGCCGTATATTCTATATCCTGTTCTATTCTGTAGCTATACTAATGTGTTCCCTATGCATTGGTGACAAAACAATGTGGCAAAAAAGTACTTATCTTAGATTTTTGCAGTTTTTGGAAATTTTGGAAATTTCTCTTAGGGGAAGCAGCCATATCATAAAAAGATTATTGCTGAGAACGGATTTCTGTTAGTTCAGGTTTAAACGGTGGTCTTTTCTTACCCTTATGCATAGCTATTGAAGCAGTTTTTTTTATTGCGTTTGTTTGAGGTCTTGTAGATTTTTAGCAAATTGATTTTTAGAATCAATTGCTATCTAAAATTTTATAGACTTATTTTAGGTACGGTATATGTTAGTTAAGCACTCTAAATCATATATACATTAATATCCCTCTTTAAACATTTTCTTTACTAATCTCTCTCCCACCGACCTAGATAGCAGAATGACGTCATTGATTCCGTGTACTGAAAAAAATTGACAAAAAAAAAAAAAAACTGCGGTAAAGGCTAATCCAATTTTTTAAGTCGTTGTTGTCAATCTTCTTATTCGTTTTCAATTACCCTCCGTTCATGTGAAGTGGTTAATCTGTTGTGGATGGGTCTGGGAATGTCACCAGCAATCTCTCTCTCTCTCTCTCTCTCTCTCTCTCTCTCTCTCTCTCTCTCTCTCTCTCTCTCTCCTAACATTTTTTTTAGGTAATTTAAAGGTTTAAGAGGAAAGAGTTGAAATTAAGTCTTAATCCTCTCTCTCTCTCTCTCTCCTTCCTTCAAATCCCAGCTCCCTTCCCCTCCCCCTTAAATTCTGCTTCTTTTTTTTTTTTTTTTAGATATGTTTGCCCCTTTGGTTTCAAAGTCATGATTTTATTTCTCCTCCTCATCCTTTCGATATAATCATCATCATCACAAGATTATCATCATCATCAGCATCACCGAGATTATCATCATCATCATTAAAGAGATCATCATCATCATCAAATCATCATCATCATCATCAAGGAAGTTATCTTCATCATTATCAATGCAATTATCATCATCATCATCAAGGAAAGTATCATTATAATCATCATCATCATCATCAAGATCATCATCATCATCATCATCATCATCAATGCGATTATCGTCATCATCATCATCATCATCATCATCATCATCATCATCATCATCAAGGAGGTTATCTTCATCATTATCAATGCAATTATCATCATCATCATCATCATCATCATCAAGGAGAGAATCATTATAATCATCATCATCATCATCAAGATCATGATCATGATCATCATCATCATCATCAATGCGATTATCGTCATCATCATCATCATCATCAAGATCATCATCATCATCATCATCAAGGAGATTATCATCATAATTATGTACGTAAAGTTTTCTGGAGCAAGTCGGAAACCAATTAACCAAACTAGTAAGCTCCAGCGGAATAGAATCCCCTCATGCAAAAAATGGGCAGTGTGAATGCAGATATAATTAATAACACAATGTGTAAAGAAATTGTATTTGGTGACCTGATTATTTTTTCGATAGTTTACATATAGAAGCGCTTACAGTTGCTATTCAAGCTGTGGAATTTCATTGCTGCTTCTGTATTTCCTCTATAATCCGGTATCCTCTAGAAGAAAAGTCTGTTGCTTCTTTTGCATTAGCTTGAGAAAATTGACATTTCCAAAATACATTTTGTTCAAATTTTGTTTTTCTCTATATTAACCCGCAGTATTTATATTTTTTTAGTTTTCTGTAAAAGAAAACTATTGTGCCGACTTTGTCTGTCCGTCCGCACTTTTTTCTGTCCGCACTTTTTCTCTCCGTCCTCAGATCTTAAAAAACTACTGAGGCTAGAGGGCTGCAAATTGGTATGCTGATCATCCACCCTCCAGTTATCAAACATACCAAATTGCAGCCCTCTAGCCTCAGTAGTTTTTATTTTATTTAAGGTCAAAGTTAGCCATTATCGTGCTTCTGGCAAGTATATAGGATAGGCCACCACCGGTCCGCGGCTCATACAGCATTATACCGAGACCACCGAAAGATAGATCTGTTTTCGGTGACCTTGATCATACGCTGTAGCGGCTGTACAGAAAACTCGATTGCGCCGAAGAAACTACGGCTCATATTTTTACTTTTTTTTTTTTTTTTTTTTTTTGTAATTCCAGCGTTTGTGACGTTTTGACACAAGAATAACTAAACTGTATAGATCGTTGTTAGTGATTTGTTCGAATTTGCCGATTGACTAATTTTGTGCAGTGAGTGGTGCATTGCCAGTCATTTCAAACTAATGTTTGCATGTTGCATATTGTGCTTTGTTGCATAATATTGACACGATTTATTGTAACGGGTGTCGCTGCAAGCGAATTGCCGTGCATGACTTTCCAGAGTGTTTCTTTGCTTATCGAAATCAATGTGTTGATGCCTTTGCCAAAAAATAAGTTTTTTGTATTCATTGTTATTGCATATCAAAATGATAATTGCAGTCAAATGATGTGCATTATAAATGTTAAACCACTTGAGGAGGAGGAGGACGAGGAGGAGGAGGAGGACGAGGACGAGGACGAGGACGACGACGACGACGACGACGACGACGACGACGACGACGACGACGACTACTACTTTCTACTACCACAACTACTACTATTACTACTACTACTACTACTACTGTTACTACTACTGCGAAACCCTTTGCAAGTTACAAAGCTCTGTTCATTTCCTGTGGACGAAGAAACAGCCGCTGAGAAACTCTGGCGTGTTTACAAGTTTGGCCGGCCATTAAATAACACGGGCGGAGAAAAATACCACTGGCAGCTGGTGCTAATGACTTTAGTCTCCGTCATCAATTGGCCGTTTTATGTCTAATTCATTGTGCTCTACTAATATTCTCTCTCTCTCTCTCTCTCTCTCTCTACACACACACACACACACACACACACACACACACATATACACACACACACACACACACACATATATATATTGTATATGGATAATCAGATAAGCTGTGTGTTTTTATTGATTCCACTTGTGTTGTCAGTGCACTTAACGTGGAGTACTGTAGGCATTACTAAAGATTGTTTTCAGAGTGCCTTCTGCCATTGGATGCACCGCTTTTTAGCCTTGCATTTTACCTCCATTCCTCTTTCCTTTGTTCCATCTTGCTGTTTAACCTCTCTGACTGTTACTTCTTCTTGCACCTTTGGGATTTCTCCCAGTTTCAGTTTTGGATCCTAATATTTCATCATATTTATTTTCCTGAATTCTTTCTCTTGTTGTCCAACCATTGCAAACCCTATTTTTCTCTTTTTTTTTAACGCTGAATGGCTGAAAGTGGCCTATTGCTTATCTTGGAAGCCTAAATTTAATTCGTTCAGTCACTTATTTATTCATTTATAAGTATATTAGCACACTGTATGCAATGTACTATTAATCTAAACAGACTAGAGTTGTTTATTGATGTTCTTAATCAGTAATAATCAGTAATTTACAACCAGGTCTTCCACTACAATACCTTCATTGCATACATACATAAGCAGAACATGAGACATTGTGGACATGCCTTTAACATTTTATATCTTTGTCTTCTGACTGACATTCTTAAAACTCCGTATTTGGCTTGCGTCCCCACCGTGCAGAGAGGTTTGAGGAAAGGCATTTTTCGCATTTTTGGCACTAACCAAGGGCTTTACGTTGTCATGTTCACGTTATTGTCTTGTGTTTTATGAACGTGGGATGACTGCTGTGATGTGTTCCTCTGAAGTCCCCCCTACTTCAGGAAAACGGTTCAGTGGTGAAAAAGTGTTTTAAAACGTTTTATTTATACGGTGTATGTTTTATGAAAATAGCTGGAGGTTGGTGGTTTACTCATACACTGTGACAGATGTCAAAACCGTATTTGAAAACTGTGGGAATGCACAGAAGGTAAAGAATAATTTCTGATGCCTCACCTGTTCTGTTTTTAGCCTGCGTTGTGGTAGGTACCTTACTTTACAAATATTTTCTTATTGATTCATATAAGCAACTTTTGCATTTTTTGTGTTCATTTTCTCTTATCTAGTGGTAAATGTTACTGTAGATTGTCTTGGCCTTGTCTTTCTTTTGTTTTATTTGATTACTAAGACAGAATTTGTGCAAATTCTCATCGTCCATCGTCAGTTCTTGAAAAACATTGCTTTTGTCGTATGCAGAATATCGCTGTATCAGTCAAGAGCTAAAATTTTTAGGGCTTAAATGAACACTATCTCCCTCTAGTGGAGGTCTTTTGAAATTAAAGCAACATTGGCTGTGTTACGTAAGGTCAGGCCAAGTCAGTCAAGAGGGTTTAGCATTGACCTTGAGGACCTCGAGCGTAGTTCTGGGAGACTCTGACCTAGATAGCAGCAGTTTTCTTGGCGTCGTGCTCCTGGACATACTTCTGAAAGTGGACTGTAACTCTAGTCTAGGGTTTCTGCAGTTCTTCTCTGAGACTGTACTGTATGTGTACGTTTTAATCTCTTGACCCCTTAGGGTGGTAGTGCCGTCAGTGCACCTCACGTGGTGCACTGTAGGCATTACTTAAGGGTCTTTGGAGCGTCCCTTCGGCTCCTAACTGCAGCTTCTGTCATTCCTTTTACTGTACCTCCGTTCATATTCGCTTTCTTCCATCTGCTTTTCCACCCTCTCTAACAATTTTTTCATAGTGCAACTGCGAAGTTTTACCCCTGTTACACCTTTCATATCTTCTGTTAGTTTCCCTTTCAGCGCTGAATAACCTCATGGGTTCCAGCGTTTGGCCATTGGCGTAAATTCTAAATTCTGTTCTATTTTTATCTGTTGAGGGGAAACCTTTTTCACAGGTAGCTATGATAAGCGTTGTATGCGTCAAAGACTGAACTGGATTTTATGTACACACAATGTTTGCACGAGTTTCGGTTACTCATTCTGATTGAGGTTCTGTTGTGAATGAGGTTCTACTGTGATTCAGGTTCTGAAGTGCTGGCTACCGTTCTGAAATCTAATGAATGCTTTGTGCGTACTATTCAGCGTTTGTTTGCTTTTCATTTGAAATCACGGGAGAGTCAAATTAAAAGTACGCCCTTAAACTTCTTTAATATTTACTTCTGAAGCAGTAATGCAAACACTGCCAGTAGTTAGCGTTCTCTCTCTCTCTCTCTCTCTCTCTCTCTCTCTCTCTCTCTCTCTCTCTCTCTCTCTCTCTCTCTTCCCCCATTCGTGGCTATTTTGGGGCGGCGGTGGGCAGCTGAAATATTAGAATCTGGTTCTGTAAACATCCAGTTAATGGGCGTGGATATTCTTTTCAGTCCTGGGATTATGCACTGAACGGTTTATTCATTAATCTGCTGGATTTATTTAGGTCTGTTATATTGATTCAGCTGTTGCCAGGCTGTTATGGAAGTTTATTTTTTTACATGCTCTACTCTTTTTTTTTAAAGCTATTATGGAATGTTTTTTTTTGTTAATGCCATGCTTTACACTTTTTAGTTTTCTGTAAAAGTCCGTCCGAACTTTTTCTGTCCGCCCTCAGACCTTAAAAACTACTGAGGCTAGAGGGCTGCAAATTGGTATGTCGATCATCCACCCTCCAATCATCAAACATACCAAATTGCAGCCATCTAGCCTCAGTAGATTTTTTTTATTTTAGGTTGAACTTAGCCATAATCGTGCTTGTGCTTCTGGCAACCATACAGGATATGCCACCAGCGGGCCGTGGTTAAAGAATCATGGGCCGCGGCTCATACAGCATAATTCCGAGACCACCGAAAGATAGGTCCATTTTCGGTGGCCTTGAACATATGCTGTAGTGGCTGTACAGAAAACTCGATTGCGCCGAAGAAACCTCGGAGGATTTTTTACCGGTTTGTGTTCGGAGTTGTGAATAAGACTTCTATTGTTCAACCCAGGTAAACATCGAGAATGGTCATGGCGATTATTAGATGAAC
Organism: Macrobrachium rosenbergii; assembly: GCF_040412425.1. Lineage (NCBI taxonomy): Eukaryota > Metazoa > Arthropoda > Malacostraca > Decapoda > Palaemonidae > Macrobrachium > Macrobrachium rosenbergii. The sequence continues at coordinate 28,900,730 of NC_089787.1, read as the reverse complement.
TTTAAAACTAATTTTAAAAGAAGAGAAGTTTAAAATAGCGGACACATTTTCACACTACGTGATACAGATGGCAATCAGATTTTTTAACTGTTATATTTGTGTGATTACTTGATACATGGCGGGTTTCCCTTTGAAAAGTGAAAAAAAAGTTGTGATATTTATAGTCTTGAATGAAACCCAACTCAACTCTTGCGACAGATATTGCAATGAATCACTTCGTTCGGAATGGGTGTGAATATTTTTAGCTGGGAAATATTATAGATATAGAAAGGTTAGTTAGTGTGTGTTGAGTCGTAATGAAATATATTGTGCAATATGGTAATGTTAGCAGTTTTATCTCTCTCTCTCTCTCTCTCTCTCTCTCTCTCTCTCTCTCTCTCTCTCTCTCTCTCTCTCTCTCTCGTCTTCGTTCGTTCGTTCGTTCGTTCATAAAACCAATTTTACTTCTCTTGATTCAAGCAAAAAAAAAAAAAAAAAAACTATGTACCGGGTAATAAGTTGTTTGAAGCGGGTCGCAGCTGGAGGTTGAAGCGGGTATGCGGCTAGCAACCTCATCCCTGTATGGTAGCTGTGCTGTGGTTAGAAGGTTCTCAATTTTTTTTTTAGTGATGGCACCCTAACAAATGTTATCATCAGTGGTACCCCTTCTTCAGCATCCCACCATATCGCATGAATTAACTTCTTATTTAATGGAGAAAATTATTATCCATACTCAAACCAAATATACTGTACAAACAAAGAACATATCAGAAGAATTAGATACACATAGTTAGAGTAAACACTCTGATAATAATTATATGAAGACTTCCGCAAACTTTTTTTTTTATATGTTCATCGAGATGATCTAGCCAAGACAAAATTCTTGACAATCTTGCGGCACCCCTAGGCACTGTCCGTGGAACCCCAGGGTGCCACGGCACCCAGTTTGAGAATCACTGGATAGGTGATAGAATAAACTAGAATTTATATGGGCATAACGTTTTTAGTATCGCTGTTGTTTGTCGGAGGTATAGAGCTGCTCCAGAATCTAGAGCTTGTCTAATGAAGCTGAACGAACAATGCAGAATCCTCTCGCTCTGCTATGTATACCATATTACGCTGTGGGCCTGTGTCTGTTAATTATCAATATGATCCTGAAAACATGGATTAACCACAAAATGCCTTGTGGCCACTGGGCTTAAACGGCCTCCTCTTATACCTATCCCCTCCCTCTCCATCCCCCCCCTTTCCTCTTCCCTTCCTCTTACTAGCGGATGACACAAACACTATAGAAAGGATCCCACTTCGGTATTCTCCCAGACGGTAAGATTTTTTTCAACCTGTTCGCTGCCGTTGACTTTGTTCATGTATTTGTTTGCTTGTTTTGCTCGTCTTTCGAAAGGCGATGGGTTTAAGGAGTGCAGAAGCTACTCTTGAATTAAGAGTGTAATCGTTTTATATTTTCATACGTGACGTGTTTACAAGTGAGTGGATAAACTGGACGAGATTTATGTAACCCTTGAAGATTATCTGTATAAACCATCCTGTCTCTGAACGGAGCGAAACTAAAATCGAAAATTAAAAGCAATGAAATTTTTGAATTTTTAAACCAGAAGTTTTTTAATGTGTGTGCATGTATGCGTGTGTGTATGTGTATGAATTCACTGTATCTCGTTTCCTTTGTTCATCGCGGTAGACAAGCAGAACATTCGTGCTTGGACAAGTTACCAACATTACTGCACCGCAATTAGCACGTTCCGATTAATACTTTCTGCATTTCCAATCTTCTTGATGGGTTTTGCCCGTATCCGTACACACTTAATGCGATTAACCTGGACGTCTGTCCATCTGTCCATCTTGGGATTAAGATGTAAGGGCTCTCTCTCTCTCTCTCTCTCTCTCTCTCTCTCTCTCTCTCTCTCTCTCTCTCTCTCTCTCATTACTCCATTTGGATATTAACATAGGGACAGCGGGCAGCAACCCTGATCCCTGGAAAGGTATCTTTTGTGATGAAGGGAAAGAAAAATGTTGGGGGATTCTTTTGGTGTCTTTATGGTTTAAGAACAAAAGTACTTTGTGTTTTTTTATTAAATTTTTTATGTTATTTTTTTGTTTGATTATTGTATTTCAGCCAGGAGTTTTAGTTTCATGAGTCTGTGTGTGTGCAAAATTTTCGTGATGCCGTGTTGTGATTTTCATTGTGATAACGTAGAATGAGTTAATCGTTTTGTTTTTTTGCCTTATTGTAGTTGTAAAGTATCTAAAAAGCTCTATGTCCATTGACACTTGGTTTCTGCCTCCATTATTTTACGTAGTTCTTGAAGTAGAAAGGAAATATATATAGTTTATAAACACACACATATATATATATATATATATATATATATATATATATATATATATATATATATATATATATATATATATATATATATATATTATATAATAATATATATATAAATGTGTGTACATAGAGAGATAGATGGAGATATAATAAAGAAAAGGCAGAAGTTGTTGTACTCCTCGCAAGCGTATACTCTGTTTATATTTTACATAACATCTTAATTCCCTTTAAAAGAAGTGGGATGATGAATAAATGCAACCGATGATAGTCTGATGCAATAATCGTTTGAAGTAAGATTTGGAAGAGGAGAGTCGGTGGGGGCAAAGCATGTACAATTTGTAAGTAGGATTGTTGAGCCAACGCTCCTTTATGGAATGGAAGTTCGGATGTTGAATGTATCTAACTAAAAAATAGTGGGAGATAATAGATGAATTATTTACAAAGAATGTGTGGAAGGAGCAAGATGGTAAAAGGTAAAAAGTTGGTATAAATGAAAAGATTGATCATTGTGTGATGATGATGTTTAGTCACACTTAGAGAATTGAGGATGACAGAGCCTCAATGGCCAGGTTGGTTAGAGCAGCAGCTCGGACTTCTTAGAGGTCTGTGTCGCAGGTTCAAATCCACAGCCGACCTGTCAGAAAGGCGGACACTTTGCTATCCGGTTAGACACCTCGGGATTATTTATGTAATCAACGGATAGGTTTGCTTAAAGCAAATGGGTGTTACAGGCTAATACACATACAAACAAAGCCACTCCAACATCTTCTAAAAACATAACAGACACCTCACACGTCTCGACTGTCGACCTAAACCGCGCAACGACTCCTCGCTGCTGGGAGAAAGGGCGCTGGGGACTGGTACAATACATGTACATACGCTACCGGGGTGTCAGCGATGACAGGCAGGGCAGCCGATCGAGACTACAGTCTACCCCAAAGCCAAATCAGTCCTTCAAAAGAAGGCATCGTGCTTGCCCCATACAAATGGGAAACAAGCACGTTAAAAGAAGAAGAAGAGGAGGAGATTTGAGGACGATAGGTTGGCGCATAAATGAGATGCTGGCTGTATGGGATGAAAGAGATGTAGGAAGAACTGTACATTAATGTCATATTCAAGAAGGACGATTGTACGTTAGATAGCTGGGAAGGTGGTTGCGGGCGTTCACGAGTTGCTAACCCTTCAGTGTTGGCTAATCAGTTGTCAAAGGATGTGGAAGTTTTCTGCATAATGTTTGATCTTTGATTCAGCAGATGTGGATGAACATTGAATTTACTTATTTGTGTTCCTAAATCGCTCTTGGTCACACACACACACACACACACACACACACACACACACACACACACACACACACACACACACACACACACACACACACACAGATATGCCGTAATTTCGTTTGTAAACGCCTTTAATAAGAGGGCAGGTATTTGGGTCAGACACTCGGATTTTATACTACTCATTTTAGGAGACATAAATTCTGATAATTAATACTGACACATAGCACGGAACAAACCTTATCTGATCCATTTAACTTTTTCGTATTATTATTATTATTATTATTATTATTATTATTATTATTATTATTATTATTATTATTATTATTATTATTATTATACTTTGGTCTGTATACAGTTCTTCCGTTTTAACTTGGCTCTGAAAGAATACCTGATATGGCCAGGCCAGTATATTATTTTATCTCTTCCGCGTTCTCTCTCTCTCTCTCTCTCTCTCTCTCTCTCTCTCTCTCTCTCTCTCTCTCTCGATCGGAGTCTCGTTTCATAATCCCTCAGTGATCTCATTCCGACTCATGAATGCGAGAACCTCTTTTCAAAGCAATGATGGGAGAACACGACAACAAATAGATAGATGAGATGGGCATTGGGCCAGCCAAGGGGAGGAGGCGAATATTTCGGGCACAGGGGTGCGTGTGTATGTGGGCACATGTGTCAGTAGGGCACTATCGTCTCCCCCCCCCCACTCCAAGGTCTCCTCCTCAGGCGTGGCCCTGTGGCTTGCTGGCTGGCGACCGTTGCTGCTACAGTAGTAGTCTCCCATAGGCAGTGCTAGAGTGTATAGTGTGTGTGTTTGAGTGTATGAGAAGACTCTTTTTCAAGTTTATGTCTTGTATATTTTTTTTATATATATACGGATGACTTTGAAGGTTAGGTGTTTATCCCTCTATGTAATATATCTTTTTTTTCTTTCCTTTTTTTATTTTCTTACAGGCAGTATCCTCTCAGATCCCTTGTTGCGACGTTCGTAAAGAACTACGATCCGCGGAAGTTTGAACTTGTTTTGTTTTTTACGATCCCCCCCCCCTTCGTATATACTTAACCGCGGGATTAAGTGACGACGGAAAGAGAGAGATAGAGAGAGAGAGAGAGAGAAAGAAGGAAGACGAGAGGCTTGAGTAGCCTCTGAGGGCCTTTTTCTTCCGAGGCTCTCGATAATACCCCCCCACCCGACATCTCCTTCCCCTGTCTCTCTCTCTTGTGGTGAGTGGGATTGTGTTAGTACCCAACAACTGCCAGTAAAGTGGATTAACCACAAAATGCCTTGTGACCGCTGGGCTTAAGTGGCTTCCTCTTGTACCTGTCCCCTCCCCTCTCCTTCCCCCTCCCACGTCTCCCCTTCCTCTTTTATCAGCGGACGACACAAACACTATAGAAAGGATCCCACTCCGGCATTCTCCCAGACGGTAAGATTTTTCTCAACCTGTTCGCTGCCGTTGATTTTGTTCATGTATTTGTTTGCTTGCTTTGCTTGTCCTTCGAGTGGCGATGGGCTTAAGGAGTGCACAGCTGTGCTTGATTTTGAATTAAGCATGCTTTTTTTATTTTTTAATTTAGCATGTTACGTGTTATGTAATAGGTTGATAAACTGGACGGGATTGAAGTTTCATTCCAAGGAATTCTATAATTTTAGTTTTTAAGAAATTGAAGCTTTGCTTTTTCTTGAATGCCGGAAAAACCATTAAGCAGGAATTTAATGCATTTTCTTCGCTTTGATTCTGTACAGATATCGGTGATTAATTGAAGAGTGATAAAATTCATCTGAAAGTTTAACGTTTTCATGTTTAATCTCGATTGACTTAAAGAGAAGTTATTAACCTGTTGGATTACGTACAAATATCAGTGATTGATTTAAGGATTGGTAAAAAAAATTATCTGAGAGTTAACCGTTTTATTGCTCAGTTTTTATTGACTTTTGGAGAAATTTTTAATTTCCCGTGGCTTCTAAAATTAGCTCTTGAGCCGTAGTTAAGATTTCGTAGCATTGTTCACTGAGATTTCTGTAGTTCCGGCATCTGGCCTCCTATAAGCCAAGATATATGTTAATGATTGGCATTTGGGATTGGAGAAACGATTACATGTGATTAGGAACGATTACCTAAGATTGAAGACTAATCTCTTCCTCCTCTTTTTTTTTTTTTTTTTCCCTCTGCGCTCTGACCGACCTTTGGAGTTGAGGAACGATTAAGCGAGATTTATTGGTTTAGAAAACCCTTCTCGAAGATCCCGTGGTATTAGATTTTATATTTATGTGGGTTTGATAGAATTTCTATTTCTTTGCTTCGAGTGTCCTTAGGCTCATAGCTTTGAGTTTGTATGCACATATATTAGTATGTATATATATATATATATATATATATATATATATATATATATATATGTATGTATATATATATATATATATTATATCTCCTCTCTTATGAAAAATTAAAAACGTTATAATTATACGAACAAAGTTACAGTCACGAAGGAAAATTGAAACACTGGAACACTGGTGATGCTAAGTACTTTCGTCTGATTACCAAGACATGGTAATAAGACGAAAGTACTTATCATCTCCATTGTTTCAATTTTCCTTCGTGGCTGTAACTGTGTTCATATATATATATATATATATATATATATATATATATATATATATATATATATATATATATATATATATATATATATATATATATATGAAGGCATTAACTTTTATTCAGATGATGACTGCAATTGGTATTTATCATGTAAACTCAATGTGGAACAAACCCCCAAAGGTCATATATTTGCAAAAACAAGCTGCCTAGGAAATAGAGTGCTCATTTGCAAACAAGCAAAACAGAACCAAGAGACGAGTAATGAAATAAGTTTTTTGTTTTACAGTTTAAATAGCTGGTTGACCAGTTCGTGGGGGGATGTGAATGCATCTCTGAATAAAGTTTTCATCTTACTAGTTTTTACAAAATTCCAAAGTAGTAGTACTTCTTCTTCTTCTTCTTCTTCTTCTTCTTCTTCTTCTTCTTCTTCTTCTTCTTCTTCTTCTTCTTCTTCTTCTTCTTCTTCTTATTATTATTATTATTATTATTATTATTATTATTATTATTATTATTATTATTATTATTGTTATTATTATTATTATTATTATTATTATTATTATTCACCTTAAGTATTAGGGGCCACAGTTGTGCATTATTATTATTATTATTATTATTATTATTATTATTATTATTATTATTTTTATTATCATCATTATTCATTATTAGAGGCCAAATTATTATTATTATTATTATTATTATTATTATTATTATTATTATTATTATTATTATTATTATCTTGAGTCCTTGAGGCCACAGCCGTGGATTTAGTTGTGGAAGGAAAACTCAGTATATGTCATTTGTCATAGGTTGTTTGTTATCATCTTAACAACTAAGCTGGATTATTTAAGCAAATTTACCCAAAAATTTTTACAACATTCTTGTAATTGGAATATCAGTTAAGTTCAAGCGAAGATACAATGCATTTCTACCCAAATACAGTTCTTGTATTTTAATGGTTTACCTACATTTTTCTATTGATTTATTAGTTTGTTAATTAATTTATCTTTTTTCATAAGTACATTCTTTGGAAGCTTGAATTTCAAGTTAACGGTCCTTGTGGTAGCTAGTTCTATATGAATAGGGTTCTTCATCTTCTGAATAATAATAATAATAATAATAATAATAATAATAATAATAATAATAATAATAGGTAAAATGAGACCCTTTTTTAGTTTCATATTTGAGGCAGCCAATCCGCGTCAATTATCCTCATGTCATATTTACCCTCATGTCAGTTAACTTTATGTCAGTTACCGTCATGTCAGTTAACTTCATGTCAATTAACCTCATGTCAGTTGACCTCATGTCAGTTAACCTCATGTCAATTAACCTCATGCAGTTAACTTCATGGTAATTAACCTATTAACCTCATGACAGTTAACCGCATTCCATTTAACCGCATGTCAGTTAACCTCATGTCAATTAACCTCTTGTCAATTAACTTCATGGCAATTAACCTATTAACCTAATGTCACTTAACCCCATGTCAATTAACCTCACCCCTACAACCTTCAATATGTTTACAAAACTGTGAAGCGTAATAACCTAAGCCAGTGCTAGCACGTGCTTCCTGATCTTTGTTTATGGGGCGTTCTGTTGCTGTGTAATTGTTGAGTGGTGAGAGGTCTGGTCTGTATCTTGGAAGAAAGGAAAATAAAGAGGAAGGTAGTTTCCCAGAGGTGTTCTGTTCTTGGTTACACTTAATAGCGCACGTTAATCCCTGCCCTGGGTAAGGGGGAATTGGGGGTTGTCACTATTCCAGCTGCTCCACGTGTAGCAGTTTACGAATATTTGGTTGAATGAGTTATTTCAGGATTTTGTTTTTTTATGCACAACACAGATATGTTCTTGGTGCAATGCTTTATCCTTTACCGTAATTGTTATTCATTTGTATTGGTCATTGTGCTCAGCTTAGCGTTGTTTTCTGAAGTAATTACTAATGGATATTACTCTTGGTTAGACTCTCATATATCGTGTTGTTAAGAGGACAGACGTTACGTATACCTTAGTTTAACCAGACCACGGAGCTGATTAACAGCTCTCCTAGGGCTGGCCCGAAGGATTAGATTTATTTTACGTGGTTAAGAACCAATTGGTTACCCAGCAACGGGACCTACAGCTTATTGTGGAATCCGAACCACATTATAGCGAGAAATGAATTTCTATTACCAGAAAAAAATTCCTCTTATTCTTCATTGGACGGTCGGAGATTCGAACTCGCGGCCAGCATAGTGCTAGCTGAGAACGGAAACCACTCTTCCAACGAGGAACTGATAGATTATTTCATGAATGAATACAATCGATACAAATAAAATGTCTGTAGCTCCGTATATAGTGAATATTCTAGATTTTGTTTGAAACTGCAAAAACCGCGTGCATAATTAGAAATTATTCTACGTTCTCATGTCACTGCGCTGACTGCTCAAGATATATTGGTCTGCATAAACAACAGATGGCATTGCCAGGTCTAATTTGCTTAACGGTTTGAATTTTTAAGATGTAAACGACCAGTGAACCAGTTGAGCCCTGACTAAAGAAACGAGGGAATTAGGATATACATGTCTAACGTAAGCAAGGATGGAGAGATATGAAAGAAAGATAGCTTAACAGGTAAAGGAAAATGTAAGTTTAGGTTAATGCTGGGAGGGAGACCTGTTGTACAGTGATCGTCTGAAGAAAGAGAAGTTTGTAGTTGTTCCTACACGATATACAAACCATCGGTAAAGGACCTCAGGTTTGTATAGGTAGGAAAAATACAATTTAATTTAAAAATTGTGATATTTCAGAGAAACCAGAAGACGGTAGAGAGCTCCTTAGTTTGTGGTGGTGGGGGAGGGAGGGTGGGTGGAAGATGAGAGGTGGGATTGGACATTTCTTATTAATGGACTGGGATGAATTCATCTGGCTTGTGTATAATTCAAATTCTTTAGCTTTTTAGCCTTTAATTTAAAACGTTCTCTACGTGTTAACCACTCAAACTGAACGTGGTTGAGGTGTTGAAGATTATATTAAAATGATATACTGGCGTCACAAAAGTAAAGATCAGTGACTTCATTGAAGGTGTTATTTGTCAAGTCAGGTATCTACTGGTATGTCCTTTTTCAATCGCGGGGTCCACAGTAAGAAACAATAGCTTAAGGAAAATACCACACTGGCTGGTCCCAGGTGGGAATTGGCTCGGATTCCACGTTAATCCGGAGGTTTAAGGTTAAATGAGCGACTGAAATCTGTTACAGTGCTGTACTTCCATTAAACCCAAGTTTCAGGTTGTACAAAATTTCTTGAATTGCTGGTAAGAATTCAGATGTATGATGAAAAATGTCCATTATCATAAATGCTTTAGAATTTTCTCAATGTTTTCATAGATTCCCACAAGTTTCCTGTGGTTATCCAAGATTTTTACATTGTTCTATTTTTACTTACCCAGTTTTTTTTAAATCTTTCTGCTTCTATTTTCACAGATGGATTTAAGTTTCATGCTTTCAGGTTCCTTGAATCTTTCAAATTTCTCATTTCTGTTATCCCAGTTTTAAACAGATCCGTTTTAAACATATGTCCTGTAATTTCCTCAGCTTTTAACAGGAAATGACAAAAAATTGCCTTTGTATATTTCAGTTGAAAATGGATGGACAAGAATTTTATTTTAGTAGAAAATAGAAAAAATTTATCTATATTTTGAAAAAAAAATGTGCAGGAAAAACAGGCGTTCTCATAAAAGATTTAAGTTAGTAAAAGATCTGAATAGCAAAAAATTTCCAATATTATGATGAAAAGACACAGGAAAAACGTACGTTCCCTTAAAAAATAATTAAGTAAAAAGCTGACAAGAATATTAAATATTTTTAAAACTGGAATAGCAAATCGACCATAAGAATATTTCCACGTTTTGTCTGAAAGTAGAGAAATGGCAGTTTCACCTTTTATTTGAAAATAGAGAAATGGTAGCGTGTTGAGCTTGTCACAGGCCGAGTGGTCATTTTGCCAAATTGATCGTCTGCTCCGCGCAATCCCTCGTCCAGGAATTCAATTAGTGCTTAGCTAAGTAGCGTGGAAAGTCGTGTCGTTTTTTTTAACAAAGCGTTTACACATGCAAATGCATCCCATGCGAGCATGGTAATGGATGCATTAGCCTACTTGCTTGCTTGCATGCACACCGGTACTAAAGTCTCCCTGCCCTTTCTCTCTCTCTCTCTTAGCCTACTTGCCTGCTTGCATGCACACCGGTACTAAAGTCTCTCTCTCTCTCTCTCTCTCTCTCTCTCTCTCTCTCTCTCTCAGTCTCTCTCTCTCTAAGAGGTGCGTATGTGTTTTATGTAACTGTTTTGTATGTGATATTGTGTACAGTAAACCTTGTCAAATCAAAACGCTCTCTCTTCTCTCTCTCTCTCTCTCTCTCTCTCTCTCTCGAATTTCTCAGTGTAGCTCTGAAAGGAACTGTCATTTCTCTCTGTCTCTCTCGAATTTTCAGTAGCTAGAAAAGGATCTCTCTCTCTCTCTCTCTCTCTCTCTCTCTCTCTCTCTCTCTCTCTCACACACATTCTAGCTAGAAAAGCAGCTCTCTCTCTCTCTCACACATTCTAGCTAGAAAGCATCTTCTCTCTCTCTCTCTCTCTCTCTCTCTCTCTCTCTCTCTCTCTCTCACACATTCTAGCTAGAAAAGCATCTCTCTCTCTCTCTCTCTCTCTCTCTCTCTCTCTCTCTCTCTCTCTCTCTCTCTCTCTCTGCGTGTGTGTTTGTGTATCAAGAAACTCGTCATAAAGTTTGAGAATGAAAGATGCGCTCCAGAGCTGGGAGTTTATGACCGTACGTAAAACAGGTCATTAAACTAACGAAGAGAGATGACCCTCTCCTGAATTTGATTTCTTACCTTGTCCCTCGGGGAAGTGGAGGGGGGGGGTGGTTGGGGGAGTTGAACCTATGCTGGTTTCCCAGTATTTTGCGAAACCTCGCTGCGTTGACCCCTTTTTCAGGCTCTGAAAACATTTTCTTTTATATTTATATATATATATATATATATATATATATATATATATATATATATATATATTATATATATATATATATATATTGTGCTTTTACCAGTATTTGATGAAGCATTAAATAATTGCTACTACTATTATTACGATTATTATTATTATTATTATTATTATTATTATTATTTATTATTATTATTATTATTATTATTATCACGCTTCAGTTTGTACTCCAGCTATCAAATAAAATCATCGTGTGGCGTAACATTGAAATGTTTCATTATCATTTAATTATTAAGATAATTGAGGCACTAATTTATGTGCTTTTAATTTTTATTTAATTATTTAGATAACTCAGGCACTAAATATGGTCACTGAAAATGTTACGGCGTGATTTAAACGATATACTTACCGGATATGTCTAATTGGTAGTCATATACTAACTTAATTTGTATTTTGCTAACAGGGTAAAGTAAACATTACTAAACTGTAACTTTTTTTGGTTTGCAGGATTCATATTGCATTTTGGCTCCGTTTACGTTTATCTTGTTAGCGAAGCAAGTTCCTCTCATCCCAGGCACCTGACTTCAAATAGGAAAGGTGTTTATGACCAGTGGTTCTTTTGTCCAAATTTTGGAGCTTAGCGAAAATCCGGTTTTGTTTCGTTGTTGCACCTTATTAGGACGGTATATGATTTTTTTTTTTCATAAAATCGATGTAAGTTTTTTCTTAATTCGCCACGTTGCTCTTGAATCTTTAACATAACTTTATTTTTGGAGTACTATATTCTGCCGTGTGAAACATATATTGTCAGGCCTTTAGCGTATGTATCATTAAAATTTAATATATATATATATATATATATATATATATATATATATATATATATATATATATATATATATATATATATATATATATATATATATACACCTATGTTAACTGGAGTGTATTCTACGAACACAGGAATTACGTTTATGATAATATCATATCACTGTCATCTAATCTAAATAAATACATCATAATTCACTTACAGTGTGTAAAAAAATGGTGTGAGGGTTACGGCGTGTGGATAATCTGTCAGACAATAACAAACGCCATCTATTTAAAGGGAAATGCTTACTAGAAATTGCCCATTACAAATCAAATGCCAAGGAATTCTTGTATGTCCGTATGTACATACTGTCTTTATTAATTAGCATTTTCCTTAACACATTGGTGAAAAACGAAGAGACATTCACTCCCAGAAACCTGCATATTTGTTTATTTGCCTTACTGGTTTATTTATGTACTTACCTATTTATGTATCTATTTAATTGGTATTTAATTTATATTTTTATTTGTATTTTTATTTATTTTTATATTTTATTTCTATTTATTTACATACATATTTATTTATATTTTTATATATTTAATTTATATTTATATTTTTGCATGTATTTTTATTTTATTTTTATATTTTATCTCTATTTATGTATTTATTCTATTTTTATTTATTTATTTATTCATATTTTTATTTATGTTTTATTTTATTTTATATTTTATTTATTTCTATTTATTTATGTATTTATTTCTATTTTTATTTCCTTTTATAAAATATTCTACGCATACACATACAGTAAGCTTACACACACAAAGACATACACAAGCATACATACAGTACTTCCTCCCGAAAGAAACCCCTAACTCTACTATGGTAACATAACAAACGCGGAACCCTGCCCAAAACTTGACCCCCTAATTTGCATGTACATTGAACCGGCACTCCATCACTACATGAGGTATGCCCACCAATATCGGTGCCATTTGTCCTTTGCAACGGACGAACTTTTAGCATTCAGGTGGCGGAATGGACTCTGCAGTCATTTATCATAGAACACCACCCCGCCTTGCACGCAAGTTGCACTTATCAGTTATCGGCTGATTCTTGGAAATTTGGATAAGGCCCGGAAAATTTTTGGGGAGTGGTGTATGGGGAGAGTCCACGTCAAGTTGATGTTCATTTATCATATCTTCTCAGTTATTATTATTATTATTATTATTATTATTATTATTATTATTATTATTATTATTATTATTATTGTTTTTTTCTGTATCATGCTACAATATTATTATTATTTTTATTATTATTTTCTTTTTCTGTATCATTCTACAAAATTATTATTATTATTATTATTATTATTATTATTATTATTATTATTATTATTATTTATTAATGTAAATGCACGAATATATTTTTTCTTTTTACTGCCTCCCACATTATTATTATTATTATTATTATTATTATTATTGTTGTTGTTGTTGTTGTTGTTGTTGTTGTTGTTGTTGTTGTTTTTGTTGTAGGGGTAACCAGATTATGTGTGCATGTGCTTGAAAGTTAACTTTCCAGTCAAGTGCTGCACTTACTATAAATTTCTGGATTTGCATTTGGCTTTCTGAGTTTGTTTCCACTGCAGTCCACTCAGTAAGTTCTAATTATTCCTCAGAAGTAGGGAACTGTCACTTTGCATTGTTCTTTCCAATTAACAGATACTGGTGGTTGAAGAGATCTACAGGAAGTTCAAGTTTATACCAAATCTCAGTTCTAGTATACAGTTTATAGAGCCGGCAGAAAAATATCTAGCCATAGATACAGGAGTTGTATAGAGGTAATGAGACATATGTAAGCATTTAAAGCATTTAGTAGAAATAGATTAGGTACACTTGAAAACCTAGGTACCCCTGAAATGCCAAAGTGCATCGAGCCAGGAAAAACTGTGGTTGCACCGGCAATTCAGAATGTGCTTATGTGACAACTGGTGTGAGTAGTTTTGGGAGGGATTTGACTATTCAATGGACACTAGTGGATTTTGTAACTCGATGATTTTTATTTATTTATTTATTTATTATTTTTTTTTTTTGCTGTATCTGAAGGTTCGTACCAGTCGTTTCACATTTGGTTATCATTGAAAATTTTCGAAGCCACATAGTACTTCTTCAGCCACTGCTAGGATCAGCGTAACTATTTTTTTTCGACTAAGGTAACTTTGGGTTTTAATGGCCAAGAATAACTAATTATTTTTTATGAATAACATCTGTCGTATTATTTGTATTATTCAGAAAGAATTAACCACTCGCAGCGTGTGTCTTATTGCTTTTGAAAATTAATATTTATGATGTAGTGGGAAAACAAGCACGTTAAAATACGAAGAAGTTATAACAACGGTACGTGATTCACATAAATTTGTCGCCTTGTGAAGTTCTATGGCTGGCCTCTTTGCTTTTAGAGCAAGATATCACATTCCCAAATAATACATAGCTAGACAGAAGTTGTACATTTTAATGGAATGCCATTTGACCAGCTGCACTGAGAATTATGCATGAGGATCATGTATGCACATGACAGAATGGAGGGGAACCCGTTAAGATGCCGGATAAACGGACCCTTGCATATGGCGCTGGTCTCAAGTGGTCTTAAATATAATTTTATCTGCGTTCCTTTCAACATCACTCTGATACATTTTCCCTGGGGTTCTTTATCTGGCTGGCTAAGCATTTATCTAGCGGTCGAATATTTCAGTTGGTGGTTTTGGGAAGCGGTTCATTTACAGAGTTCTTGTGGGTTGGCCAATGGTCCTCTTTCACTCTCTACCCCCATCCATCTTTTTTTTTTTAGATATTTTTTTTTTCTCTTGCGTGACCTAGTTATAAAAGTAGACGAAGCTGTGACTGTACTGACGAATTATTTTAAGCGTGGGTATTAAACTTCTGTGTGTGTGTGTGTTTTTTCTCTTGATTGGTATTCATCCTGTGGTGAGTGTTGAACTTTTTTTTATATATTTTTGCGACTGTGTGGGTGTTCTGAATTTGTTTTTGAAGTTTTCAGTGGTTGCTAAAAAAATTTTTTTTCTCTCTCTCTCTCTCTCTCTCTCTCTCTCTCTCTCTCTCTCTCTCTCTTCTTCTTCTTCTTCTTCTTCTTCTTCTTCTTCTTCTTCACTGCCTAATCCCTTGTCGGGGTCGCTGCCTTTCATGAGCTTTCTCCAACGGCTGGTTTCATAATTTTATTTCAGTAGGTGTTTTGTGGATTATTGCCCCTCTCTCTCTCTCTCTCTCTCTGTATATATATCCATATATATATACATATATATATGTACATATATATATATATATATATATATATATATATATATATATATATATATATATATAGTTGTTGCACAGTATGAATAGTTGCTATCAATGATTGCATTCACGCATACGTCGCTGAGCAATTGCCACATATAATTCAACCCCCTTTTCAATACACTCTTCTCTCCCATTATTCAGTGCTTGAGATATTGCTTGCATGTGGTGCGTGTTACAGAAATAACTCACAAAATATATTTTCTCTGCAGTGAAATATATATACATATATATATATATATATATATATATATATATATATATATATATATATATATATATATATATAATATATATATATATAATATATATATACAGTAATATATATATATATATATATATATATATATATATATATATATATACACATACATACATACATACATGCATACATACATACGAATGACGACAGTGATATGGAGGGCTGTGCTTGGTAAAGCTATTCGAACGTAATTGCTTTATATTCGAGTGTGAATCATTTTTAGTGCGCCAGCATCTCTCATAGTTATATTTACGCCAAGTATTTTTACATGCCCGTATTTTTAACTGGATGGGCAGAGAGAGAGAGAGAGAGGGGGAAGGTAAATAACTGTAACTGAAGGTAAATAACTTTAACTGGCAGGGCATTAATCTGGGTAAATGGTGATGCCCGAGAGGAAATCGATGATATGAAGAGGAATGGCAGCATTACAGTTAAATGGTTGATTTAGAGAGTATTGAGTGTTCGGAATTTTTATGTGTGAAAGGCGAGGTAATACGTTTGAATAGATTTGTCATTATATAGGAAGGTAAAGGAAAAAATAAATTTGACGACTGCGAGAAAGTTATTAAAAAATTAATATCGAGTGAAAGGTGTATATTATAGTTCTCTCATATATACATACACACACATACACACACTCACACACACACCGTATAATATAGTTCTCTCTCTTTCTCTTTCTATATATATATTATATATAAATATGTAAATATATATATATATATATATATATAAATGTATATATAAATATACATACATACATATATATACAACAGCGCACACACATATATACATATATATATACATATGTATATACATATGTATATACATACACACAAACACACGCACACTACACCGTATAACTAAACGCCCAGAAAGCTATGCGTACGGCGCCAGTCCTTCTATGCGAATTTGCCTACTGTTATGGTATGATTCAGTTGTTTTAAATGTTGCTGTGCCCTCCATCAAACCGCGAGAGGAATGTTGAATATTTTGGCACTCGAGGTGGTCATCATTTGTCATACGTATGTAGTCACGGATTTCAACTTTTCTTTGTTCATTTGAGCTAAATAATTTTTTTTTTACCCTTCTTTTTGATCAACTGTTCTTCCTTGTGCTCAAGTAGGTGGGCGTTATTTCTCGTTTATTTGTTTACTTTAATTGTAGGTGACTTATCACCGCTTTTACTGGTAGTTCGTGTGTCCACTTTTTCAGTATGATAATTCTAGCTGAATATTTCTGTCTGCGTAGTTTGACGTGTTTAAGCGAGTAAGTAATTTTATTATAATTATCTGCTAAATTATCTCTGTTGCTGCCATCGACTCCAGTCTGCGTTTGTGTGGGTTTTATGTGACTTGTTAAAGTCAATTGCCCGTAATTGTATATATGCATCCGCCATTTTCTTTCGTTTCGTCTTATTTGTGGTAGCTTTTCGTGACCTTTTAATACAGATGTTAATTTTTGTCAGTACATATGCAGTATATCAGTGCTCATGTCCGACATTTTGTATCTTAGAATCATTTCCTTGTCTTTTCGGGGCATTTGTTACTCTTTCAGGTTCAGTTGGTAACGTGTTGGCCTCGTATTCCCGGGGACCAGCGTTCGCTCGCCGTCAAGGAGCGGATAGTGAGACTGGTTGCTGGATGGTTACCGCCATGAGTGACGATTTGGTGGGGGGTTGGAGTTACCTGGCTGACGTCCGCCCGAGAGGCAACAGCCCACTGTGGGGGGAGTGAAACTAGCAACTTTAAGTTAAACTAATTTTTTTTAAATCTTGCGGTACAAGCTTGCTCATTATGTTTTTTTTTTTTTTTTATTTCGTCCTTTATTTTTAATAATGACCAGTGTAACATACATTTTTTTTTACATCTCACTTTTTGACATCTGAATTGTTTCATCATTTGCATTTTTTTATTCTCTATCAAATTTGTTTTATTTATTTACTCCACTGATGTTTCAAACCCATTTCCATTCGCCCCGCGAATTTGAATACCTCCCCCTTTACCACTAACATATAAAAAAAATATGTTAGTGCTAAGTAATAATTTTGAAAAAATGTAAGTTACATTACGTCATTCTATATGAGAACTCACCACCCAATTATTATTTTCTGTCAAATACACAACTTGTTAAAATCGGTCCGCACAACTCTCTCTCTGAGTCACGCATCTATTTATTTTCCTTTTTTTTCTTTTTCTTCTTGTTGCGGCCGTGATATACTGTGGTGATTTGGCAGCGGTCTCTGGCTGATGGCTGTTTGGGGCAACTGCTGCTGTTGCTGGTCGGCACGTGTTAATTTTCCTTTTTACGAGCGACGTATGGCTAAGAGTGTGAGCGCGTTTGCGTATGTTTGTTTCGTGCATACGTGATTGTATTGTGTGTGTGTATTTATATGTTTATATATATATATTATATATATATATATATATATATATATATATATATATATATATATAAATGTACAATATATATGTACAAGTATACATGTACATTTATATAAATGTCTATATATGTGTGTGTGTGTGTGTGTGTGTATACACACATATATACACACGTTTATGTACACAAATTTTTATATATATATAATATAGGCTTATATATATGTGTATATATATGCATGTATATACGCATATATGTGTGTGTGTGTGTATGTGTGTGTGTGAGATGATTGGTTCATCCCCGGAACTGAAAGGATATTAGTTGTTAAACATGTAGGCCTATCATAACATATAGGATTTGATTAATAGGACTACTGTGTTAAGGGAAATTAGATGGTCGTGTAGGATATCTTTATACACAGAAGGCTGTAAATTACGAATAACCACTCCATTATAACCACTCCATTACGGTATAAATAACGCTCTCGCCGTGTGTAATAGTTTATACATCTCCGTAGCTGCTCCTGTGTATTTTAAACGATACTTCACGATACTTAAGATTTATCCTGTGCGATGTATCCTACTATTAAAGATGTACTGCCTAATGTATTATACTCCTGTGTGGATTATGATGTATGGTGAGTGTTTTTCCTCGTGAAGAGCCTTTTAATTATGTTCATCGCGGATATTTTCCATTTTTTTCTTCTCTATGGGTGTTCTAGGTAGGAAGGCTAGTTTTTCTAATCAGTTGTTTTTTATGCTTGTTCCATATGGTTGATTATTTTAACAAAAATAGTAATGATACTCTGCTTAGGATGGTTAGACTGAGATTTGCAGTAATGACCTAATTTGCAGATAAATAGGTCTAATGAATTTGAGGACGGACGAAGGGAGAAAACATATTGATATTTATTGTTTACCTTTTGTTTCGTTGGAGCACTGATGAAATATTGTTACAAAACTGAAGAAATGTGCTTTCATATTTAAGTTTTTTTGTAGCGTCTCGCAATTGATTGGCATTTATGCAAATGAAAGTGGAGCCATGTGTCATATGCTGTTGGGAGCTAAGTATATCACGAATGTATTTAGGTTTTTGGGTTAATCCTCGATCCGTTGCTGTCTTTTTGGGGTTAATTCTGACTCATTGCCGCTTGTATCAGGTATCTAGGGGTTGCGGCAAGCAGTTCTAATAACAAAAGGAACAGCAGCAACTCACAATTTTTATTTATTGTACAAAGAAGGAGTTTCATCCTTGTGCTCAACCCCCCCTCCCCCCCCTTTAGTTTTCTGTAAGAGAAAACTATTGTGCCGGCTTTGTCTGTCCGTTCGCACTTTATTCTGTTCGCACTTTTTCTTGTCCGCACTCTATTCTGTCCTCACTCTTTTTCTTTCCGCACTTTTTCTGTCCGCACTTTTTCTGTCCGCACTCAGATCTTAAAAACTACTGAGGCTAGAGGGCTGCAAATAGGTACGTTGATCATCCACCCTCCAATCATCACCAAATTGCAGCCCTCTAGCCTCAGTAGTTTTTATTTTATTTAAGGTTAAAGCTAGCCATAATCGTGAATCTGGCAACGATATAGGCCAGGACACCACGGTGCCGTGGTTAAAGTTTCATGGGCCGCGGCTCATACAGCATTATAGCGAGACCACCGAAAGATAGATCTATTTTCGGTGGCCTTGATTATACGCTGTACGGAAAACTCGATTGCGCTGAAGAAACTTCATCGAATTTTTTACTAATTAAGAAACTTCATCGAATTTTTTACTAATTTTTATTTGGGTTTTAAATCAGTATTAATATTTCAGCTCTTGCATAAATTGTGCTTGTATTGTATAATCCTCAGATTCCTGACCGTCTTTGTGTATATAAAAGTAGAACTGTTAAGAAAATTAAGAAACCTCCAATTCGAATAATCAGGAACCCCTTTTTCATTACTTCTTGGAAGTTGAATGTTTTATGCGTTCATGAACACTTGATTTGCAGCAATTTAGTACTTCGTGATTCAAGTGCCATTATTAAGTTGTCAAGAAAAAGTACGGCAGAAAGTAATTGTCACGTCAAAGTTGTAGATAAATTAGTTGGCCTCTTTCTGAATGACACGGTTTTCCTTTCTCGGGGTTTGTTTT
>NC_089787.1:28855623-28875623 GCF_040412425.1 Macrobrachium rosenbergii | reverse complement strand
TATATATATATATATATTTTTATATATAAATAAATATGTATATCTCGTCTCTCTCTCTCTCTCTCTCTCTCTCTCTATATATGTATATATAATGTATATATATATATATAAAATATATATATATATATATATTTACATATTTTTATAAATATATATATATATATTTGTATATATATAATATATATTATATATATATATATATGTATATATAATGTATATTATATATTTGTATATAATATATGTATATATATATACATATATATATATATATATATATATATATATTTATATATATATATTTATATATATATTTATATATATATATATATATATATACATACATCCACAAATTAATTTTTCTTTTCGTGAATAAGTCTAAAGTTTCCATACCATAACAAATGTCATTGAATGCAGTGGTTAAGGACCAAAAGTCTAATGGGCTGATATGCTCATATTACCTAGAAGTAGAGTGGCCATCTTGGATTTCATTTTGGAAGTTAAAATCGCCATAATGTTTAAAGCTCTTGAACTGATGACTTCATATTCAGTTCGTGTAACTGGGAATGTAGTCTGGTCACGTGACCTGGCGGCCATCCCGACGAGCTTATAAAATCTGAAGCATCAGACATGTTTACTTGGCCGTGTGATCTTCGACCTTCACGCAGGAAATAACACTGAAATATATAAAATGATTAGATGCAGTTAAAAAGAAAAAAGAAAGAAATATATATATATATATATATATATATATATATATATATATATATATATATATATATAATATATATATATATATATATATCACATTATCACAGGTGAAAAATAAGAGACAGGGTGTAGGTCCTGACCGGTTTCGACTTTATTTCCAAGCCATTGACGTCAGTGGCTTGGAAATAAAGTCGAAACCGGTCAGCCTACAACTCGTCTCTTATTTTTCACCTGTGTAATGTGTGATAAATGAATCACGTAAAAAAGTGATTATAATCATATATATATATATATATATATATATATATATGTGTATTATAAATTTTATATGTATATATATATAAAATGTATGTATAAAATTTACGTGACAAGGTTCACGCTAATTCTTTCATGCCAGATTTTGTTTACAGATACCCAGACTCCCTTGATAATGAGAAGCCGCTTGTTTTTACTGAGAGTAATATAGTAATAATAATAATAAAAAAGCAATGCGATCATAAATTAACTTTAAGAAGTGACAGGTTTAAGGGTCTACCCTTGAAGCACCAAAGATAGTCATTACGAAGGAGGGGGCGGGGGTGTTGAAGGGTGGGGGAGGGGTTTTACTGACGTGAGAGAGAGAGAGAGAGAGAGAGAGAGAGAGAGAGAGAGAGAGAGAGAGAGAGAGAGAGAGAGAGATTATAGTGTGTTTATGAACATTGCCTACGTGACAACCCAGCATGTATCTTTTTCGGTAGTAAATGAAAGATTCTTGAAGAATAAACTCAGACTGAATGTATGTTTATATATATATATATATATATATATATATATATATATATATATATATATATATATATATATATATATATATATATATATTTATATTTATATATCCCAGCTCTCTTCAGAAGTGCTCATTCGTAAAGTAGTTACGTTTATATTTAATTAATCCATTTCAGTCTAAAATTGGCTGGTTTTGTATGACAGAGTTGAGGCGTTCGTGTGAACAACTTTACCAACCGCACAGTCACTAAATAAATTTCCACAGAAATATCTTTCATGCGGTGCACTGTTGGCATTACTAAAGGTGCTTTGTAGCGTGCCTTTGGCTCCTAGCTGCAACCCCTTTCGTTCCTTTTACTGTACCTCCTTTCACATTCTCTTTCTAACATTTACTTTCCGCCTTCTCCTTACAGTTGATTCAGCGATGCAACTGCGAGATTTTGACCTTTCCTCAATTTCCGTTTAGCGATGATTCGTCCCAGTCCTTGGCGTTTGGCTTAAATTCCATGTTCACTTCAGTTCAGTTCAGTGAAATATCTTGAAGTATTAGGAGTTTTTGAGTGTATTTCCGTGTGTTTTTACGTTTAGATGTTAAGCATAGTAACTATTTTCAATAGTAAAACACGTATTTCAGCTGGTGGATGAATTTGTAGAATGCTGCAATTTGGAAAACGTTGACGCTTTTTTTGTAGAAGGAATAAGAAGTGTTTGAAATACGTGTTTAAATTATTCAGCGGTAATTATATTACATTCCCCAAACTGGATTAGTGCCGTCAGTGCACCTCACGTAGCGCACTGTAGGCATTACTTGAGGTTCTTTGCAGCGTCCCTTCGTCCCCTAGTTGCAACCTCTTTCATTCCTTTTGCTGTACCTCCATTCATATTCTTTCTTCAGTTTTACTTTCCACCCTTTTTTAACAATTGTTACTTAGTGCAACTGCGAGGTATTCCTCCTCTAACACCTTTGTAACTTTTACTCTCAATTTTCTTTTCAGCGCTGAATGACCTCATAGGTCCCAGCGCTTGAACTTCGGCCTAAATTATATTATATTATATATTATGATATATTATATTATGTTAGGGTAGTAATGTATTGTATTTTCGGTGGAACTTCAGAAATTCAAGCAAAAATGCAATGCTTTACTACCCTAATACTACTCTTCTAGCACTTTATCTATTTATCTATTGATTTAATTATTCTGTTCTTTTTTTTAGTAATTGGTACCTCTTCTTTCTGTATTTTCATTTACTTCCTCTTGCTTCTTCCTAATGAACACCTTAATATTCTTTGTAAGCTTGAATTTCAAGTCGATGGCCCCTTTGGTGGGCTTGTTCTATATGTATAGGTTTCATCTACTGAATAATAATAATAATAATAATAATAATAATAATAATAATAATAATAATAATAATAATAATAATAATAATAATAAAATATATTTTTCATGCGTAATAGTTGAATATATATATATAAATAAATGCAATTATATTTAGATACACACACACACACATTCATACACATATATTATATATATATATATATATATATATATATATATATATATATATATATATATATATATATATATATATATATATATATATATAATTATGCATATTTCATAAGCATATAAATTTTATAGCCATGTCCTTTTTAAGTTGGTCTTTGCAGAACAGTTGCAGGTCTGAAATTTTGCAGAGTTAATTGGGACAAACGAACCATAGCCAGGGCCTTTTTTTTTTTAAGTGTTCAGAAAGTGAAGGGTAGCAGGTGGGGACAACATGCCTGCGTTTCAGGCACTGCCTAGGTGTTTGTTCGTACGTACGCATCATGTCTCTGTCCTTGGTTCTTTCATGGCGACGGCATGTGTGTTAAATCTCTCTCTCTCTCTCTCTCTCTCTCTCTCTCTCTCTCTCTCTCTCTCTCTCTCTCTCTCTCTCTGATTTTGTGTTTGCAGGAGGAAAGTGTGTTAAATTCATCTCTTGTCTGTGAGGGAAAGTTAAACTTTTACATTTTTCTCTCTCTCTCTCTCTCTCTCTCTCTCTCTCTCTCTCTCTCTCTCTCTCTCTCTCTCTCTCTCTCTCTCTAAACCATGTTAGTAAACCATGTTCTCAAATACTGTCGTTGAAAGTAAAATTGTTAAAGTTCTCTCTCTCTCTCTCTCTCTCTCTCTCTCTCTCTCTCTCTCTCTCTCTCTCTCTCTCTAGTAGCCTTTTCCAGTCCCCTCGTTCCTCCTTAGGCCTAAGAACCTACCACAGATTAGGTCTAATTTTAGGATACCCCTATTTTTCCTTTAATGGACACGCATTTTTTGGTTGTATCTAATTATGATAGGCGCTGCTAATTGGTCTGAAGCTGCGTCCTTGTTAATGGGACACGTTTGTTGGTGACTGATGCAAAAAATGAGAAAAAATGTCCTCGTTATTTTTTTTTATGGAAAGCGTTTTCCATGTACTAGACTAGTTATGTTAGGGTACAGATTTGTTGTTTCTTTTACGTATATTTCGTAATATTTGTTCAGTCTTTCGTTCTGTTTATTTATGCTGAGTTTTTTTTCCACGCTGAATATTATATTCATATCTATTATTCTGCGTGAAAGTAATATTTATCTCTCTCTCTCTCTCTCTCTCTCTCTCTCTCTCTCTCTCTCTCTCTCTCTCTCTCTCTCTCTCTCTCTCTCTCTCTCACCAAGTCAAATTGTTAGCGAAGTTTCTTGTAACAAGTACTTGATTAACAATGAATGACCAATTTTACTTTTTCATGTGAATTTATGCAAGTTTTAAATCATAATTTAAGATGTATTACCAACCAACGTCAGAGACTAGAGAACGTTTGGTATCTTAATTGAGTAGTCTCATTATTATCCCGTTCACTATATTTAACAACTTTATTATTCCGTTCACTATATTTAACAGTTTTATTATCCCATTCACTATATTTAACAACTTTGTTATCCCGTTCACTATATTTAACAATTTTTTATCCCATTCACTATATTTAACAACTTTGTTATCCCGTTCACTATATTTAACAATTTTATTATCCCATTCACTATGTTTGACAATTTTATTATCCCGTTCACTATATTTAACAATTTTGTTATCCCGTTCACTATATTTAACAACTTTATTATCCAGTTCACTATATTTAATAACTTTATTATCCAGTTCACTATATTTAACAACTTTCTTATCCCGTTCACTATATTTAACAGATTTATTATCCCGTTCACTATATTTAATAACTTTCCTTATTCCCTATTCACTCAGTTTTAAATCGGTTTTCGATACATTAATTTATTATGAGTTCCTGCCCCCCCAAAAATCAGAATCCTTCATTAATCATGAAATAAACCTGGGTTCTGCTTCCCCCCCCCCCTTCCACCCCGCCCTCACAGAATATTTATCTTTCTTTTTGTAACAGACTTCGTGTTACTTAAGAAGTCATGAATCAGCACTCGAACATTGATTGATATGCATATTCATTTTACGTCACTCTAATGTCATCATTAACGAACCCAGTTAATATGTGTAACCAAAATATTTAAGCACATTAATGCTAATTTGGTATCATCCGAGTAAGTGGGTATCGCCCTCAGTGGATCTCACGCGGTGCACTGTAGGCATTACTTAAGGTTCTTTGCAGCGTCCCTTTGCAATCCTTTTACTATACTGGCTCAAAAGCAGGGAGGAATCAATTAAAGGATATACAGGGGAAGAGACCAGCTACCAAAAATGACCTTGGGATGAATCAACTGATTACGTATTTATAAAAGTACAAGACACTTTCTCCTTTTGGTAAACAAATAAAAGTACAAGACAGTTTCTCCTTTTGGTAAACAATAAATAAAAGCACAAGACATTTTCTCCTTTTGTTTAAAAGTAAACACTTTCTCCTTTTGGTAAACAAATAAAAGTACAAGACAAGTAAACAATAAATTTTCTCCTTGTGGTAAACAATAAATAAAAGTACAAGACATTTTCTCCTTTTGGTAAACAAATAAAAGTACAAGACAATTTCTCCTTTTGGTAAACAAATAAAAGTACAAGACACTTTCTCCTTTTGGTAAACAAATAAAAGTACAAGACAGTTTTTCCTTGTGGTAAACAATAAATAAAAGTACAAGACAATTTCTCCTTGTGGTAAACAATAAATAAAAGTACAAGACATTTTCTCCTTTTGGTAAACAAATAAAAGTACAAGACAGTTTCTCCTTTTGGAAAACAGTAAATAAAAGTACAAGACAATTTCTCCTTGTGGTAAACAATAAATAAAAGTACAAGACATTTTCTCCTTCTGGTAAACCAACAATTTTTGCAAAATGTCGAAGGGCCCGGCAACCACTCCTTTGTTTCATTTTTCCTCGTGGCATTTGCCTTTATTTATACATTCTTCACGTTCCATATCTTCGCGAATCAGTTACACACACACACACACACACACACACACACACACATATATATATATATATATATATATATATATATATATATATATATATATATATATATATATATATATATATATCTTAAGACTTGCTGGTGTTTACAAAGACGTCATATGGAACGGATGTAAACTAAAGTAATAAATATAAGGAACAAATGGACGCGTTGTTATTCTTCTTGGAACACTTCTAAAGTAACACGGTTCTTGATACTTTATTCGGAGTCGTGTGGTGTGTCCACACGCTGTGAAAAATGTCATAAACATGTTGGCATCTTATCTCTTACACATCACAAACAAGTTGAATACCAGCCAACGACATATTGGTAGTCCTAACCTGCTCTACTTACGATTGTCCAGTGTTTACTAAAGATTCGTTTTCCACCTATGGTTGTTGACTTGTTGTCAACATGTTTACGATATGTACGTGATAAGTTTCCGACGTGTTTATGACATGTCGATGACTTGTTTTCAGCCTGTTTGTGGCATGTATGTGATAAGTTGCTGAATTGTTCATGACATGTTCACTTTTTGTCATTGACTTGTTTTTGACGCATGTGGTAAGTTGCCGACTTGTTTATGACATGTTCACTTACAGCTGTTGACTTGTTTTCAACATGTCTTTGATACATATGCAATATGTTGCTGACTTGTTTATGACATGTTCACTTACAAGCTGTTGACTTGTTTTCAACATGTGTCTGATACGTATGTGATATGTTGCTGACTTGTTTATGATATGTTCACTTACGGTCGTTGACGTGTTTTCAACATGTTTGTGACATGTATACTACAAGTTGCCGACGCGTTTATGACATGTTTTACTGTAGGGTGGACGCACCTTTAGGATAATTAATTATAAGAGTCCATCTCTCCTTCTATACCGTAGTTAGGTACTTGGGAGAATATTATTTTAAGCTTTGCTTTCATAGTATCATCCTCCATGTTGCAGTCTCCTACATCGTTATTACTCATTACCGGCATTCTTGTCATCGTATTTCTTGTTCTCATTACGAAGAGAAACCCTTATTGTCACGAAGAAAAGAGGAAACCTCATTAAATTCGTCCGTCCTCTCTCAGAGTCCGTCGTAGTAATGCTTCGCCCGTGCCAGTACCATGATTGCATCTCTCGCTCCGTTCTTTGTGGAGTTGTCAGGGGCCTGATAATAAATGGCTTGCCACCTTTTCCATCTCTCTCTCTCTCTCTCTCTCTCTCTCTCTCTCTCTCTCTCTCTCTCTCTCTCTCTCTCTCTCTGTCGTTCTGCGGCCGAATACGTTTTTAGGATGGTTTTGGTGGGGTCATGTTTTTATGGATGTACGTATATTCTTTTTAGTTATATGCATGTATATATATGCATACATACATACGCACATACTGTATGTATATACATATGTGTACATATGTATGTATATATATAATTATATGTATATATACACATCTATATATTTGTATATGTATGGTTAGATAGATAGATATATAGATAGAAATTGTATAGTCTGATATGATTTTGCTTTAGTAGTCTTT
This sequence comes from Macrobrachium rosenbergii, assembly GCF_040412425.1. NCBI lineage: Eukaryota > Metazoa > Arthropoda > Malacostraca > Decapoda > Palaemonidae > Macrobrachium > Macrobrachium rosenbergii. Next base: position 28,868,181 of record NC_089787.1, on the reverse strand, counting down.
ACTAGATGCATATATATATGTATGTATGTATGTATGTATATTTTCAATTAGTGATCGAAGTTCTAAAGTCAATCGAGTTCAAAGAAATTTTCCATTTTTAATTATTTTCCCATAAACTGAAGGAAATGCGGCATAACATCGGTATCCTCCTTTTTGAGGTGTGCAGATTTTGATCAAGCGAAATCGTAATTTTGAAAAGGATTTTGCCTCAAACAAAGCGCTGGTGAAGCTCACGTGATTACATTACGTTCCTTTTGTAGGTTTGTGTATTCGGGATAAGCTAACTCCGAATGAGGCTTTAAAATGAGTTTAACTTGGAAATGTCTGCAAATCTGAGTATAAGCAAATTCAATACAGTTTTGTTGATTTTTAGTTTTCTGTAAAAGAAAACTATTGTGCCGGCTTTGTTCGTCCGCATTTTATTCTGTCCTTACTTTTTTCTGTCCGCACTTTTTCTTTCCGCCCTCAGATCTTAAAAACTACTGAGGCTAGAGGGCTGCAAATTGGTATGCTGATCATCCACCCTCCAGTCATCAAACATACCAAATTGCAGCCCTCTAGCCTCAGAAGTTTTTATTTTATTTAAGGTCGAATTTAGCCATAATCGTGTTTCTGGCAACGATATAGAATAGGCCGCCACCGGGCCTTGTTTAAAGTTTCATGGGCCGCGGCTCATACAGCATTATAGCGAGACCACTAAAAGATAGATCTAATTTCGGTGGCCTTCAATATACGCAGTAGCGGCTGTACAGAAAACTCGATTGCGCCGAAGAAACTTCGGCTCATATTTTACTTGTTTTAATAGGTATTCATTAATAGTCTTTGCCAGTAAAATTAATCGCCGTCAATGTATTTTTCAGCAAATTATGCAGTAATGCATTTTCAGGGAATAAAACAGTAATGATACAAATATTGAACCAAATTTTTTAAGTGCAAAGACAAGTGAGAGAAGGCAACACAATGCCCTTTTCTAGCCCAAGCCAGACAAAGCCTAGAAATAGGGGAATAAGTAATGTTAAAGAGTGGGGCTCATCTTCGAAGTATAGACCTTCTTTTTAAAGGAAGAAAATTCATACGAGTCTGATAAACAAAAGCAGGAAGAGAATTCCGGGTTTGATTGCGAGTACCTGGATGTTGTGTAGCTTGTGTTAGGTTCCCTTTAAATTCCACGTGTTTAACCAAGTACAACATATGGCAGTCACTTAAAGCGCCTTGAGATATAGGTAATTTTATATATAAAATTTTCTCTTATGCTCTGATGAAAGGTAGGTGAAGGTGGAGAAGAGAATTATGAATGAAGATTGCTTTTAAGATGAGAGGTAAGAGAGAGAGAGAGAGAGAGAGAGAGAGAGAGAGAGAGAGAGAGAGAGAGAGAGAGAGAGAGAGAGCGAGCGGTGGGGTTTAAGTCAAGAATTCAGAATGTCAACAGTGTGAGAGAGAGGATTTTGAGTTACAAAGAACACTAGGTTTTTGACAGAGAGAGAGAGAGAGAGAGAGAGAGAGAGAGAGAGAGAGAGAGAGAGAGTGGTTTACTACATGTTAATATTGTGATAGATATCCAAATATTTGGTGAGCTTGTAAACTTCCTACTTTTCAGCTAGTCTGCAACACGTTTCTGTGCTGCCAGGGGCATTCAGTGAAGATAACCACTCACTGATGTGTACTTATCTACTTATACAGCGTAATTTGTATATATATGGGTATATATATATATATATATATATATATATATATATATATATATATATATATATATATATATATATATATATATATATATATATATATATATACAATATATATATATATATATATATATATATATATATATATATATATATATATATATGTGTGTGTGTGTGTGTGTGTGTGTGTGTGTGTGTGTGTGTGTGTGTGTGTACGCAATCCCCCGCGAGAATAGGTTTGCCGTCATTAATGTATTGCAGATGGGAACTTCAGGGCGAATATGCATTTATGCGAGGCTAACTTAATAAAACCTGCTGACCGGCAAATTAGAATTTTAAAGATGGGATCGCGCGGGAGACTCTCTCTCTCTCTCTCTCTCTCTCTCTCTCTCTCTCTCTCTCTCTCTCTCTCTCTCTCTGTATTTGTTTTCGTTCTTTCAGGTGTATATTATGTAGGACACAAAGACTCTTTGTGTACGTAATTGTGGTTGCGTATTTTTACCTGTTCTCTAATTTTTTTTATATTGTGATGTAAAATTGCCTTTCTCTCTCTCTCTCTCTCTCTCTCTCTCTCTCTCTCTCTCTCTCTCTCTCTCTCTCTCTCTCTCTCTCTCTCTCTCTCTCTCGTTTCTTGGTACTCATTCGCGTAGGAGTGTTTGGTATTTTTTTGTAATTTTTCCTCCGACATGTTGAACGTTTTCTCATATGATGTTATGAAAATTATATCATTCTGTTATCGTATTTTTGTAATTGATTAACATGTGCTTTTTCCAAATTTTATTTTGCTACACACGTTAACCAAGTGCGAAAATTGATTGCATAGCCTTAAAATTGTTGAAAATTTCCATTTCGGCTCCGTCAGTGACCCTTGCCATTGTGACGCCGGGTAAATTTCAGTAAGTTAGTCACTGGCATAGAGTCAGGGGTAATATAATGGTGCTGTAAATTTTTAAATTTATTTTTTTTACGCTTTAAATTTTCCTGGATTTAAGTGTAAGTTTTTAGATTTATATAAGTTTTCCTGGATTTAAAAATGAAGCACTGGACTGATTTAAACTTAGCATTTTTTTCTTGGTTTGAAAAATGCTACAGGTTAAATGCTCTTTATGGCTTCTCCTTGGTTAAAAAAACCTATAAATAGCTGTGTTTAAACACTGTTCATAAACATTTTAAGGAAAATGTCACCTGTCGATTTCTCAAGTACTACCTGTCATGATAAGAGGCCAAATTAGGCCGCAGATATCCACAGAATGCCCCCCCCCCTTTCTCCCTTCAACCCCTTCTTTCACCCTCTCTCGTTTTAACACTTCGTTTCACCTCCCACCTAGTTTCCTCTTCCATCGTGTTTCCCTTCTTCGCCCTCCATTTCCCTTCCAGTTCTTCGTCTTCTTCCTTCGCTCTTCTTCTTCCGCCGTGTCCTGCAGTCTTCCCCTTCTCACTTCCCCATTCGTCTTCACTCTACCCTACCTCCTCCTCCTCCTCCTCCTCCTGTCCCCTTCCCAATTCTTCTTCAACCATCCCCTCCTCTGATTCTCCCCTCAGTTCCCCATTCGTCCTGACTCTACCCTACCTCCTCCTCCTCCTCCTCCTCCTCCTCCTCCTCCTCCTCCTCCTCCTCCTCCTCCTCCTCCTCCTCCTCCTCCTTCCCCTTCTTCTTCAACCCATCCCCTCCTCTCATTCTCCCCTCAGTTCCCCATTCGTCCTCACTCTACCCTACCTCCTCCTCCTCCTCCTCCTCCTCCTCCTCCTCCTCCTCCTCCTCCTGGCGGCGTATATAATGTTGACCTCCTTGAAAAGGCCGCTGGAGGCCATACTTGGGAGTGGATCGAGTTAACGCTCGGCGTGAGTAAACACTGTTAGCAAGAGATGTAGGTCGTTGGCGATGGCGTAATGAGCAATATTCAACAGATGGTGGGGGCGGGGGAGGTTTTGGGGGAAGGGGTGGGAGTGGTAAAGGGGAGGGGTTTGAGTTGGGAAGGGGGTTGGAGGGGAAACGCCAGCCGATGGTCTCGTTCGTGAGGTTGAGTGGGTGGTGGAAGGCGTCGCATAGTATAGTGAAGGGTTGAGGCGGCGTTTTAAGATTGATCTGTTGGAATATCTTATTTTGAAGTTTGGTTTTATATCTCGTGTATGAGATTGGTTGGTTGACGTGTATGAGGTGTATGAGATGAGTTGGTTGACATGTATGAGGTGTATGAGATGAGTTGGTTGACTCGTCGTGTATGAGATGAGTTGGTTGGTATTTCGTGTATGAGGTGAGGTGATCTATAGTGTATGAGATTAGTTGGTTGGCATGTCGCGTATGAGATTAATTGGTTGGTATCTCATGTATGAGATTAATTGGTTTGTTATCTCATGTATGAGATTAACTGGTTGGTATCTCATGTATGAGATTAATTGGTTGGTATCTCATGTATGAGATTAATTGGTTGGTATCTCATGTATGAGATTAATTGGTTGGTATCTCATGCATGAGATTAGTTGGTTGTATCTCATGTATGAGATTAGTTGGTTGGCATGTCGTGTATGAGATTAATTGGTTGGTATCTCATGTATGAGATTAATTGGTTGGTATCTCATGTATGAGATTAATTGGGTGGTATCTCATGTATGAGATTAATTGGTTGGTATCTCATGTATGAGATTAATTGGTTTGAGTCTCATGTATGAGATTAATTGGTTTGGGTCTCATGTATGAGATTAATTGGTTGGTATCTCATGTATGAGATTAATTGGTTGGTATCTCATATATGAGATGAGCTGGTTGACATCTGATATATGAGATAGATCGGCTAAGATCCCAAGCTTAAAAATGACTTGTTAACATCTCATGTATGAAACTAAATGACTGACTCGTGTCTAATGATTGACTAATATCATATATGACACTAACTGGCTAAACATTCGTTTATGAGACTGATTGGTTAACATCCTCTTATGGGGTAGATTGGCAACCTTCTCGAGAATGAGTTTGGTTGGTTGATATCGCCTGTGAAATCGAATGGCTGCTGTCTTGTTTATGAGAATGATTGGTTGGCATTTTGTGCAGATATTGATTGCTTAACATTCGTGTACCAGGTTAATTTTACATGTTTAGGAGATATTTTGGCTAACATCTCGTTTATAACCTTAATAAGTTCCCTGACGTATATGAGATTTAGTTGTATATTTATGAGATTGATTTTGGGGATTTTTATATGAGTTTTTAAGACAACTTTTGATATGTATTGGTAAACATCTCATAATGTTGATAAGTTCAGTGTGTGTGAGGTCGATTTCTTGATTTAGTTTATTTCATCCGACATCATATGTAATTTATACAGTAGTGGTATCTACACTTTTAATTGATTTCACGGATGGTTTATCAATTACATTGACTTATATTTAGAACTGAAGGTAATCGTTATTTCTGTTATTTCCATTTTCCTGTATTATAAATCGTATTTTGTACTGCTTTCGCTTGTTTATTATTCTCCTTAAAAGAACTGTGATATTATTGTGTAAACATTCCGTACCCCATGTATACAAGGGCATCGACCTCTGCAGCGGTTATATTACTATCCAAGTAAGGTACCTTTCATGTTTCAGATATAAAATATATATGTATATATATGTATATATTTACAAATATACATGTACATCTATATATATATATATATATATATATATATATATATATATATATATATATATATATATATATATATATATATATATATATATATCTATATATATATATCTATATATATATCTATATATATATATATATATATATATATATATATATATATTTTATTTTGTATGTATTATCTCATATATGTATTATGAGTTTTATTTTTTGCCAGTGAATGAGTTTTGAGATTAGTCTGTCATTTATTGGTTTGTTTGTCGTTGTGTTTTCTTACTACAGTCTGTAGTTTTTATTTTTATAGTTAATATTATTAGAATTTATTTGGTCATCATCCACAGCATTTATATGATCCATTTGAGAAACACTGTAACCTCTACCGCTGAGAAGTAAATAATCTTTCTTGTCTCACTGCTATGCTACTGCGTTCTTCCCTCCCAAACCGAAAGAAATCTTTACCATATCTCCTGTCAAGACAGGAACAGCAGCTGTATCTCCTGTCAAGACAGGAACAGCAGCTGTAACACCATTGTGTAAATATTCTTGTGAACGAAAAAAGCTTTGTCTTGCCAAGCTGCAGAAGAACGGACCCCTCCTTTTTGTTCATTTATTTTTTTTATATTTATTTTTTTTAGTCCTCAAAACAGCTGTATTGTAGAAGTGGATACTTGAGGGATATTTTGCACGCTGGCAAACTTCTTGACGCTTAGTGAAGTTTGCTTTTGAAATAGACTTTTTTGTGTGTAGTGGGGATTTTGTGTAATGGGAAAATACATTTTTTATTTGGAAGGTTTTCATTCAGTTTAAGGTGGAAGGTTATGACGTATTTGTGTAAGTTACGTTAATATATATATATATTTTTTAGTATTCCTACGATGCCGTTTGCGCTTAAAAAGATGTAGGTAAAACATGTGAAGTTCTTCTTGAATTCCAGTTAGAATTGAACTCTTTAAAAATTAACGCAGTGTAGCTAGAAAAAAGTTCCTCCTAGGAAATTTGCATTATTTTTAATTGGCGATTAGGCAAACTTAATTTCTTTTAAGTTTACTAGGTACAATTATATAATGTTGTTTAGATTTCCACAGGGCAGCGAGTTCTCAGACTTTGCTGTTGGGCTTCACTCCTCATTTTGTTTTTCTTTCGTGAAACTTTTAAATGTATTATCTTTTTGGTGTTGCACTGTCCATATGTAAAGAAATATTACTTTTTACCAATGTGAATGGCTTTTTGTACGAATATCTCCGAATTTATTGTCAACGTGTTCTCCATTCATCATAATTTTATTGTCACTTTTGCGCAGGCGTTGTGTATGTTCTTGTAGAAAAGGTAGTTATTTTCTTGAATTTTTTCATTTGTTTTGTCATTATTTTTTTTTTGTAAATTAAAGTTACTCCTGAGTAGAGTTAATTAAGCATTTCTGGTGATAATTACTTTCCTGAATTTTTAAATTTGTTTTGTCACTATTATTATAATTTCGTAAATTAAAGGTAATTATTTTCCTGAATTTTGTAATTTGTTTTGTGATTATTATTACCATTTTTTTTTGTAAATTAAAAGTAATTATTTTCCTGAATTTTTAATTGGTTTTTTCATTAATAATATTTTTTTGTAAATTAAAGATAGTTGCTTTCCTGAATTTCCTAATTTTTGTCATTATTATTATTATTATTATTAAACCAAACAAAAACTTCTTTCAGTTTTCTTCTGAATATGGAAAGAGAAACCCACAAGATTCTTGTGTATAACTTGTTTACTGGTAAATATTTACAAATTACTTTGGTCACTTTCAGGTCCTAACTGTGACCCTTTTTCAAGAGATTTTTGGTTGTAATCTTCTGGAACTTCTTTCCCTGAGCTGTCATTTATACGATGGCTGTCCTGGTTTCCATTCTCTTGAGAGTTGTTAATTCTCCTGTCTGTTTGATATCCTGATCTGATAGTCAATGGTATTAATCCCTGTGGTATGTGAGTAGTCACCATCGGTCTGTTGGGCAGGAGACCTAACCTCCAGGTCAGAAGGGTCGATATTAGCTTCTTTTAATATTAAAGATCGGCTTATGGGATCTTTAGGTAAATCCTTTGTTTCCTTTATCACTTTAATCTGTCTTAGTGCCCCTTTACCCTTTTGATTTTGAAATTACACAAGTAATTATTTCTTTCCATTATTATTATTATTATTATTATTTTTTGTAATTATTTCCCAGAATTTTTTCATTTGTTTTGTCATTAATTATTTTTTTGTAAATTAAAGGTAATTATTTTCCAGAATTTTTTTATTTGTTTAGTCATTATTATTATTATTATTATTATTATTATTATTATTATTATTATTATTATTATTATTATTATTATTATTATTATTATTATTATTACTGTAAGTTCAAGGAACTCTTAAACAGGAAGAAGAAAACATTTCTGGTGAAAACGAAGTTGCACTTTTGCGTTTGCTGTCGTCACCGATCGGATCACTCCGTGGAAACTTGCCACTTGTTTTAAACGTGTTTCGGTAATTACGTGGTGGAAAAGACAAACAGAAATCCTCTGTTTTCATTTCCGCCGAAAAATGTGGCCAAGCATGCGGGCGAGGGATTACCCAGGCTTCCTAGATATCTAGACATGTGGCACAGGTGTTTTTTTTTTTTTTGTAGGGAAGGTCACTTTGACAGCTTTTAAACCTGCCTGTGTGTTTCTTTCGAATCTCTGAGTCTACAGTTTTATTTATTAACGAGCTAGATGGCGCGCGCTACGCTGCGCTGGAACCCGGCGCTGCCTGTCATGTGTCCCCTACCCTCCCAATCCCCTATCTACCCCGCCCCCACCCGGGGCGGACAAACAGGTTTGCAGGAGGAGGGTGGATGTGTCATGTTTCCCTTACCCTCCTGATCCCCTACCTACCCCGCCCCCACCCCTGGCGGACAAACAGGTTTGCAGGAGAAGGGTGGATGTGCCATGTCTCCGCTACCCTCCCGATCCCCTACCTACCACTCCCCACCTGGGGCGGACAAACAAGTTTGCAGGAGAAGGGTGGATGTGTCATGTCTCCGCTACCCTCCCGATCCCCTACCCCCTATCCCCCACCCGGGGCGGACAAAGAAGAAAGATCCACTCGGATTTTATTATAGATAAATTAATTCCCTTTAATGTACAAGGTTGTTCATCACTGAAGGCTTAATATCTAGGCTTGATGAATATTTTATATACACTCAAACTGCTTCTCTCTTTTATGTCTGTTTTTCTCACTTAGAAATCTATAGGAAACATAGAAACTATATAAAAAGTATTATGGAATGAGAAAAGTTAGCCAAGGATAATAAAAAAAAAAAATTGAAAACGATCCAGATATACTTGGGATAGCGAAAATTAGTGCTTTCATTTATACAGAGATTTAAATTGTGTTTTCTTAATATAGATTTTCCATTGCTTAAAACAGCATATACACATGCGCTACCCAGTTGTGGACTGGTATAAGATATTTATGTCAAAGAATATATTTCAAAATTTTAAGCCACAAATACCGTTTAATATCTATTTCACATTACCCTGGAAATAACTTGCACCCTAAGGGAATTATAATTGCCAAGTGCTCCGACACCCGGTAGGATTCGAACCGTTGTCTGGTTTGGAAACAACGATAGACAGTGACTTTGACCACCCAGGTATATTTCATTTTAAGAAAGACGAGTGGGTTGCATTTTTAACAATTGAAACTATAAGAGGATTTTGTTTTTATTGTAAAGGAAGGATAATAATTCAGTTATTCCCAATTACGATATACTTAAGTAGATTTAAAGATAGATTATTAAGCTTTTTCAGGCAGACAAGAACTCAGTAACTCATCGAATCACAGTTATTCAGCTGTTTAAATCACACAGTAACTCAGTAACTCATCTTTTAAATTATTAAGTCTTTCAAATCATGCAGTAACTCAATAACTCATCTTTTAAATTATTAAGCCTTTCAAATCATACAGTAACTCAATGACTCATCTTTTAAATTATTAAGTTTTTCAAATCATACAGTAACTCAATAACTCATCTTTTAAATTAATAAGTCTTTCAAATCGTACAGTAACTCAATAACTCATCTTTTAAATTGTTAAGCCTTTCAGATCATACAGTAACTCGATATGGTATGAATTATTCAGCTTTGTTTTCTGAAAGAAATCTGTCGTGCCGGCTTTGTCTGTCCGTCCGCACTTTTTTCTGCCCGCACTTTTTCTGTCCGCCCTCAGATCTTAGAAACTACTGAGGCTAGAGGGCTGCAAATTGGTATGTTGATCATCCACCTTCCAAACATCAAACATACCAAATTGCAGCCCTGTAGCCTCGGTAGTTTTTATTTTATTTAAGGTTAAAGTTAGCCATAATGCTTCTGGCAACCCAACAACACAGGCCACCACGGGCGGCTGAGGGTTTCATGGGCCGCGGCTCCTACAGCTTTATACCGAGACCACCGAAAGATAGGTTTATTTTCGGTGGCCTTGATTATACGCTGTACAGAAAACTCGATTTCTTCAGCGCATTTTTTACTTGTTTAAATCACACAATAACTTAATAACTCATCGCAATTTTACCGTGTATTTAGCTGTGCGCAGACGCGTAAACGTCACAAGAAACCGGGCAAGACAAATAGCACGCACAAACGCACAAGAAGAAAAACGGCCTCATCGCAGTAATGTGTTCGCAGTGCTATGGCTGGGCAATAAAAAAGCAGTCCCGGGGGAAATAAAAATGAAGTAAGAACCGGGGCAATAAGACTACAGAAGGAAATTATATACGTTGTTTTATGGTTACCAGCTGGAGTCGTGCTAGGTGGGAGTCCTCTCCTAGAGCAGATCCAGGTATCCCTTCTTTTATGGACCAGGTGCGTAAATTTCTTGCTCACATTTTGCGATCTATGTAAAGAAGTAACCTGAGTCTGTTTATTTGTGTAGCGGACTGTTTATTTGTTTAGCGGACGACAACGTCTCAACCGGACTGTTTGCTGTCATATGTTGCCATTTGTATGAAAACAAGAGGCGTTACTTGAATTTATTTTCAGTAATGATGATTTTCGTCAGTTATCGAGAAGTTGATCCCCGTAGGGGTTTGGCGGGGGGGCTGGGGGTAGCGCCATCAGTGAGCCGCGCGGTGCACTGTAGGCATTACTTAACGTTCTTTGCAGCATCCCTTCTGCCCCTAGCTGCAACCCCTTTCATTCCTTTTACGGTACCTCCGTTCATATTAACTTTCTTCCGTCTTAACTTTCTCCTAACAGTAGTTTTATATTGCAGCTGCGAGGTTTTCCTCCTGTTACACCTTTCAAACCTTTTTTACTCTTAATTTCCATTTCGATGTTGAATGACCTCATAGATCCGAGCGTTTGGCCTGTGGCTTAAATTTTATATTCCAATTCCACTACAAGATGTTGATTGAATGAACCTGTTTTATTGCTTATTTAATATCCCAGCTGGATATTGATCGGAATGAACGGTATGATTTGTACATATAGCCACTGAACTGCATATGAAAATATCAGCTCCTGTCCTGTAGTTTAATTCAGCGATGAAGTTGGATGTTGACAGAACTGCTTCAACATGGGATTGCCTTTGGCAGGTATTAGCTTGCTTCCAAGAATGTGACGTTTGGTTGTGTAGAGCAGAACATAAGCTGTGTCTCAGGAAGGTTTGGTCACTTTAATAAGATGCATTATTGACAGTATTTAAAAGAAATTGAATTGATTCTACTTTGTAAAAATTAGGTTATAAAAAAAATGTAAGTCTGAATTTTAGTTGTTTCTCTATTGTACTTCGTCGAAAAATTAGGTTCTCAAAAAAACATTTTTTCCGCCAGAATTTTAGGAATAGTTCTGAGATTATGTAACTAATTTACCTATTGTACTTTGTCGAAAAATTAGGGTCTCAAAAACACATTTTTCCGCCAGAATTTTAGGAATGTTTCTGAGATTATATAACTAATTTACCTATTGTACTTTGTCAAAAATTAGGTTCTCAAAAAAACATTTTTCCGCCAGAATTTTAGTAATATTTCTGAGATTATATAAGTAATTTACCTATTTTACTTTGTCAAAAATTAGGTTCTCAAAAAAACATTTTTCCGCCAGAATTTTAGGAATGTTTCTGAGATTATATAACTACTTTACCTATTTTACTTTGTCAAAAATTAGGTTCTCAAAAAACATTTTTCCCCCAGAATTTTAGTAATATTTCTGCGATTATATAACTAATTTACCTATTTTACTTTATCAAAAAATTAGAAGATTCTAAAAAAGCAACACACATCAATCAAAACTCTAGTAATGTTTCTCGGATTATAAAACTATTTTCTTATTTGGCCTTGTCAGAAAATTAGATCAAGAAAATAACAAAATCAAAATTTTATGAATGTACCTCGCATTATACAACTCATTTCCGTATGACAAATTATTGGCAACGTGTATCACATAAGAAACGTGTGCTAGCCCCAATTCAGGGTATTAGTAATGCTTCTGTTGATGAGGTAAAGCTGCTATTTCATTTCCCCCAAGTTCTTGCGTCGTCAGCCTTGTGGCCTATACTACATAAGCTCTCTCTCTCTCTCTCTCTCTCTCTCTCTCTCTCTCTCTCTCTCTCTCTCTCTCTCTCTGCGGTTCAATATTATTGGCAGCTCTCTCCGCCTTTGGCATGATGTTTGGAGAAGCGCGGATTACTTTTTGGGGGAGGAGGCAGTCTCTTTCCTGCTGGTGTTGGTGTTGGTGATGTTGGTGATGGTGATGTTGATGGAGGTGGATGTCGTCGGCGTTTAAGAGCTTTTGAAGGTGGGCTAATCGACGTGTGTTGTGCAACGTTGCGAGGCGGAGATGCTTGCTTCGTTTTGCTTGTCTTTGAAGATTTTTTGAATTGGCCTTAATTATATATATATATATATATATATATATATATATATATATATATATATATATATATATATATATATATATATATATATATATATATATGTATATATATACAGTGTATATAAATATATATTTATATATATTATATACAATATATTTATATTTATATATTATATACTATATATATATATGTATATATATAGAATGCGCCATCTATTCATAAAACATCGACACGTGTCCTATATTGTAAAAAAAAAGCATTCTCTAATGTGTGCCCATTCGGATTAAGATGTGTTTATAACGATGCATATTATCGTATGTGGTGATATGAATGAAAAATTATGAATGTGATTGTTTTAAACATTTTATCTT
>NC_089787.1:28828123-28850623 GCF_040412425.1 Macrobrachium rosenbergii | reverse complement strand
AAAGAAACCGGCGCAATTTTTTTTTTTTTTTTTTTTTTTTGCTGATGAAGCCAGAGATGACCAGGTGAAGTAAGCCGGAGAGGAGTAGACATAATTACACTATGCGTATTACTAAATGCATCGGTAGGGGCATAAAATTATCGTAATATTGTCAAATATAGGCATAATTAATTTGCTTGCATGTCAGGCGTCTGCTCATTAATCTTATGTTCTCGCAGTTTGCTGACGCAAGAAGTGTTAATTCTGGCATTATGCTGATGCATTCCATTTAGGGATAGGCATCTTGTTCATACTTCACTCATAGGCTCCGGTGGTTTGCTTAAGGCTGATTCACATTGTACCGTCATGTCACCGACACATCACGTCACGTCACCGACGCATCACGTCACCAACACATCACGTCACGTCACCGTCCCATCAGCCGTATCTTGTATTCACACTATCCTTCACAATCCCGCTCAGTCCGTGCCCAATCTCAGCGACTCTCAGATTTAGCGGTAAGAAACTCGCATAAGCACCGTCACGTCACGTCACGTCAAAATATTCTTTCCAAAAAACGTGTCGTGAGTGACGGTGGTTGCCGTGTGCTTGATGGTGACGTGACGTGGTGGTGTGAACAAGTCCATTTGATTACAGGTAAGAAATTCTCACGTACTTTGACGTGACGTGATGTGTCGGTGACGTGATGTTATAATGTGAATCAGCTCTAAGACTGAGGTCTTGTGCCTTATATATATAAGCGCTCTCAGTTTGTTGTAGCACCATATTGAGGCATAATATTCTCATATGTGTACTCTTTCAGTCTGAACATGCGTCATTTCGTAGGTGTAGGCAATTTTAGTTGTTTTTTTGTGCGGTATGTTTAGTCGCCATTAATGTTTCCAGGCTTATTGTTTAGTCATTGATTGATTGTTCATGTGTCATGTACAGGATCTTTCAGTTTATTTAGGTTTAAGCATATATGCATTTACAGATATCCTATATATGCATTTACAGACAATTATATTCATTGACGGACGACATGTACAATATATGTATATGCATTTACAGATATCATACATATGCATTTACAGACATATTGATTGACAAACATGTATATGTATATGCATTTACAGACAACGTTTATATGCATTTACAGACAAAATATATATGTATTTACAGACATGTATGTGCATTTACAAACAAAATATATATATATATTTACAGACAACTATATTCATTTGCAGACAAAATATATATGTATTTACAGACATGTATATCCATTTACAGACAACATGTATATGCATTTACAGACAACATATATATGCATTTACAAACAAAATATATATGTATTTGCAGACAACTATATTCATTTGCAGACAAAATATATATGTATTTACAGACATGTATGCATTTACAGACAAAGTGTATGTATTTACAGACATGTATATGCATTTATAATCAACATGTATATGCATTTACAGACAACATGCATATTCAGTTACATGTGCATGCGTTGTACATAGTAAAACTGTACTCGCGTATTACATACAAGTAAGAAAAATCATGAAAAAAAAAATTATTCAGCTGTCTTGCACTGAAAATTAAGTAAATGAAATGTCCTCATTCCTAGTACATAGAGATAAACCACGATGCGAAGTTTCGACGCGGAACACGGAAAGTAACTTGATACCCCTGAGGAATGAACCACGGATTGAATAGACTTTAGTCGCGCTTTGTACATCCTCAAGCAACCCTTTTCAAAAATTTTCGCCAGAATATGTTGCATTTAAGCCATCTCTTTAATATGTTTGCATCCTATGAAAACGAAGCATTCTAGGTGGTGTGAACAACCTCACGTGGAAAAATCAGCTTAGCGTTTGTGGGGTCTTTATTTCCTCAGGAAAAAAAAAAGAAGTCAAGAATGCATATTACGTTGTGCCAGGAAATGTAAGTATGTCCCGGTGTTTGGGGGAGCTGATGAATAAAGGGAAATTTCGAGTTGCTTTGCTGTACATTATGGTGTTGTGACGTTCTTTCACACTTGCTTGTAAATCTCACTTGTCACGCTGATTACAAGGCGCTGCTGTGTATTACCTCGTGGAGGAAGATTAAGCGAACTTGATAATATTCTTAAATATGTTTGTTCTGGTTGTCCAGATTTCTTTTAGAGATTGGAAGGAGGAGGTCATTTTTTTTTTGCATAGTTTTCTGAAATTGATATATAACTTATTTTGAAATTTGTGATTGTTTAAGGTAAATTTTTTATTAACTTTTCGTTTTAGTTTTGTGAAATGGAGGTGTAACTTATTTTGAAATTTGTGATTGTTTAAAATAAATTTTATACTACCTTTTTATAAGAGCTTTAGGGCGATCTGAATAAGGTAAACATTCTTAAATACAAAGTTTTTGCAATTTCCGCATTGCAGTCCACTTTTAGCTTTATAATCTAACTTCATCTCTCTCTCTCTCTCTCTCTCTCTCTCTCTCTCTCTCTCTCTCTCTCTCTCTCTGTTTTTCCAATAGTCCTTTGTTATCTAAACATGCATAAGATTTCATAATTAACTTGTTCAGCAGCTGTGGGTTATAATACTACTCTGAAAAGCTACAAAAATTGTTGGGCGGTTAAAAGTAAAATAAGATCTGTTTTTCTCTTTGGTCGATTTGAAATGTACGACTAGAATAAACAAGTAAAAAATGCGCCGAAGTTTCTTCGGCGCAGTCGAGTTTTCTGCACAGCGTATAATGCTGTATGAAACTCACAGCCACGGCCCATGAAACTCAGCCGCGGCCCATGAAAATTTCAGCCACGGCCCGATGGTGGCTTTCGTTGATGGCACTTATAGCGGTGCCAGACGCACGTTCATGGCTAACTTTAACCGTAAATAAAATAAAAAGTATTAAGGCTAGAGGGCCGCAATTTGGTATGTTTGATGACTGGAGGGTGGATGATCAACATACCAATTTGCAGTCCTCTAGCCTTGGTACTTTTTAAGATCTGAGGGCGGACAGAAAAAAGTGCGGACGGACAGACAAATATCCATCTCAGTAGTTTTCTTTTACAGAAAACTAAAAAGGAGAAGGGTTGTAATCGTAAACGAGAGGAGATTGAGGGGAAAAAGGATATAAATTATCGAATAAATCCACGGAAACAAAGATTGTGAACAGGCAGGGAAGACTGAGACGTTGTTTAACAAACAGGAGACAGCGAGCCTGTCAAACAGAAGATTGACGGTAAGCTGAAAATGGACGGGAATTAAGGCGAGGATTATAAAAGAAGGTTGAATGAAAAAGGAAACACACAAATGGGAATGGCATTGAATAATACAGATAGTATAGAAGGAATATTTCTAAAAATTTCGTCAATGTATCTGTCTTATGTTTAGAATATATATATATATATATATATATATATATATATATATATATATATATATATATATATATATATATATATATATATATATATATATATATATGTATATGTATATGTATATAATATATATATATATATATATATATATATATATATATATATATATATATATATATATATATATATATATATATATATATACAGTGTATGTGAATGCTTGCATGCTTGAGAGAGAGAGAGAGAGAGAGAGAGAGAGAGAGAGAGAGAGAGACGGAGAGAAACAGAAAAGTATGCCATTCGTAGCAAGCATGGCTTCCAAGTGTCTGAGTGTGCATGTATGTCAACGCAGAAATAGCCCGGTCAGCTCAAGAAGCCCTTTTCTCTCTCTCTCTCTCTCTCTCTCTCTCTCTCTCTCTCTCGTCTTGGCAGGACGTGCCTGTTCGTGGAATGTGGGATGGTCGAATTATTAGGAGGGTGTACCGTGTTAATATTTGTGTACGGGCATTGAAAGGGATCTTGTGTGTCCCTCCTACGACTTAATGCTTAACAGGGCGAAGGCTGCTCGTGATGGAAGTACACGTCTTTTTGGTTGAGTTCGTAATTAGTGTTTCTTCTACGTTTTATCCACTCTCTGTGTTTTTTCTCCTTATTTCTTCTCTCTCTTTCTCTTTCCGTATTCTCGATTTCCCCCCAGTTGCGTCTTCTGCGTTTTATCTACCTTCTCTGTCATTCTCCTTATTCTGCATGTTTTTCTCTTTCCGTATTGTCGATTTCCCTTTTTCCCCTTCCTTGTGGATATCCCCCTTTTTTCTATTTCTCTTCTTCGTATTTTCGATTTTCATTTTTCCCTCCTTTGTGGATATCATCCCTTTATTCTTTGTCTCTGTTTCTTTTTCTCGTGTTTTCGATTTCCCTCTTTTGGCCCTTTGTGGATATCCTCCTTTATTCTTTGTTTCTGTTTCTCTTCTTCGTATTTTCGATTTTCGTCGTTCGCCCCTTTTGTGGATATTTTCCCTTTATTCGTTGTTTCTGTTTCTCTTCTTCGTATTTTCGACTTCGCTCTCTTGTCCCTTTGTGGTTATCCTCCCTTTGTCTGTTTCTCTTCTTCTTATCATCGATTTTCATCTTTCTCCCCTTCGTGGACATTCCCCCTCCTCCTCCTCCTCCTCCTCTCTCTATACCTTCCTTCCTTTACTCTCTCCTACCGCCGTCCTTCTCCGTACATTCTCAACATTTCCCCCTATTCCGTATTTCAGACTCCTTATCAAATTTCCCTTTTATTCTCTCTGTGTTCTCTTTCCCCTTTATCGTATCTTCACTCCCATTTACGTATATCTTTTGACTATAGAAGTCCGTTTTCTCTTTTTATGATCCTCCTCTTCCTCTTAGTATCCTCCTCTCTCTCTCTCCTTTTATTCCTTACCCATCTCTGTTAACCTTTCCCCTCAATTTTTATGTTTCTTTTCCCCATTCCACGTCCCCATTTGTATCAATAACCGTTTATTCAGTTTCCATATTCCTCTTTCTTCCTTTACATCCCACTCTCCTTTCTACCCTTCTTTCTGAAGATTCTCTTCTTTACGCAGCCATTTCTTGTCGTTATTTCTATATCCCTTTTACACAGGTGTTTCCATCTTCTTATATACCATTCCTCATTGCATTGTCTTTGCTTGCCTAATTTTGCTTCCCTTCTGCTTACCCCCTTTATTTCTTTTATATATATTCTTACCTTATCGCCCCCTCTGTCCATATACCCGTTCCTTTGTATCAATTCTTCCCTTATCACCCCCTTTCTATGCATGCGTTCCTTCACCCTTTTCTGTTCTTCCCATACGTCACACACCCTTCTCCCTTCCCTGGTAAGTCATGCCTCCGAAAGGGCTTCTATAACTTGAGCACCTTACTGCGCCTTGTTAATGTTTACCCCTACGGCGTTCGTTTTTCTTAAATATTTATTTACTTCTAAATATCTACAGAGAAACAAAGAGGCTTTTTGTAGGGGGGTAGGGGGGGGGTTTAAGGGAAGTCACGCAGGTCTTTTTGACTTTGATGTCCCCGTTCCCCATCTCTTCAGTTTTAATGAGTATTTTCTTGTAGTTTTTTTATTTCTTTTTTTCCTGATAAGGTTTCTTCGCGTTGACTCCTGCGTCTCTCGGAGGTCGTTTGGCAGTTGTTTTACCAAAGGTCAGTGCGATATGGATGACGTCAGGCTTTTGCCCTTTGCTTTATCCGTGACGAGAGTATTGACGCAAACGGAGAGAGAGAGAGAGAGAGAGAGAGAGAGAGAGAGAGAGAGAGAGCATTGTTTTTGAAAGCATACGCTGCCGTGCATCTCTTGTAGCTTGGGAAAATCTTATCCATTAGATTATTGTGCATTGTAAATTAATATATTTATAGCAGATCGCAGACCCAAAACGTCCTGTTTTTCACTTTAATAACTACAAGTTATTTGTCATATGTTTACCAATTAAGAAAACCAGGTTTATTTGAATAAACATGCCTGAGTTCATTGGGGACCTTCATTCTGTCGAGCAATTGAATCAGACGCTCTGACAAATTTGAGTAACTTTCATCCCAGAGGAGACTTGTCAGAATTCGGACCAGTGGACTTATTCTTGGAATGCCAGAACTTTGTTGTAAGTCCTTATAAAACTAAACAAGTGAAATATGCGCCGAGGTTTCCTCGGCAGTCGAGTTTTCTGTACAGCGTATAATCATGGCCACCGAAAATAGATCTATCTTTCGGTGGTTTCGGTATAATGCTGTATGACCCGCGGCCTATGAAACTTTAACCACGGCCCGGTGGTGGCCTGTCCCTATATCGTTGCCAGACGCACGATTATGGCTAACTTTAACTTTAAATAAATTAAAAACTACTCAGGCTAGAGGGCTGCAATTTGGTATGTTTGATGATTGGAGGGTGGATGATCAACATACCAATTTGCAGCCCTCTAGCCTCAGTAGTTTTTAAGGACGGATAGGAAAAGTATGGACGGACAGACAAAGCCGGCACAATAGTTTTCTTTTACAGAAAACTAAAAGAGTTTTCGGATGTGTTGAAAGAGTTTGTAACAAATGAATGTATAAAAAAGCAGCTTTATTTTTCGTATATAAAGTTGCAATATTCATTAAATTTAGTACATCCATTATTATTATTTGGTTAATTGGTTTAGATTAAGCTGGTTTATGCCAGCACGGACTCTTGCCTTAAAACGGCCTGTAAGTGTGTTAAGGAGGTTAAGGGGTGAAAATGAATTAGGAGCCTGATGTGGACCCTTGCAATCTTCCCAGCCAATTAAGATGGAATATTATTTTCTTGATTAGCTAATGACAGAATCCTGTCAGCCTACCATAAGATAAAATAACAATACTACTACGTGAAGATTCAAGGCAATATAGTGTGTGGTTGACGTTCATCTCCTTGCTATCTGTCATCCCGAGCCGCTTCTTACAAAATTCCTTTTCCCCCTAAAATCTAGACAGCCTAGACAGTTGGAGTGGAGAAGAATCAGATGGAGCTTCCCTTTTTTCTCTCTCTTTTTTTTTTCAAAGATGTCCGGCGTTAGAGGCATCTTCTCGACGGCGTTTGGTTATTTGCTGGAGTGCTTTTTTTTTTTCGCTGACAGGACTTTTTTTTTTTTGTATGGTGTTCCATTGGTTTGTATTTTGGAATATTGGTGCTTTTATTATTTTCCTTTTACTTTACTGTCATCATTATTGGACGCGAAGGTAACATTCTACAAAATGGGGATGATTCAGTTCATTGCATTTTTTTTCAGTTTTCTGAAATTTGGAAAGAATGCGTTTTGGTTTTAGCAAAAACCCGGGACTGATCAGTAAATGATGTAGCCTGTAGCCTATTAGTCTAACCAGTCATGCCATGACAGGTTAGTTACCCACCATGTGCCGTGTGAATAGATGACGAAAATTGTCACTTTTTACCCCAGGCTTTCTTTTGTCTGCTTTCTTGAAAATAGCTTAAATAATGCTGACAGGACATCAGGCCTTATATCGAGGTGTCAGCACCGCGTAGGTTCTTTATTGTTGACTTAAGAGTTTTCGTTATGACCCCAGATAAATTTTAATCAGTCAATCAATCAGTAAGAGTTTTTGTATTGGTAGCACCCTTCGTCCGACTGAGATGATTTATAAACCCCACCGACATCGGAAGATGAACGAGTGGACCATTTCAATAAGGAACTCTTGCTGTCTTCTTTAGTCATTGCCTGTTGACGTAGTGTGTGCCATTTAATGTGTAGATCATCTGCCGCCATATTTTGTTGAAGTGCCACTATGTGATTCTAGACCACTAAAACAGGCCATAATATTATTGAAAGGATCTTAATTTCTCTTACGTCTTATTGAGCGTTTATATTTTATATATAAATTTTTTTTGTTTTAATCTGTTTTGATATAATTCCATCGGGGATATGATTCCCCTTCTGTTATGACAGTCTGTTCCTGGGAACCTTGCCCAGTAAAAAGTTAATGGCAGTTTTCGTTGGCTCCAAATTAGTGGGCGCGCACTAGGGTGATTTATAGTTACGACTAAGATCTCTGAATTGAGGTAAACGTGTGTTGTGTTTTCAGCATAGAAATCTTGCTCATGTATGGCAGTTCTGACTGGGAAGTTAGGGGATTACGAAAGACTTTCTTGTAATTTATTGGTGTTAAAAGGGGAGGACGAATATGTTTGTATCTTTGTTATACTTGATAATTCGGACCATCAGGACGTTCTCAGTGTGTTGATGTTTCTGGAAGAACAGGATCTTTGTGTAACAGGTTGTCTGTGCGTACTTTTCCAATAATGTTGATGATATATGAATCATTACACAGAGTTCGGGGATGAATTCAGTGTATAAATCTGATAGCTTATTTTCGGGGTGGTATATTAGCCAGCAAGTTGTTGTGGTAGGCTCCTTTTAACAGAATTTTCGGCTGGATGTACAGCAATGGAAGTTGTTATAGAATGCTTTCAAGTGAAGTACTGATTGTGACAAGACGGTTGAATATTACCAAATAGTTGACAAAACCAAAGACTCCCATTTTTTACTTGTATATGGCTTGCCTGAAGGCGTTCTTAAATGAGACATTAAATTTAGAGCATGGCAAAGTTAAAAATTGTGAACGGCTTCAACAGATCAAGTAGAGCGAATGTGGAAATCAAAAGGAATGAATCATTGCAGGTGGCGGCCACTGGGTCCCCCAAAAGAAACTTTAATCAAGGTATCTGGACCTTTTAGAGATATCTCGAATGCTCAGAGCACTCAGATTTATATTTAATGTTTAGTAGATAACTGGGAGTCTCTCTCTCTCTCTCTCTCTCTCTCTCTCTCTCTCTCTCTCTCTCTCTCTCTCTCTCTCTTTGCGAGGTGTGTGCCAAAAATCGCCTGACATACGGTGACGTTCATGATTAAAGCCTGAATGCACGGCGTAACTTTCATAAGTGTAAATCATCAGATGGTCGAAGGTAGAAAATAAAGTTGGAATTTAACTGGCCTTTTAAGATTTATATAATGCCACACTAACGAGTGTGCAGTGTGACACTGAAATACTCAGTCATGAGAGAGAGAGAGAGAGAGAGAGAGAGAGAGAGAGAGAGAGAGAGAGAAAGTATATATTAGTTTTACCAGACCACTGAGCTGATTAACAGCTCTCCTAGGGTTGGCCCGAAGGATTAGACTTATTTTACGTGGCCAAGAACCTAGCAACGGGACCTACAGCTTATTTTGGAATCCTAACCACATTATAGCGAGAAATATATTTCTATCACCAGAAATAAATTCCTGTAATTCTTCATTAGCCGGCCGGAGACGCGAACTCGGGCCTAGCGAGTGCTAGGCGACAACTCTACCGACTCGCCCCCAACGAGGAACTATAGAGAGAGAGAGAGAGAGAGAGAGAGAGAGAGAGAGAGAGAGAGAGAGAGAGTGTGTCACAGAGGTATTAGGGGAAAAGGAAGAATTAGTTTCATTACAGGAAATTTCACTCAAAGACCCTTTAGGCGCAGACAGCAGAGATATTTGATGGAAAACAAGAGTTCTTTGTTGGAGTGGGGAATGGTTTATGTTTGCAGATAATAAGGAGAGAAACCGCAGGAACTAGACGAGGAAGTTGAGAGTAAATGTAGGAAGAATTATAAAGCTTCGCTCGGGCATTTAGGTTATAAATAATCGAGTAAGGCAGGACAAGGGAATAGTTTATTCAAAGAATAAATGATGCAAGGAAGGCAGCCGAGTGTGTGCAAAAGATGGATGAGAAACCTTGAATGCCTGAGGAAACCAAGGTGAGAGTTATGAAGGGATTGTTAAGCCAACGCTCCTGTACGGATGTGGAGTGTGGATGTTGAATGCAAATGAAAGATGAAAGGTTGGAGCTGTTGAAAAGAAGAGTTTTCATAATACATGTGGAGGAAGCATTTAAAGGGTGATAAATGTAGAAATGCATAGAAGTGGTAAGAGGATAAGTCAGATGGTTTGCTCCTGTGGAAAGAATGGATGGTAACAAACAGGACAGCGAGAAGACCGGAAATCGTTTCTTCTTTTTATGTACACCAACGTTTCGGGAATCCTTTCCCATCTTTAGGGCTATAAGAATGGATGATATTTGGTTTGTAAAATTTGGAAGTGTCAGGAGGGCGGAGAGGGACTCTTAAGAAACTCCGGAGAGAGAGCATGAAAGAGTTATTGTAAATATATTTCCTTAATATTCAGGAAGCTGCAATATGCATGTAAGACCAAGGTAAATGTCTTACGGATCATGGGGGTCCAACTATGTTGATGGGCCTTTTGTTTGACGTGTGAAGTGGCTTGTATTGCGAAAGATTTCTGCCCAGGAGATTTTCTAAGGTCCAGAGAATACTTATTTTTTTTCTGGAGCTACCCACTGTTATAAAAACTTTTATATATATATACATATATATATATATATATATATATATATATATATATGTATGTATGTATGTATATATGTATGTATGTATGTATGTATTACAGATATATTATATACATGATATATATTGTGTGTGTTTACAGAATATTATTTTAACACGACCTCCAGAATGAAAAATGATCTCTGTACCTTGCATTGTCGTGGGGACTTTTGTTCTTTATTGTTTCTTTCCTATTAGTCCACCATCTTTGTGGCATCCCTGGTTCGCTTGGCACAGGGTCCAAATTGTTAGTTGATGAGTGGTCGAAGTGGCTCTGATTGCCCAATGCCAGTAGTGTGGCCTTCGTTATGAATGTTTCTCTCTGTCTCTCTTTTTTTTACAGGGTTTTATTTTGGTGTTTCCTCTCTAGAATTATCAGGTATTCAGGGGTGGAAGTTCCGAGACTCGTTTGGCATGATTTTTTTTACGGGGTTTTATTTTGGTATTTCCCTCTAGAGTTATCAGGTATTTTGGGGTGGAAGTTCCGAGGCTCGTTTTGCATGAATTTTTTTGCAGGGTTTTATTTTGGCATTTTTTGGCATTTCCTCTTAGAATTACAGTAACAGGTATTTAGCGGGTGGAAATTCTGAAATTCTCGTTTCACATGATTTTTTTTTATTTTTTACCTTTTATTAAAAGGTATTTAGAGGTTAGGAGTTTTTGCTTTTATCGTTCGCAGGTAAAGGTATTTTCTTGCTAGAAATTTTGCATGATGCACTATATAGCTTTAATTTTTTTCTTTAATATATAGCTTATGTTTTTTCTTAACTTATAGCTTTTATTTTTAATTAAATTTATATCGTTTGTTTTTCTTAGCTCTGTAGGTTTTATTTTTACTAAACTTTATAGTTGTCATTTTCTTAGCTTTATAGCTTTTATTTTTACTTAACTTTATAGCTTTTGTTTTTCTTAGTTTTATAGCTTTTATTTTTACTTAACTTATAGATTTTGTTTCTCTTAACTTTATAACTTTTATTTTTTCTTAACTTATAGCTTTTGTTTTTATTAACTTTATAACTTTTATTTTTTCTTAACACTATACCTTTTATTTTTCTTAACTTTATAGCTTTTGTTTTTTGACGATATAGATTTTATATACCCGACGATGCCATGTGGTTCGTAAATCATTAATCTTCTTACTTTTATTTAATCTCTCGTATGCATTGCTGTTCTAATCTTTTTTCAATCCTTGGTTTTCGTATGCTTGACGGAGAGAGAGAGAGAGAGAGAGAGAGAGAGAGAGAGAGAGAGAGAGAGAGAGAGAGAGAGAGAGAAGCCCTCTACCATTCATGTACAGATTACGGAAAGGAGTGAATGACCTTGGAGTGTATGTAAAAAAAAAAGTACACAGCGAGATTTGTGATTGTATCTCTCGCACTTGAGGATTTTATTGTTAATCGTGAGGAATTCTCCTCCGTCTATTCTCTACCGTAAGGAATTCTTTATCTATTCTCTTTCAGGCTTCCGTATTCGACCGAGTAGGAGGTGCTAAGTGGCACAGTACCAGGAATAGTATATATTAAGTAGGATGTTAAGTGGATGAATAACGAGAACTTGCAAATTTTGAAAACTTCTTACCGGAGATGTGTGTGATAGAAAATAGTGCCCATTTACTATTATTATTATTGAATACTCTTGTTGTTGCAAAGTAATTTTAATGGTCGGCAGTTTTTATTTTGGAACATTTTTGCTCATGGCTAGTGCAACTTTTCATTCTAATCCATTTAATTTTTACTTTTGTAAAATATTAAATATTAAAAATATTTGATATTAATATTTATATTTTACTTTTTATAAATGAGATCAAATGAATAATATTAATAATATTAGCAATATTTAGTTTTATATTTTGGTGTATCTTGGTCTTCGCACAACTGCTCAAGGGCATAGGGGTAGGGGTAGGGTAGGGGTTATATTTTACTTTTTGTAAAGAAGATTGATAATATTTATTAATAATATTGATAACATTTATCTTTATATTTTTATTTTGGTGTATTGTGGTCCTCGCGCAACTTGTAGGGGAGTGGATGTTCTTGTGTCCGTAGAAGGCTGTTCAGGGGCGTTGGAGTAGTGGGGTGGGGATAGGGTGGGAAGGATGCTATAGGGGGGGGGGAGTGGAAGGGGGATTGGAGGAAGAAGGAGGATCTTTTTATAAACATTTGCCGGGAAAGAGAAACGTTTTCTATGTAGGAGAGGATGTGATCGAAGAAAGAAAACTGTTTTTTTCTCTCTCTCCACCGAACTCTGGTCGTTTATTTCACGTGTTGGAGAGAGAGAGAGAGAGAGAGAGAGAGAGAGAGAGAGAGAGAGAGAATGTTGAGAAGTGTCAGCTATGGCATTTTATCGCCCCTCTTAAAGTTTGTCACTTACCACACTTGTTTTAACCGCCAGCCAATATTTTTTTTTTCTTGCCTTTTGTAAGAATTTCTCTCTCTCTCTCTCTCTCTCTCTCTCTCTCTCTCTCTCTCTCTCTCTCTCTCTCTCTCTCGTATAAATTTATTATACATCTAGCATGACAAGAAATAGGTTTCATATATATATATTATATAATATAAATGTATGTTATACATTATATATATATATATATATATATATATATATATATATATATATATATATATATATATATATATATATATATATATATATATATATATATATATATATATATATATATCAGCGTAGATGAGTAAACCCTGGAGTCCGAAAAAGAACCGACATTTGGCTTCGTGGCTCATTGGCATAATTGAATTTTGAGAACGACATAACAAAATAGCAGTGAACTCAGTTTTCACTAATTGTTAAACTGTTTCCATGGCAAATTAAAGATTGTAAATATATGACCTGTTGAACGGACAGTAAAAAATTTTACTTAGAAGGTTACTACTGGACAGCCTATTCAAATTTCCTATCCAGTACACTGCCTCAAATTCTTCACTTTGGTCAGATCACTATGTGCGCTGTTTCTAATAGCGCACTCTTCTGCATGAGTACTGGACCTACTTCGGCATCCAGTTTTTCCAGGTTCCTTTTCAGGGATCTTGGGAAAGTGCCTAGTGTTCCTATGAATATGGGTACAATTTCTACTGGCATATCCCATATCCTTCTCGTTTCTATTTTCAGTTTATTATTATTATTATTATTATTATTATTATTATTATTATTATTATTATTATTATTATTAAAAATTCTAACTTTTTTCTGAAATTTTTATTTCATAGTTGTACTTATTTTACCTAATTATTTTGTTTTATCTTTTTTATCTTATAATAATAATAATAATAATAATAATAATAATAATAATAATACGATAATAATAATAATAATTTATTATTATTATTATTATTATTATTATTATTATTATTATTATTATTATTATTATTATTATTATTATTATTATTATTATTACCATCGGAAGAATAAACAGCCATTAACTTGACCAGCACGGCGAGCCATCCAAGAAGTGGGGAAATGCAAAATAAGGCGTTTGGACGATAAGGGGAAAAGAGGGGAACAGTGAAGGGGTAAGCTATCATCCGAGGGGAAATGAACGTAGTGGTTATCAGAAGGTGCGTGCGTGTGTGTGTGTATGTGTGTGCGTGCGTGTGCAATGAAGGAGATGGTGTGTGAGGGGGAAGGGATGACTAAAGCAGATAGCTTTGCATGACAACACCAAAATGAAAGGATATAACGCGATAGAAAGCCTTTTTTTTTTTTCTCGTTCTGTCTGCGCCCCTGTGGATGATTTTTGAGCGCTTGCGCGCTTGCTTGCTTGCTTGCTTGTGTCGTTTTGTTGTTGTGCTTTTGTGCTTTGTGGGGTCCCTTTGTTTTTAATGTGTCTTTGTTGTGGATTTCGTTTGTGTAGTGTTTGTGTGTGTGTGTACTCTATGTTATGTTTTTATGGGTCCTGTTTTTCAGGTGTGATTTTTAGGGTTTTGGGACTTTTAAAGCGTCATTTAAATGCTAATTTATTTCATCGTTTTATGCGTTGTGTGTTTCAAGTGTGTTTTGTGTGGTCTTTGTACTTTATTGCCCTCATAAGCGTGTTTTTGAGATGTATGGTTTGAAGTTTTGAACTGAATTAATTTCAGTTTTACTTGAGCTTATTAAATGGTTCGTTACTACATTTTCCTCTTTGGTTTTATTATATTAGAATTTCTAAATTTTTATTGTACTTATGTCGATTTATAGTTTTTTTTTAGTTTTCTGAAAAAAACTATTGTGCCAGCTTTGTCTGTCCGTCCGCACTTTTTCTGTCCGCCCTCAGATCTTAAAAATTACTGAGGTTAGAAGGCTGCAAATTGGTATGTTGATCATCCACCTTCCAATCATCAAGCATACCAAATTGCAGCCCTCTAGCCTCAGTCGTTTTTATTTCATTTAAGGTTAAAGTTAGCCATAATCGTGCTTGTGGCAACTATATAGATAAGCCACCACTGGGCCGTGGTTAAAGCTTCATGGGCCGCGGCTCACACAGCATTATACCACCGAAATATAGATCTGTTTTCGGTGGCCTTGATTATGCGCTGTAGCTGCTGTACAGAAAACTTGATTGCGCCGAAGAAACGTCTGCGCGTTTTTTACTTTTTTTATGTTCCTAGTTCTTATATAATTCTAAGTAATTTAACCAATCTTTAGGTTTTTGTTGCATATTTGTTGTTAATCCCATGACTTGGTATTTCTTATGCCAGCCATGCAGATTTTGAATTAATGATTCTATGTTATTTGTTTATTATTTTAGAACTCAGCAGAAAAGAAGGGGATTACTTAATGAACTGGCTTTTGCAGAATAGAATAATTTAAAATACAGAAGATTACTTAATGAACGATGATAGATAATAATAATAATAATAATAATAATAATAATAATAATAATAATAATAATAATAATAATAATAATAATATTTCAGAACAGAGCAGAAAAGAAGGGGATTACTCAATGAACGAGCTTTTACAGAATAGAAGAAAAATACAGAAGTTGAATAATAATAATGATAATAATAATAATAATAATAATAATGATAATAATAATCCAAATACTTTGTTTTCAGCAAATCATTCCGGTGGAATATTGTTTTTGGTTGGACGACCTCATTTGCTATTTTTGTGTCTTCTAGAGTGTTTTGCTTGTGGTTTATTTTCGTCGTAATAATAAGTAAATTAAGTAAATGGCACAGCTTCCAGCACCCTACCTTATGTGTGACGTGTATACTATTTTTGTAATTTTGTTTTTTTTAAGTAAGTGTCTATATAGAAACTTGGCTTACTATTTGTTCAATGTTTTTTGTACTTGGAGTATATTCATTGTATTTACATATCCTTACGTTATGCTCTAAACCTTTTATTTTTGGTATATGGAAAAATATATGAATATATGTGTATATATACATATAAATATATAATGTATATTATATATATAATTATATGTATATATATATATATATATATTATATATATATATTTATTTTTTTTATATATGAATTTCTATCTCATCACCGTTATTTATATACAAACACTGTCAAGTGTCGCTTAATATCCAGTTCGCGCTGCTTCGGTAATATCACTGAAGGGGAAATATATGTGATAAATGGATTGGTACCAATCCATTTATCACTTATGTATTTCCCATTCGGTGATATTTCCGAAATAGAGCGAATTGGATACTAAGCGACACTTGTAGTTTAATGTCTATATACATATACAGTTGAGAGAGAGAGAGAGAGAGAGAGAGAGAGAGAGAGAGAGAGAGAGAGAGAGAGAGAGAGAGAGAAATACATTTCACCCCCATAGAAAAATAAATTTGGCGGCGATTACAACGGAAATAAGAACCACGCTTTCGTGAAAGGTATACCGTATCAAGACCCTTTCTTTTTATTTTATTTTGTTTTTTTATTTTTTTTTAACAGAAACCCAGTGTAGGTAGTTTGTTTTGGGATTGCCGAGATCTGCGTTGCGTGCTTAGGCAATTCTCAGAGAACTTCGGCAAAATGTTCGTATCGGATTCATACCAAAGTTGCGTTTATATTAGTTTTTTTTTTCCACTGTGGTGGTGATGGGTATTCTTGTAATAATATCATTATCATTAGTGTGTTTTGTGTCCATTTACTGATTGTGACAATGATTCATACACTTTGATGATGAGCATTATGATGATGATGATGATGATGATCATTAATTTGACCAAAATAGACGTTTTTCGTTTATTGTTTAGGTAGCTACGCCCTTTTTCTATGTGAAGGGAATGTTTCTATATTTTTCTTTGTTTATTTATTTGTTTTGTCTTTTATTATATGGGCTGAGACTGCTACCCTCATTTTCCCGCTCCCATCTACATATAGTAGAAGGTTCATATTATTATTATTATTATTATTATTATTATTATTATTATTATTATTATTATTATTATTATTATTATTATTATTATTTCTGTAGATGAAACCTGTTCACATGGAACAAGCACACCAAAGGGGTCATTGACTTGAAATTCAAGCTTCCAAAGAATGTTTGTTTCAACCTCCCACCGCAGACCCCACACTGCAGCAGTAACTGATCATGATACAGAGCCAGTGATTTTCCATCGCCCCGGGGGAGACGCAAACCCGCGACATCTGAGTGGCATGCCACGACACTAACCACTATGCCAGCGGATAACGAGAATAATCCTAACTTTAACCACAGTCCAAAAGGTGTATACGTAGGGTATCATTACTAATCCTGTTTTACAAATGGTCCTGTAGTGGGGTTAGTGCCGTCAGTGCACCTTACGTGGTGCACTGTAGGCATTACTAAATTTTCTTTGCAGCGTCCCTTCCACGGCCCCCAGCTGTAACCTCTTTCATTCCTTTTACTGTGCCTCCATTCATATTATCTTTCTTCCATCTCGCTATCCACCTTCTCAACAATTATTTCTTAGTGTAACTGCGAGGTTTTCCTCCTGCTACACCATTCAGACCTACCTACTCTCAATTTCCTTTCCAGCGCTGAGTGACCACATAGGTCCCAGTGCTTGGCATTTGGCCTAAATTCTATATTCAATTCAATTCAATTCATCGTCTGATGTAAATCCAATAAGAACCTTTTGAGATAACTTCATGAAGACTAACGGGAATTGTCCTAAACGTGTTTTTATGAGAGGTTGTTAAAGACGATTATATTCAGTTTTAGAAATTGGTTTTTATGGAGGGGATTAAGGGTATTTATGCTATTATTAAATTTTTTTTTATTTTGTATCCGGAGGTAGGTTCCATAAGTAGGCCAGTTTAATTGAGTTTTTTTTAAATGACAAAGTAACTTTTTAGAAGTTTTAGAAGTTTTGATGTATTTTTCCATGTGGTATTATTATCAGAGAAGAATCTTTGGTAGAAGGCAGGGAATATCTGTTACCTTATATTTATTGAGAATAAATAATGAGCGTCATATAGGTAAAATGCCACTTTGTGGACGTTTCTATCACTCCAGCGTAAGCATAATTGTTTATAAATGGTGGAGAAAATATGTGGCTTTCCTGAATTCTCTTCAGAAAGACAATGGAGGGTCTATAAAGCCTTCGCTGTTGAAATTCCGTGATTCGTTTCTCCAGGAAGATCAACCTGGTCCAGTTCCCTAAAGTAGCAAAATTATTTAGGCGCATACCATTAAAACCCAATGTGTATCTCTCTTGACTGCAGCTATAAGTTATATACTTTGTAGTCAGCCGACTGTTGTAGGTCGTCGCCAGGGTAGGGCAGGACAAGCAACCTCATCCAGAAATGTAACACCCGTTGGGAACCACGATCTCGAAGGGGAAAGAAATTATGCGATATATTTCTTTCATATTCATCATTTTGAACGAACATATACTCCCTGTAGTTAGCAGACTGTTGTCGGTCTCCGCCAGGATAGGGTAGGGTGAGCAACCTCATCCAGGAATGTTACACCCGTTGGGAACCACGATCTCGAATGGTAAAGACATTATCTAGTGTATTTCTCTCATAACCCATCATTTTGAACACAGTCCCATGAGAGACTGTTGTTTGAAATCCACGGTCCGCTTTAGGTTTTGCCAAGTCCTGTGACCTTTCTCTCGTTTAGGAGACGAATTTGTCATCCTCTGACAGGGCACTTCTTTTGCTTTTATTCTTTTCTACTTATTAAGTGTGATTAGGTTGTTTTTCTTCCCTTCTCGGTTCTCTACTTCTTTAGATTGTTTGTTTTTCTTTCCATTTCAGTTCTCTGCTTCTTTAGATTGTTTTTTTCTTCCCTTCTAAATTCTCTGCTTTCTTAGACTATCTTTCTTCCCTTCTAAATTCTCTGCTTCCTTAGACTATCTTTCTTCCCTTCTAAATTCTCTGCTTCCTTAGACTATTTTCTTCCCTTCTAAATTCTCTGCTTCCTTAGACTTTTTTTCTTCCTTCTAAATTCTCTGCTTCCTTAGATTGTTTGTTTTTCTTCCCTTCTAAATTCTCTGCTTCTCTAGATTGTTTTTCTTCCCTTCTCAGTTGTCTACTTCCTTAGATTGTTTTTCTTCTCTTCTAAATTCTCTGCCTCCTGAGATTGTTTGTTTTCATTTCCTTCTCAGTTCTCTGCTTCCTTAGATTGTTTTTCTTCTCTTCTAAATTCTCTACTTCCTTTTAGAAAATCAAGAGATTGGAGATTTTTAAGTTTGTTGACGTCACTGCAACAGTTATTGTTCTTATGTCCTGCCCGGTGTCTCCTGAAGATGATATTATTTATATTAAATTCTGCTTACTCAGGGTTTTTTGCTTTGGGAAAATAAGGAAAACTTTTTCAAAATTTTGGCTGTTTTATTGTGTTTGGTTTTACATAGTTGAAGCCTAGTCGGCTTTGCTGTTTTTTTTTCTTCTTTTCTGTGTTCTTTTTCTCCTCTGAAATAAATAAGTACAAGAAAAAATTGTTAATGTCATTTACATCATATTCGATTCCGTGTTTTACAGGAGGGAGTTATTTTATGTCTTGATTTTCTCAATACCGTGGTTTCTGTCATTTGAGAAAAAGAAGAATAGGCAATATTTTGAAGATTCTCTTTGCATAACATGTTGTCATTTGCTTGTTAAAAGGGTACTTATTTGGTCTTTCTTCATATTTCTTATTCATTCATATTGATGCAAACTTTGTGACAAAAGCGGCGACGTTTATTGTGTTATACAATATATACAATGATTCGGGTTATTTATAGAGTTATATTTACGTAAGGTATGAGAGTAATTATTCGTATTTATGGAATCTTCTCATCGGAACATTGGAATATAAGATTTAGGCCAAGGACCAGGTGCTTGGACCTATGAGGTCTTTCACCGCTGAAAATAATGTTGAAATAATTGTTAGGAGAAGGTGGAAATTAGATGGAAGGAAGAGAATTTGAACGGAGGTACAGTAAAAGGAATGGAAGAGGTTGCAGCTAGGTGCCGAAGGAACGCTGCAAAGATTTTTTTAGTCATGCCTACAGTACACCGCGTGCAGTGCACTGACGGCATTAACCTCCTACGGGGGATTCTTCTGATCTTCTATAGAACATTTTCGTCTAGAAATTTCAGTACTAATCAGTTAGCAAAAGGTGTCTCTCAGCGTTCAGATTGAACTCTGTTTAGATCTTTTCTTAGCTGGCCCATGTGTTTCATGAAGTAAAATGCATGTTCTCTGTGTACAGAAACCTACCTTTATTATGTCTAGTTTTAACGAAAGTTCTTCAACATCTTTCCAGGAGCTGTTTGTCGATCGCAAGCTAACGAACGACCGTGGCCAAGATTTTGCAATGGAAGGTAAGTAAGTGTTCTGTTGCCAAAAACATAAATTTGATTATTTGGATAGTTTTTCATGCTGTGGGGCCTTTATTGCTATCGACTAAGGGACTGCCGTGTTGTGAATTGGGTGATTTATATTCAAAATATATTTATTAAGAACAGGTTTTCTCTGGGAATTCTTAACATAGGGATAGAACTTCCCAAGATTGTGTGAGAGCTATTGGGGAGGTAATATTAATCTGAACCAGATTTTCCCTTCGGTGAAATGTAAATATAAGGTTAATTAAACTATGGATTTATTAACTGTAGTTATTGATGTTCAGTGGTGTCACAAAAGGATGGATTAAATTTTTTACTTGTTATCGTGAAATTTTGCAACAAATATCAAAATTTTTTTTAAATATATATATATATATATATATATATATATATATATATATATATATATATATATATATATATATATATATATATATATATATATGTGTGTGTGTGTGTGTGTGTGTGTGTATATATATATATATATATATATATATATATATATATATATATATATATATATATATATATTTTATATATATTTTTTTTTTTTTCAAATATTTGAGGGATTTAGTTTTTCCCCATTTATGGTTTCTTGATGCGAAGGTTCGCTGAAACTTTCGAAAAGATACGGAACACGTAAGAGACCTTTGTTCATTGAAGAATGTTTTCAGGTGTTATTATGTATATATATTTTTAATATTTTTAATCAAACAGTGGAATAAGATTCCTCGCCGCAGAATAAATTCTGAACATTTGTGAACGTGATATTTTTTTTTGTGAACTTTTTGTTCTTTTTTTTTTGTTACTTAAACAAGAACAAGGTTCTTGAAGATTTGTCCTGTAATAAAAAACTGATGATCATTTGAAGTTGGGCTACATGCAATTAATGTATAAACGCGCATAATGTATGTATATATATATATATATATATATATGTGATATTTATGTATAGCTATATATATGTGTCTATATATAAGTATTTATTATATATATAATGTGTGTATGTTTGAAATTTGCTTCATGCGCTTAATACACGTGTTTATTTAACTTTAAAAGTTAATTCCTTTTACCCCAATTTTTTTTTACCATTTTCCGAGCTGCATATTTTTTTTAAAAAGTCAAGGGACTTATTTATGCATTTGCCCCGGAAAAATTCGCGTTTTTTCGCCACTTAATTACAAGTAAACTCCGCATCATATACCCACCTCTCTCTCTCTCTCTCTCTCTCTCTCTCTCTCTCTCTCTCTCTCTCAGAGGAGTTATCAGAGTTATCAGAGTAGTGGTTCCTTCACATTTGCTTCTTAATTAGCTCGGTCTTGTCGTCATGATTGATTCGTATCTTTTAATGTGGGCGCTTCTTCCTCTGATATGGGGGGTTGCCTGTTCGTCATTTTGTGTCCGTGTGGGGTTTTGGAGGGGTTTTTATTCTTGTGTGAGGTTCGTGTGATGTTGGTCGTGTACGGAGTTTGAAGTTTGTGATCTTGGTCCATGTTTGAAGTTTGCGATATTGGTCGTGTATGAAGTTTTGAAGTTCGTGATGGTGGTCATGTATAAAGTTTGAAGTTCGTGATGTTGGTCATGTATGAAGTTTGAAGTTTGAGATGTTGGTCATGTATGAAGTTTGAAGTTCGTGATGTGGGTCCATGTATGAAGTTTGAAGTTTGAGATATTGGTCGTGTATGAAGTTTGAAGTTCGTGATGTTGGTCATGTATGAAGTTTGAAGTTCGTGATGTTGGTCAGGTATGAAGTTTGAAGTTCGTGACGTTGGTCATGTATGAAGTTTTAAGTTCGTTATGTGCTCAAGCAAGAAGTTTGAAGTTCGTGATGGTGGGATGTGTGAAGTATAAAGTTCGTGATGTTGATTTTTATGAAGTTTGAAGTCCGCTATGTTATTCACATATGAATTTTGAAGTTTGATGTTGGTCGTGTATGAAGTTTGAAGTTCGTGATGGTAATCACGTATGAACGTGTATGATGTGTATGCTGTCATGTATACATCGGTTGATATTTTAAAGACAAACCCTCATTCATATCTGATGGAAAGTCGACAGTTGACTGGTCGTGTATATATACGTATGGTGGGTTTCTATGTAGGCACTAGTATATCTCCCTGCAGTAACCTGATTGCTATAACTTACCCTTTTTCAAGAGTCGGGATAATAGTATTTTGTCTGTGTTCGGCTTCACCCTGAGGTTGGTCGACCATCCGACTTTCTGAAGAACAAGTAAAAAATGCGCCGAAGATTCTTCGGAGCAATCGAGTTTTCTGTACAGCCGCCACAGCGCATAATCAAGTCCACCGAAAATAGATCTATCTTTTCGGCGGTCTCGGTATAATGGTGCATGAGCCGCGCCCCATGAAACTTAAACCTCGGCTCATGAAGCTTTAAACACGGCCCGGTGGTGGCCTATCTTATATCGTTGACAGAAG
>NC_089787.1:28793123-28823123 GCF_040412425.1 Macrobrachium rosenbergii | reverse complement strand
AGAATCGATAAAAGATGTTGCTGTAATTAACGATTATCCTTTGGTATTGTAATTACCTTCCAGATTATTATTATTATTATTACTACTAAGGTTCGTAGAATAATCAAATTACTAACTGATTAATGAAAATAATTTATATATTAATGCTACATTAATTAGGCTGTAGTTTATTCTACAAGTAATAATAATAATAATAATAATAATAATAATAATAATACCGGAATGTAATTAAGATTACAAAGGATAACAGTAAATTACCGTAGCATCTTTTATCGATTATAACCGTCATTTTTTAGAAAAAATACAAAATCAAAATTCTAGTAACCCGCCTGTCCAAAGCAGGCACTCCCGTGACTGACAGACGAAAGAGAGAGAGAGAAGAGAGAGAGAGAGAGAGAGAGAGAGAGAGAGAGAGAGAGAGGTTAATATCCTAATAATGAGAGAAAGGTTGAGATCAATATTATCCTAATAATGAAGCTAAATAGTTATAAATCTACGTCAACTCTGTTCTAGAGAATACATTGCGAGAACATTTTCATGATTAATATATATATTTAATACATTAGTGTATTGTTTTGTAAGTTTACTTATGACGTTCGTGAGAGAAGAATTAGGATGTAGGCGTTATGATCATGACACCATCGTGGAGTCACACTTTGAAGCTGTGCAATCCGATCTCAAGCAACTATTTTTCCGTGTTTCTCAGGGGCATCTTTACCAGTTTTTGAACTTGTCATGGTGTTGTAAATTTGCATTATTTTTTTATTGAAGATAAAGAAAAGAAAGATTGAAGATTAGAGGCTGAAAGTGTGAGGTTTGTTTTAGTTAAAAAAATGTTCTGTGAATGTTGTCGTTTAGAACGGTGTTGACGTAGATTTACAGTTGATTACTCTCTCTCTCTCTCTCTCTCTCTCTCTCTCTCTCTCTCTCTCTCTCTCTCTCTCTCTCTCTCTCTGTGAGCCACAGAAACTGAATAAATCCCAGTTGCATTCTCTAGAGATTCCAAAATCATTGTATAGACCCACCGCCGTCTGTACATTCCAGTTAAATTGAAATGACATGACCTGGTTCAAGAATTTCCTCTCTCTCTCTCTCTCTCTCTCTCTCTCTCTCTCTTTTCCACCCCGTGCTCTTCATCTATTGCGACTTCGCGCAATTCCCCTATTTGCAGTGGGAGGAATTTTGCGTCGGTATCCCCCATAGCCTGACACTCTTTCTGAAGGGGACACCTAAGAGGCGTATTATGCAGTAGGATTTCGTTGTGGGTAAGATGCCTTTGGCTGGTGATAGCGGCAGATAATGAGGAGGGAAGAGAAGAGAGGAGAGAGGAGAGGAGGAGGAGGAGGAGGAGGAGGTTAAATGGAGGATGTTGGCGACGGTGGTGGAGTGGGTGATTGCAAGGAGTGTGCGCGGGACCCGAGCTGGACGGTTGGCGGGTCCTGGCTGGAGTGGGTGTCAAGGGCCGCTGGCAGTCGAAGACCAGCCTCGGTGCCGAATCACCCCTTTTTTTTTCCCTCTCTTCTCTCGTCGTCGCCTGTTCGTCGTCGTCGCTGCTACTACTACTGTTGCTGCTGCTGCTGCTACTACTACTGTTACTGCTGCAGCAGCAGCTGTTATCGTTCGCCCACACAGCAGCGGCTCGGCTCCTCGCGCCGTTTATGCTGCATGCCGTTCCGGAGAAGTGGCGAGGGCGGCTGACGACCACCCGAAGAACTGCACCGTCACCACCACCACCACCTGTCCCTCTTCGGTTCATCTTGCTGGCTGCTGCCTCCTGTGGCGCGGGAGAGAGAGCGAGAGAGAGAGAGAGAGAGAGAAAGAGAGAGAGAGAGAGATCAACAGCAGCAGCCTTGCAGCAGCATCCGGATGACGTACTTGCAGCTGTAGCTGCCTTGCAGCGCCTAGCAGCAAGCAGGAGAAGCATCCAAGACATGTGTGTCTCTCTCTTGAATGGTACAGTGCTGCTATAGAATAAAAAAAAAAGAGACACTCTTCGAAATAAGATTAAAACTGCTGGTACCAGCTGTTGTGCTGTTTACGTGGCTATTACCGTGGGAACCCCCTGGAAGAGGTTCCAGACCTTATTCCCCCTCCCCCTCCCCTCCCTCCAACCCCCCTTCAGCTCTGTAATGTCAGCTGGATCTAGTTATACAAGAAGCTCGTTATAGTAGTGGTGATGATAAAACCAATGCAATGAGCAAGAATGAAGTGGTTCTCGTGAAATCTCGCATAATCTCGTTCTTCCGTTAACCCGCCTCCTCCCCTCAGACATATACCTTCATTTTTTTTTTTACTAGCTTTTGTTTTTTTGGGGGAACGAAACTTCCCACATAGAGATAAAAGAAAAACGTCACCATCGGGGCTTATGAGGTCTGGTTGTCGCTCGGTTCAGCTTTTATATTTAAAATTCTTCAAGAATATTCTTGTGGGCCTTCAGCCATTTTCCGGAAGAGGAATGCCAGCGAGAGAAATGTATTAAGAGCTGTTCTCTGCGGAGGTAGATGTCATAACATTCCCCCCAACCCCCCTTCGTCGTACATTCCGAAGGCATTCCTTTATTTCATTTTATATTTTTGCTACCTGGCCAAGCGGTGAACAAGAAGGAGGTGGAGGTACTATGTTCCATCAACCCCCCACCACCCCCCCATCGGTTGCGAATCAATTCTAACAGAGATAAAAACCCCTTTTTGGAATGAAGAGTTAACAAATTTGCGTCTCCAGTGGCTGTGTGTGTGTGTCTGTGTCTGTGAGACTTTTTTTGGGGGGGGTTGAGCCACGCCCTGGCTTCGACGCTTCGGTTTCTTCTTCTTCAACATGTGTCCGGTAAGTGTGTATGTCTGTTTTTCATTATTATTACTTTTAAAAGGTGTTTGTGCGTATGCATACACCTGTATGAGGATGTCTATACCCATACTTGCCCCGTGTGTTCATGCGCTTATTCGGGGCGTAGAGCTTTAGGCGTGATCGCGTTGCATCCACTCGTCATCCGTCGACTACGAGTTATCTCGAGGCTTATCATCATCATCATCATCATCAGAGTCAGCGTCATCATCATCATCATTATCATCATCATCATCATTATCATCATCATCTCCTTTTCACCTCTCTTTCATTGCTGCAACGGTTTTGCAACATCTCCCGACGCTTCCCACCTCTGGCTCTCTCTCTCTTGTTTTTCGAAGAAGAAGAAGAAGAGGAGGAGGAGGAGGAGGAGGAGGAGGAGGAGGAGGAGGAGGAGGAGGAGGAGGAGGAGGAGGAGGAATTGGAATCAGAATTGGAATGACAGTTTGGAATCCTGAAGCCTCCCAGTTTTTGTCTTACATTCAAAAGAGAGAGAATTGGTTTCTATGTCCTTTTCAGAACCGACTTATTCAGTGGAGACAGAATCTGTAGTTTTCCACTGTACTTATCCGTCAGCTTTTAGTTTTCCTTTGTGTTTCGGGTATTAAAGAAAGTGTCAATGAAATCTGAAAGAATTTTATTGGAGGGGGGTGGGGTGAGTTGGGGAGGGGGTAGCATTAAGGAGCGACATAGGCAACCCGCCGCTCAACACCATCGATTCCACACTTTGAAAAGAGCAACTCACAGAGAGAGAGAGAGAGAGAGAGAGAGAGAGAGAGAGAGAGAGAGAGAGAGCATCTCTTGCCAGTCCATGGGAGGAGGAGGAGGAGGAGGAGGAGGAGGAGGGGAGGAGGAGGATTCCTCCTCCTCCTCCTCCTCCTCCCTCCTCCTCCTCCTCCTCCTCCTCTCCTCCTCCTCCTCCTCCTCCTCCCACTCGGTTTCTCCACCCACCACGCCCATCTATCAATCAGCTATTCACTTCTGTAGTAGTGGGCCTCTGGACGGTTTATAACCTATGTTGCCCAGATCATCAGTCTTTTGCCCCCTTTTATTGAGCTTCCATGGGCCGGATTCATTCTCTCTCTCTCTCTCTCTCTCTCTCTCTCTCTCTCTCTCTCTCTCTCTCTCTCTCTCTCTCTCTCTAAAACCGGGCATCAATGAAATACTTGTGTAGATTTCTTAATTATTTCACACCGACCCTCAGGTTTTAGGGGAGACTTCAACCCCCCCCCCCTTCCAGTATGAATGTAAGTGACTGTCCAGCCGTTAATTGCGTCACTGTCTTCCTTTTTATCGCCCGCAATTTTAGTATCGATCAGCTGTTTCTCTCTCTCTCTCTCTCTCTCTCTCTCTCTCTCTCTCTCTCTAGCCATGACGGGAAGGTCTTCGAGGGGGGGGGCGTTTGGGGGGAGAGACACTTTCATAGCATCGTCACCGTCTTTGTCACCATTCTACTCTGTAATCCCTCCCTCCCCTCTCTCCATCCCCCTCTCCCCTCCATTCCAACCCCCCACCCTTTGTATGTTACCGTTGGTTGTCCAGCTTGAGATTAGGTGAGATGGAATAGAACCAGTTGCCCGGGATGAGTGAGAGTTAGACATTAGTTTGGGAGTTATGGTTGAATGAGAGAGAGAGTGTATTCTCAGACTTTTGATATTAGGCAAATTTGAAAGTGCTCGAGTTTATAACTTATAATCAACTCATTTAACTTCAATTGATATTTGTATTGTAAACAAAGAAATTTTTGTCGTCTCCAGGTATCCAAAACCTTATACAACTCTTTATAAAGTCGATAATGAAATTCATTGTAATATTTGGCTGGTTTTAATTCACTCGGCTATTTTGGCAATGAAAATCATCATACCTGTTATTTATTCGACCGGTATTTAAATGAGTACGGAATTCCTTATATTACAGTTAACCACATTGCATGCTTTTGTAATGAACTACGGAACAAATTGTAAACTTATTTTTATTCCACGGAAATCAAACTGACAACCAACAAATTTACGTTACGGTCCGACATATTTCGCCGTGCTGTAATTGACAACGGGCTTCAAAATCTCAGTTTGAAAATTTGTGCCGCTGAAGTGTAAATCCATTAACGAAATACTTTATATCAGTTTTTTTCTTCGTCCGTTCGACAGCACTCGATAACATCTGTGTGACGTGATGTCACGGCGAATTGTGTTTTTGTTTTCTTTTTCATCCTTCCATTCGTGGGGCGAGAAACAAAGGAAAGGTGAAAGTTCATTTTTCGTCTGCTCTCTCTCTCTCTCTCTCTCTCTCTCTCTCTCTCTCTCTCTCTCTCTCTCTCTCTCTCTCTCTCTGTGTGAAACCTTCCTTCCTTTCCTCCCTCCCTTTTATCTCGTCTGCACCTCCTCTTATCAATTTGTTTTCTTTTTCACTAGGTCGTTTTTTTGTGGATTCTGACAAAGAGTATCGTGTATATATATATATATATATATATATATATATATATATATATATATATATATATATATATATATATATACACATATATGTATATATATATTATACAGCATATAATATACATAAAACACACATACATACATACACACGAAAGCCTTTGTAAATTGGGAAGATTCGGATGCTGGTGATGATTCTGAATTGTGAAAACAGTAGCCGCAATCTTTGTGTAATTTACACCTGCATTATATGTTAATGTAGATGTAAACCATATGGCCATACTGATCCTATACAGGCCAACGAAGAGAGAGAGAGAGAGAGAGAGAGAGAGAGAGAGAGAGAGAGAGAGAGAGAGAGAGAGAGAGAGAGAGAGAATTTTCTTCAGAGCATCTGTGTATTGTGATGAATGGTCTAATTTGGTAACCAGTTATTTTCTACGACTTCTCGAATCGTTTGGGGTTATGTTTCATGTCAGAGAGAGAGAGAGAGAGAGAGAGAGAGAGAGAGAGAGAGAGAGAGAGAGAGAGAGAGAGAGAGAGAGAGAATGTTTCTTTATTATACCAATATGTAAAATCAGTGACCTACTTTTGGTAACCGTTTGTCTTCAAGATTGTTCCAGGCGTATGTTTATGCAAGGGAACGGATGAGTATCAATTTCCTTAACAACGAATGAATCGAGTTGGTTAAGGCTCTTATTGATTTGACATTTGTGCATTTGTTATGTCATGCCGTACATAGTGCTGAAAATTTTTTTTTTTGTTGCATTGTGTTTGTATACGGAATGTTTTATGATGTAATTTAATATCATTTGTGGGAATTATAGATTGCATTACATTTCAGCCATTCATTGACTGAAATATTTTATGACGTAATTTGATATCCTTTATGGGAATTACAGATTATATTACATTTCAGTCACTCACTGGCTGAAATGTTTTACGATGTAATTTAATATCCTTATGGGAATTACAGATTGCGTTACATTTCAGTCATTCATTGACTGAAATATTTTATGATGTAATTTAATATCCTTTATGGGAATTACAGATCACAGTACATTTCAATCACTCACTGACTGAAACATTTTATTATGTAATTTTATTTCGTTTGTTAAGTCAGCGAATGACTATTATCCGTTGTATAGTAATTGCTGGTTATTTTAGAACAATTTCAGGTAAAGTAAATGAATGTAACATTAAGGTTGTAAATAAACAGTCAGATATTATAGTGAATGAACACAAACTTAATTTGTTTAAATCAGTGTTTCATCGTTGGTTTACAATTTGCCTGCAACTCAAGAGGTCAAGAATGATATAAAAAATGAGATTGCATACCAGTGTTGCAATTTGAGCTGGTTTTCATTTGAATACCCCCGTAGGCGGTTAATGTCGTCAGTGCACCTCATGCGGTGCACTGTAGGCATTATTTTAAGTTTTTTGCAGCGTCCCTTCGGCCCCTAGCTGCAGCAACCCCTTTCATTTCTTTTACTGTGCCTCCGTTCATATTCTCTTTCTTCCATCTTGCTTTCCACCCTCTTCTATCAGTTTCCGTTTTAGCGCTGAATGACCTCATAGGTCCCAGCGCTTTGCCTTTGGCCTAAGTTCTATGTTCTATTCATATGAATACGCAAATTAGTGACTAGTAATTGTCTATAAGATTATATGACGATGAAGCAGAGAGATAAAAGTTGAAATAAGATAAATTATTCAAGTGTTTGACGCGAGAATGTGAATAGTTGTCATAAAGATATTACTAGTACATACATACATACATACATGTCATAAAGATATTACTAGTACATACATACATACATACATACATACATACATACATACATACATACATACTTACAGTGGGCGGATGACTACCCAGAAATATTAGGCCTCGCGACATTGGTCATTTGATCATCCTTGATGCAGGTCGTGGAGCTAGCAACCCCATCCCAAAAATGCTTTTGAAAACCGAAAGAGAGCATCTCCACCCGGGATAAAGAAGGCCCGTATAATATATACATATATACGTGTGTGTGTTTGTATGCATGTATGTATGTATGTATGTACATATATATATATGTATGTATGTATGTATGTATGTATGTATGTATGTATGTATATATATATATATACATACATATGTGTGTGTGTGTGCGCGTGCGCGTGTGCGTGTGCGCGTGCGCGTGTGCGTGTGCGTGTGCTTGCGTGTGTGTGTGCGGGCGCGTTTATACACAGACACCTATACAGACCTAACTACAAGTGAACAATTGTATTTCGTGTGTACGCTCTCTCTCTCTCTCTCTCTCTCTCTCTCTCTCTCAGATGGTGGCTATTTATTTGTAGATGGCATCCTCGCAGTTAGTTAAGAATCGGAGAGAGTGCGCCATTGGCCTATCTCGTGCCTTTCCGGCCCGTCCAATCATAAAGTCATTAAACTTAGAGATTAGATGGAGAGCTGCGGCAGGCTTGCTATTTATTTTTCTTCTCGCCTTTTACTTTTTTAAGTGTTTTTTTTTATTTCGAAGTTTGCGTCGATTTTCTTCTGTTTTTAAGGGGTTTCATATTTTTCACTTTTCGTGTTTTTTTTTGTAATTTTTTTTTGTATATTCTGTATTATTGTACCATATTTTAACGCATTTGGTTTTATATTATTTTCTTTCTTATGTCTATTTTCCTCTCCCTTTCTTGCTGTCACCAGATGTAAATTGTTTACAGTAACTTTGTTGTTGTTGACAATTTTAGTGTTCTGTTAAATAAAATTATTGAGATGGCTTTGTCTGTCCGTCCGCACTTTTTCTGTCTGCCCTCAGATCTTAAAAACTACTGAGGCTAGAGGGCTGCAAATTGGTATGTTGATTGTCCACCCTCCAGTCATCAAACATACCAAATTGCAGCCCTCTAGCCTCAGTTTCTATTTTATTTAGTGTTAAAGTTAGCCATGATCGGGGGTGTGGCAACGATATAGGACAGGCCACCACCGGGCTTTGGCTGACAGTTTAATGGGCCGTGGCTCATACAGCATTATACGCTGTTCATAAAACTCGATTTCCGAAGAAACTTGCGCGCATTTTTAATTGTTTTAATTTTGATGATAATGTTGATGATGGTGATGCTAATATCGATGATAATTAGGCGTATCTCTTAGAAATTATGGAAAATTTTACTCTCATTAATGAGTCTTTGGTGAGATAATGTGAGTGACAGCGACCGCTGTATTGTTTTTTATTTAGCCACCCGTGTTAAGGAACACGGACTGTTGGTGTGTAGGTATATGTTTTTGAATCATGATGGCATATTTCAGGCTTTCTGCTCTTATGCCAGAGGATTGTTGGAAACCTCGGTTTTTACTTCATGATGCGTACATCTGCACACACACACACACACACATATATACACAATATATATATACATATATATATATATATATATATATATATATATATATATATATATATATATATATATATATATATATATATATATATATATTATATATTTATATATTTATATATTTATTTATATATCATATATATATACAGTATATATATATATATATATATATATATATATATATATATATATATATATATATATATATATATATATATATATATATATATATATATATGTATTATTGAAAGGAACAAGAAAGTAGGCCTAAAGGCAAAATATTAAAATCTCTCCACAAACAGTGTATAAAAATGCAAAGTCAAGTGCACTCTGCTAACGTACATCCTTTTTTGTACAATAATTATGTATAGTATTCGTTTATATTTTTTTTAATATTTGTGCATTTCCATTTTTCCGTTTAGAAGCAAGACACGCACACCCATCCCCTGCATTTGATGTAAAGATTATGTAAATGGGGCAGTTATTGCACTTTTGACGCCTTCTCGCATATATAGTATGTGTTACATCATAACCAAATCTTCATTTCATTTTTTCAAGTCGTAATTCTCGCCTCGACTTATCAGCTATATTTTTTCTTTGACGAATACTACCAGTTAGCAAGGTTCGTATGGCCAGACTTCATGATGTGATGAGACGTTGTGGCTCTGTCTTATGACTTTGTTGATGACACATTTTTGAAAATGAGTTATTTGCGTGAATGTGGTCTTACAGTTAAGGAAATTTTGTAACGCAATGTTTTCTGGGTAAGTGTTCTTTACAGTGTTGGAGTCTGATTTTTTTTTTTAGTCACGAAGATAAGTTTATTTTATTTATTTATATTCCAATTGCACATACAAATGGTTGGGAGACTCTCCTGCAGTGTTTTATTGTTGGAATACTTATGATTTTTGTGATTTTTAATAGCTAAGTCTGCTTAGATTTAGAAGGGTAGTGACATTTTGAAAATACAGTAATTTTTTACCTCCGCCCCCCAAAATTATTTTGTATGGGGTTTGAAATCGCTAACTATAATTGAAATTGCATACTATAGTAAAACTGAATAGTATATTTAAAATAACATACTATA
Organism: Macrobrachium rosenbergii; assembly: GCF_040412425.1. Lineage (NCBI taxonomy): Eukaryota > Metazoa > Arthropoda > Malacostraca > Decapoda > Palaemonidae > Macrobrachium > Macrobrachium rosenbergii. The sequence continues at coordinate 28,813,382 of NC_089787.1, read as the reverse complement.
TTTAAAATTGCATAGCATATTTAAACTTGCATAATACATTTAAAATTGCGTAGTATATTTAAAACTGCACATTTCTCGAAAACAGTGAGATTGCTGACATTAATAATTTACGGTTCATCTGTAACGAAAACTTTCGTGTCTTAGCATCTTCAAAACTTTGTAAATACTCCTTAAGTTTGAAGCTGATGAAACTTGGTGTAATTTTTTCACGTTTTACACACGTCAGGTTTTCATTCTTCTTGGCAGGCACGATAAGTGCTCGCTTAGGTATTGCGTCATTGCTGTAGAGATAATGCTATCAGGACTTGATAACCTTTCTAGAGGGTTTGCATAATTATTTTTTTATTGCAATATCAGTAGGTTTTGTAACATTGTTTGGCGAGGTATTCTAGCAAGTTTACTTAGGGTTTTATTATGTCTGTGCTTTAAAGCGCACCAAGAAGGCAAAGATTCACGAATCTCCGACTCTTGTGGTAATTGTAAATCTGGTTTTACGTCAATGTTTTGATAGTATTTTCTATCCGATTTGAATCAAAGTTTTGATATCTTTTTAACTCTGTTGCTATCGAGGTAGTGCTGAATGAGTAAGAGATTTGAATCGTTTTATTAGTTGTTTTAAATGAGTTAATGTAATTTTATAGTCATTGTTTATGTTGGGTTTGTTTAAGATGCTTTGAAAGTTGATTGCAGCAGGATTTGCATCAGTGCTTAAATTGCTATTTTTAGCAGATTTAAATTGCTATTTTTAGCAGGTTTGCGTCAAAGTTTTATGTGTAAGAATTACTTCGAGATTTATAGCGGGTGTTCATCAAGTTCTTGAGAGCTATAAGTTGTATTTCTGTGTGATATACTAATCAGTAAATAAATTTACAATTAAGCAAGACGTATCTTCCGCACCTCTGAGAAACTGTAGGGCATTGTGGCAAATGGTCGCTCTTGGTTCGGTATGGAGTAAAGAAGGAAATATATTGAATTGCAATCCTATGCCTGTGGTCCATTACCCCAGCGCAACTACAATACCAGAAATCCTCCAAATCAGGTGCAGTGTTCCTCGCCTCATACCCCTCCCTCCTCTTACCTAACCCCTCCCCCCCTACCCTTAGAACTTATAAACCTGTGCCCTAATCCGCGTGGCGCTTAATCAGATATAAAAAAGAAGTTTGCAACGGGAATAGCTTTGACCGAGGTATTTCTTCCAGATTGGGTCCAAAGGAGAATGTTTTCAACATCCCCACGATGTTTTTAAGATCAGGAAGTGATGTTTTGAATGTTAGGGTCTGTGTGTTTTGAGTTTTTTTCTTGAATGTTTGAGATGGATCGATTCAAAGTTTCCTTTTTTTGTAAATAATGTTAAACTGAGTTGAAAACAGTGTTATTTGAGCGATGCCTTTGCAAGTTATGGAAATTTATACGCTTTATAAACACGCACATGACATACGTGCATACATACATACACACACATATGTATATAAATTATTTTTCTTTTGAAGTATTAAAAGTCAGCACTGTGATTGTTCTCAATTTGGTTATCAGTTATGTGAATCGAAAGATTAAAAGGAAAAACATCTTATTCCCCGATTTCACAGCTCTTATCTCTCTCTCTCTCTCTCTCTCTCTCTCTCTCTCTCTCTCTCTCTCTCTCTCTCTCTCTCTCTCTCTCTCTCTCTCTCAAGAACCTGACCAACCTTAGTTCTAGATGCATTTTGGTAATACAATGTTTAATTGCAATATTTTACACCCGATAGCAAACACATCTCTGTTTCTACTGTTACCTCCGTATCCCTGGAAATAGATAAAAGAAAGAAAGAAAAACTCCTTTCAAACCTCCGAAGGGTTGTATATGAAGGTCCCAGGTAGTCTTTGCTCAATGTAGCTTTTCAGGATTTCGAATTAATTGAATAAATTTCCAGGCCAAATAACATTAGTGGATTCCTTAAGTGGATTAGCCGGGCCCCTCCCTCGTATGGCTGTGCACTGGATTGTTTTGTGTCGGCCGAATTCTACTCTCTCTCTCTCTCTCTCTCTCTCTCTCTGATTTGGTCTGATTTTATTCATTTATTTTGTTGGTTTTTGTTTTCTGTAAACGAAAACTATTGTGCCGGCTTTGTCTGTCCGTCCGCACTTTTTCTGTCCGTCCTCAGGTCTTAAAAACTACTGAGGCTAGAGGGCTGCAAATTGGTATGTTGATCATCCACCCTCCAGTCATCAAACATACCAAATTGCAGCCCTCTAGCCTCGGTAGGTTTTACTTCATTTAAGGGTAAAGTTAGCCGTAATCGTGCGTCTGGCAACGATATAACTTCTGACGTTGATGAATATGTGGTTGCATAAAATTGTAATTTACATTATTATGACTTTTTTTTTCCGGTCTTAAGCAGACACCCAAGAGTATACGTATATATATGTATATATACTCGTATATACGTATATAATATTATGTATATCTGTATTTATATTTGTATATATATTCCTCGGTTTCCTACATTTTTCATTATGGCGTTGCAAACCCCTTGACCATTTTCACGTTGGCTGCTGCCAGCACAACAGCCAACTAACTACTAGGTACATAATTCTCGACGAGGTTAACAGGGTTAGAGTGAATTTTAACGGGACATGTTCAGATCTTTCCGTCCTTGCTAGGGGATCGAAACTCCTCTCTCTCTCTCATATATATATATATATATATATATATATATATATATATATATATATATATATATATATATATATATATATATATATATAGAGAGAGAGAGAGAGAGAGAGAGAGAGAGAGAGAGAGAGAGAAATAAGGACAGAGATGCTTTTCCAGTGAATGTAAAGTTGAGTCTGGAAGGTTTTTGTTAAAAAGGGTTCTTTGGACTTCCTTGGAAGCACTTTCCATTGCATTCATATGGCATAAGTGGTCGGGGAATGCTGGAGCATGTATTCTCTCTCTCTCTCTCTCTCTCTCTCTCTCTCTCTCTCTCTCTCTCTCTCTCTACATGCAGTATATATATACATATATGTACAGTATGTATATATGTATATATAAATATATATACATACACACATACATACATACATACATACATACATACATACATACATACATACATAATACATACAAATAAATAAATAAATATATATTATATATATATTATATATACATACACGCATATATATTTAATACCTTATAACTAAAAGAATTCTTCGCTCCCATCACCACTTTCCAAGTTATTAATAACTCTTTCATTTTACTGAAGTAATATTTTTTAAGCTGTATTTGCCCGAAAGCACTCTGCCTCATTTTCATTTATTATTGTTTACACATCTCTCTGTCATCCTGCGTCTATTTTTACAGTTTTATCATGTGGCTTGTAATACATCCCCCAATGACTCTATTTTGGGCACGTCGGTATTTTTATCTTACTGTATTTGATGGAAGAGACTACAGTAGGTTTGCTTTGGACCTATATATATATATATATGTATATATATATATATATATATATATATATATATATATATTTTATATATATTATATTTTTTATATATTATGTTTATATATTTTTATTTATGCCGTTATTATGTTTCCATTTTTTCAATTTTCATCCAACTGCTGTAATTGATGGAAAAGACTAGGTTTACTTTGGACGTTTTTGTATATATGTATATACTGTATGTATATAATATATATATATATATATATATATATATATATATATATATATATATATATATATATATATAATAAATATATAATGTATATAGATTTTTACTGCTCGTATCAAATTGCAGCTGTTGAGTGATGGCTGCTTTGATTAATCACTCTCTCTCTCTCTCTCTCTCTCTCTCTCTCTCTCTCTCTCTCTCTCTCATGTACTGGAAAATATTTCATAATTTAAGTGTAATTCCGTTTTACTCTTAAGAATTTACTTTTGTAATTTTTTATAATGGTAAGAATTTGTTATGACTAAAATCGAAAATATGTTATTCTGCAAAGCATTTTCAAAAATGAAAAAAAGTTCACTTCCTTGGTAGCAGCAGTCAAGATCCTGATTGACTGATAAAGACCGATGACTGGCGTCACAGCACCAGGAAGGTACTGGGAATATGCAAAACTAATTGATTGATCTGATGTAGACAACTGTCGTTGCAACCATCAGGAGCATCGACCTAGCTCCGATTTTGGCAAGCAACCAATATAACCAGTTTTTTCTTCCCAAATACAATATTCAAGCATTGGCAAGCACAAGCAAACACTGAGCAGCCCATTTCCTTATCAGCTGTGCTTCGCTTAAAAAAAAACACCGGGTGATTGATTGACTGGAGATGTTGACGTGGCGTCGTAATTGAGACCGTATGCTTTATCCGCAAGCATTCTCCTTGCCTTTGAAGAGGTCACCCAACTCCTACGTTACTGCAGACGATGATTGACAGGTGACGCTTGATGTTATCCAGGTGATTTCTCTGTGTCTTCAAATATAGAAGTTGGTTGTTGCGGGGCGCAGTGGTGCCTTTGTGAATGGTAATGCGTAATTGCTTGTTTGTGCTTTTTAATGCGTATTTTTTATATCTTGTAAATGTATGTGGATGCTTATTTTTAGATTCGTAGGGATGTGCGGGCCCACACTTGCACATGCTTATGTATGTGTGATGATGCTTATATGCACATTGAGTTGACGTATACACACATATATATACATATATATATATATATATATATATATATATATATATATATATATATATATATATATATATATATATATATATATATATATATATATATATATATATTATATATATATATATATATATATACACACACACACATATATAAATATACCATATAAGAAAACCAACTTTCTCCCTGTCATACACCCATTTTTATAGCTATCATGACATCTCTGTCAAAATTGGCGTAGCCAACATTTTATTCTTGAGAGCCTTACGGATTGCTCCCCGGATCTCCTGGAAAATGAAATTGAACTAATCCGTAAGCATCTGTCATCTTTAAAGTACCCTGATCATCTAATTGAGAAATCGATCCACAAAGCAAACACTATTTTCTACCGCCCCCCCCCATAACAAGACCAGGGAGACCCACAACAATAAAATAAAAATCCCACACCTGGACTGGATTAAGACGTTGACACAGACACTTGGAAACTCTAACCCTTTTGCCTTTACCTACCCAAATACCTTAGCCAAATCCCTGATTAACGTCCAACAAAAGCCAGTCCCCAAAGACACAGGAGTTTACGAAATCCCTTGCCTCGACTGTGACCAATCTTATGTCGGTTTCACAGGTAAATCACTCCCCCTAAAGATTAATACAGCATAAACGTTCAGTTAGGTACGGATAGCAGAGCTCAGCTATTTTTAACCACATAAATAACCATAACCACAGAATAAACTGGAATATGTCTCGTATAATTTATAGCAGAAATTGTCTGTTCAAAAGCCAGATGGTGGAATCAGCTTTGATTAAACCAAGAGACACCATGAATCTTTCAAGAGGTGCGTGGGATTCAAATATTATAGATAAAATCTTCTTCCAGCCAACGATGAAGAAGATTAAAGAGAAATTGTCATCTGGAGTGACTTAACGGCAGACCTATGGACCGTCTGGTATACATACCGCTTTTCTGTAACTTTTTTCTCATTCACTATTTGCCTGAGGAGAGAGACAGTCCGGTCTCTGAAATATAGCCTTTATTTTCCACATTTTGGCGTTTCTGTGGGCTCCCTTATATTTGATATATATATGTATGTTTTGTTTTACTGATTTATACATGCATATTGATGATGTTTTGAAAAAGATTGTTGTAGGAAGTATATTTCCCAAGTTATTATAGTTAGAATTGAACCTTAAAAAAGGATTGAAAAATACAGTTGTGTTTTATAACAAAACTGAAAAATACAATTGTGTTTATAAGTCGTCAGTACCCATAAAAAATGAATGCTTAGGATTCTGGCGTTTATATGATGGGTCACAATGAGTCTTTAGAAGCCGCCTGAGTCAGTGAGTCAGTATTCTGAGTCAGTCAGTGTCCCGATATAAATATTCCTCCCCTCGAAGGGTCAGAAATACAAAGGGGGGGAAATTCCACATCCCTGACTCACGGGTCATATCGGTGCATTTCGGGAGAGGGGTCTGGAAATTGCAGGAAGAATCATCTCATTGAATGGACTCCCGTGTCATTTAGCAGCACGGTTGCCAGATGGCGCCTGAGAGACGAGGTTTACTCGTTTATGTTTATTTTGTTGCTGTTTATTTTTGTTTTTATTTATGTTTTTCTTGATGCGGTACATCCGGAAGTTCGTTCAAGTTAAAGGTCTGTGTTTGGTGATGTTTTATTTTTGTGTGGCTGAGGAAGGAAGGAAGGAAGGAATGTGCTTCTTTGAAAATGCAAAATATCTTTTATTAATCAGTGCATAAGGAGACATTTAAATTTTGAGTATTTGAATTTGAATTTGAATACTTTAGATTTGCTTCATTTTGTGTGGTTGAGGAAGGAAGAAAGGAAGGAAGGAATATTAATTTTTGAAATGCAAAATATCCTTTGTTAATCAGTGCATAAGGGCAAATTTAAAAGTTGAGTATTTGAATTTGAATTTGAATTTAAATACTTCAGATTCGTTCATTTTGTGTGGTTGACGAAGGAAGGAAGGAAGGAATTTTAATCTTTGAAATGCAAAATATAATTTGTTAATCAGTGCATAAGGGCAAATTTAAATTTTGAGGAACTGAATTTTAATTTCAATTTAAATATTTAAAATTTTATATTTTTGTGTGGCTGACGAAAGAAGGAAGGAAGGAAGGAATTTTAATCTTTGAAAATGCAAAATATCCTTTGTTAATCAGAGCATAAGGACAGATTTAAATTTTTAAGTATACAAATTGTAATTTAAACTAAAATTTGTAAGGTTTATTTAAATATTTAAATTTGAATACTTAATGCAATTTAAGTCTTCGCTGTTCATCTTGAAGAGACAGTCTGACAGCAGTGATTCATCTCGGGTGTATCAAAAAGTGACAATTCTGTCGTTGTCATATTAAGAAAACACACAATGACGTTTTGCGTTAATCATCTTAAAAGATACTCATTAAACTTTACCGTTAATCGTTGCGGTTTGAAACGATGCGTTAACCTTTTCAAAATATACGTTGTCACGGTTCGTTCACAGTCTAATGAGATTATATTTGAAGATATGCTTTAACCGTCAAAGAAATAATAACAGGTGATATCAATTCAAGCTGTAAGGTTAACGAGCAGGAATTCATTAAGAATATCAAGGTGACGAATCATACCATGAGGTATTCATATGATATTTGCTCATATAATGCTTCTACTTTCTCATATTTTCTTCCCCTTTTATATTTTAAAACAACGTTATTCAATCGTATATTTTATTACTTTTTATTATATATTAATCGGTTTACTTAGGTCATGTATTGCTCTATAGTTTCGTCTATGATAATCTTCTATCTACTCGGGTTTTACGAATATGTAAATAAAGTCTTCATGTATCTATAGATACTTATAGGTGCTATGCATCTGTTTGTAAACCATCTTTAATTTTCGTACGTATCGGTGTTTATGTATTTATTTCTCTGTCATTTTTCTTTTGTTTATTATTTTCCTCTCGTCACACGACTCTTAAGCACCCAAAGAAATGAAGTGATCATGAAAAAGGATTTTATTTACATTTTCATTCATTTGCAGTTTTTGCACGTATTTATTTTCTGTTTTTATAGATTCAAAAGAGTTTAAAGAAAAAATGTTCTACATTATCAACAGAACCAGAACACTCAACGAAATATTTTGACACAAATCATTAAATTTAAATTTAATTCATTTTAGTACCTGCATTTCCAGTCATGCATTTTCCTGTATTCCATTTGATTCTGTATCGTAACTTAAAAACCGATGACATGTTTTGAGTTTGGGATAAAAAAAAAAAAAAAACCACCGCCACTTGACCTCATGAATGGTTTAAATGTCGAGTACTACCACTGGGGGCGTTCCATTCAGTTGAAGACACTCGAAACTATATGAGGTCCGCCAGTCGTGGGTGGAATGCTAAATAGGTCGTGGAACGGGGATCTGTGTTTTAACAGGAATGTTAATACGGCTGGTGGAGAGGAAATAGCTGTGTGGAGGGATTGTGTATGTATGTATATGTACAGTGTATATATAAACAGGTCTCTCTCTCTCTCTCTCTCTCTCTCTCTCTCTCTCTCTCTCTCTCTCTCTCTCTCTCTCTCTAAATATATATATATATATATATATAATATATATATATATATATATATATATATATATATATATATATATATATATATATATATATATTATATATATATGTATACACATACATATATACATATATCTATATACACGTACGTATATATATGTACATTTATATTTTTCACTTTCCTCTGCTTATATTTTATGTCACGTTATCATTACCTCGACTGTAGTAGGTTGTAGCCAAGGAGAGAGAGAGAGAGAGAGAGAGAGAGAGAGAGAGAGAGAGAAATTATTGCATTAAATGGTAGCAGTCTTACTTCACAGCAGCCTTACCAATACCCAATTAGGCCGTTGGATGGACATGTCAGCAGGGCTGGGAACACTGTTATCAGGGTGGTCTTGGTTTTGTCGACAGAGCTGGCTTTTATTCAGCTGGACTGGGAATTCTCTCTCTCTCTCTCTCTCTCTCTCTCTCTCTCTCTCTCTCTCTCTCTCTCTCTCTCTCTCTCTCATAATGGGGATGTGGGTCTTTTATTTATAATATTTTTCGTCTGTTCAAAACATTTAAAAAAGAGTTTGCCGGATTGTCAACTTTTTAACAATTTTCAAAATTTTTTTTAAGTTTTAAAGCCATGGCATATACATATCTTCTAGTGAATATTGCTTATAGCCTCTTATATGTAATCTGTGATTGTCACCAGCAGATAATGAATGTATGTGGAATGTAAGTGACAGCCTTCCGTATACTGCAGAGATCCATTTGGGAAAGAAAAATGATTGGATTTTTCATGTTCATTTTACAGTAGTGCTCGACTTTCCTGTACAGCGTATGATAGATCTATCTTTCGATGGTCTCGGTATAATGCTGTATGAGGCGCGGCCCACGAAACTTTATCCACGACCCGTGGTGGCCTGTCTTATATAGTGGCCAGACGCATAATTATGGCTAACTTTAGCCTTAAATAAAATAAAAACTTCTGAACCTAGAGGGCTGCAATTTGGTATGTTTGATGATCAGAGGGTGGATGATCAACATACCAATTTGCAGCCCTCTAGCCTCTAGTTTCTAAGATCTGGGGGCGGACAGAAAAAGTGCGGACGGACAGACAATAGTTTTCTTTTACAGAAAACTAAAACCTAAGAAAATAATTCTAAACTATTCTTATGTTAATTGTTTGGAGATGATAATGATTTTTTCAGTTAATGAATATACGTCGTTTACATCTACGTTCAGCATAAATTTGCCTTTAATTGTGTCTTAAGATGAAGAACTTGAGTTCATCAACCATAAGTAAATTGTAGAAAACAATTGAGAAAAACGTATGGTTTTGAAATTTACATATGTGAATCCCGTCTCATTAACTTTTAGTTCATCATTCAAAGTCATCACTTCTGGCATTCATTTAGTGAGTACATCTACGTTCAGCATAAATTTGTCATTAATTCTGCCCTGGATGAAGAACTCAAGAGTTCATCAACCATAAAAAAAAAAAAAATTGAGAAAAACGTCTAGTTTTGAAATTCACTTACGGAAAGTCCCACCTCATTAACATCGCTTCTGACAGTCTCTCATCTGGAACCTCGTTTGTTGACATGCGGTTGTCATTTTTGAACGTATAAAGCTGCTGTCATTCCGTTCCGTTTCCTACGTTCTGTTGCAGAGTGCGAGACTCCGTTTTTGCGATTGGCGAATATTCCGTCACTATTCTTGTATTCCTGCGGGAGCTTAGATCCGATTCATGTATGGTTGTGTTGGGGGTGGGGGTGGGGGGTGTTGTGGTGTTGGTAAGGATTTTTCCCGACGCTCCGTTGTGTATATGTATTGGATTCGGAGGGGTCTTTTATGTATTTATTTATTTTTGTTTTACTTCCGTGTTTGTAGAATGGGTATTATTATTACTGTTGTGCTGTTATGGTACGTTTTGTAATTCAACTTTTCTCTTTTAATTTTGGCCTTGCTTCTGCTGCTACTACTACTACTACTACTGCTGCTGCTGCTGTTATTGTTTCTTCTGCTACTTGTTGTTGGTTGCATATTAAGCACCTGAAAGGAAATGTTTAAACTTAGTCGTCTTATTTCATTATTTTGGTACTGAGGGAGGTGTCTCGGCGAAAAAAAAATGCATTTTCATCGAAAAATGATCTGTAATATTCTTTCCAATTTTCAATCTGTCTGTGATAGATTTGCCAAGCCTCTCTCTCTCTCTCTCTCTCTCTCTCTCTCTCTCTCTCTCTCTCTCTCTCTCTCTCTCTCTCTCTCTCTCTCTCTGCAGTGATACTCTTTTCTGATAACTACTGTATGTACTTTAAATAAAAAATTATGCTCCAGCGTTATAGGAAATTTGGTGAGCTGTACTTCTTATGTAATATACAATATGTAATTTTGGTCTAGAAATCATTAATCTATTTGTACAGAGACAAATGTAGGTATATAAAATTATATACGTAATTTCGTCTACAAATTAATTTATGTGTACATAGAAACATGGTTTTTTCCCATCACCACAAGCTTGGCACGTGCCCTAGTTTTTGATACCTTCAGTCCCCAGACGGAACTAATATGATAAATTCATGCTTGCGTGCGCCCCACTCTAAGATCGTATCTGGGTCAGAAGACAGGCATTGGCGGACTTGAGTCGTTGCTCTAGTCAGCTGAGTCATTGCTGAAGTCAGTAGATTTTTTCCAGTTGGGTTATGAGTCGCTTTATGTTCGTGCGTATGCGCGGCATTCCGTCTTGAAGGGAAAATGGCTGAAGATGGATGAATGATGTTATTTGGTTTCGTTGAAAATATCCTTTAGGTGAACGAATTTTGAATTCTCGTGGTATAGTGGTTGAGGCACTTTACGTCGCTAGCGAGAGGACTCGAGTTCGAACCCCTGGTGAGGATGGAGTGAGATGGGTATGTTCTGTTAAAGAAAATTTATGGTGCTTCTGTTGAATTGAACAGTGCATTATATATATATATATATATATATATATATATATATATATATATATATATATATATATATATATATATATATATATACATACATACATACATACATATACATACATACATACATATACATACATACACACACATATATATAATGAACATATTTATACATATATGTATAAATATATTATATTAGTGTTTGTATGTATGTATAAATATATTATATATATATTTATACATACATACATACATATACTATATACATATATATATTTACATATGAACATATTTATACATACTTATATTTCTTATGTATGTACGTATGTACGTATGTATGTGTGTGTGTGTGAGAGAGAGAGAGAGAGAGAGAGAGAGAGAGAGAGAGAGAGAGAGCACACCTGAAACTTGTGCACAATATATATATATAGAACTCACCTGTGGCGGGGAAACAAGTGTTGATTTTAATGACAGCATGACATTTCCGAGAAGTCTGGTCCGGACTGCACTGTACACATATCGTAGATATTTCCACAAACATTATCGCATTACATAAAGGTCCTTGTCATCGCCAGGTGTGTTTTTTCGTTTGTGTGTTTTTGCTTGTGTGTCTGTATGGTGGATGCATGTAACAATTTTTTTAGCTTGTGCGCTTGCAAATAATTAATTGTTGGCTGATGATGATGAGCTAGTTTAATCCCCAAGAGGATGACGTAACTTGAGATTCTCAGACTAACATCTGTATTACTTTTATACGAAATGATACCCCGTAAGTGCCGTTAGTGGACCCCACGGGGTGCACTTAGGCATTGCTAAAAGGCTCTTTGCAGCGTTTCTTTGGCCCCTAGCTGCAACCTCTTTCATTCCTTTTACTGTACTTCCATTCATATTATCTTTCTTCCATCTTGCTATCCACCCTCTCCTAACAATTGTTTCATAGTGCTACTGCGAGGTTTTCCTCCTGTTACACCTTTCAAACCTTTTTACTCTAAATTTCCCTTCCAGCGCTGAATAACCTCATAGGTCCCGGAGCTTGGCCTTTGGCCTAAACTGTATTCCTTCCATACCATACGAAATAGTACATCTTTTTCCTTTAACCGCCAAACTACTTATAATTCAAGTTTAATTGTAATGTTAATCCCCAGCCTTTAGTGGGAAATAATTAAAATTGTATTGAATTCAAACCTTGAGAAATCAAATCTCTGTCCAGAACCTTATCCAATATGTGAGGTTTAGGAAAGAGAAACCTGGAGTTAACTACATATTAAAAACTTCATGGATGTGGAACCCTAAGTCAAGTGATGCAATAATGTTTATTGGCATATGCTTGCTTGGTTGTAAATCATTTTGGGCATGGTGGTGTCCAAGTTCATATCGATTTGGAAATATTAGATCGGAGACTACTTCCGAACACACACTGATTGGACTTCGTTGGTTTTGGAGCAGTAATAAATATGACATTATCACAAGTTTTTCAGGAACTGTATTTCTTCAAGTGAAGAATTTTTCATTTGTATTGACGCCGTTTATGTTATGGCCCATAGCTGCATCCCCTGTCATTCCTTTTACTGTACCTCCGTTCATATTCTCTTTCTTCCATCTTACTTTCCACCCTCTCCTAACAATTGTTTCAAAGCGCAACTGTCAGGCGTTCCTCCTGTTACACCTGTCAAGCCTCCTTTACTCAATTTCATAACCTTCGAGTATTTCCTTCTTGTCATATACTTTTATTTATCTGTTCACTGCCGTGCGTCATTACGATTTATTGCCGCTTGCATTAGATAGCCAAGGTTTGTTGCAAGTTTCTGTCATACTCTATTTTTCAAGAGTTTACCAACCATGAGAAAACTATAGAAAGCAGTTGAGAAAATCGTGTGTTTTTGAAATTCACATTTTGTAAAGTCCCGTCTCATTAACATCGTGTTATCGTTGAAAGTCGTCACTTTGGCAGATTCTACCATCTAGAACCTTCGTTGACACAAGGTTATTTATGAACGCACGGCTGTCATTCCGTCCAGTTTAACACGTTTTTTTTTTTTATTAGTACAAGGGTTTTTCATATCTGGGGCATGTACTGTTGGAAAGATTATGTAAATTTTCGTAGAGGGCGCTTTTAAAATGATATTGAGTAATTGAGTTTGGTGCTTTCATTGCAGCAGCGTGTTTTGCAATTTGTATATATTGTGAATTATTTGCTTTTTCTGTAGAAATTTAGTAATTGTGTATGTATGTAGTGAATCAGTGAATGTACGTGCGTGTTTGTTATTTTTGTATAGAACTATGTAAGGTATGACTTATTCACTTTATTACAGTAATAATAATAATGAATAACGGCATATATTATATAGTGTTGATAAGAAAAATTACTTGATGATTTCCTAGTATATCATTTAGTTTTGTATAGAGCCAAATTAGGTGTGATTCATTAACTTTATTACGGTAATAATCATAATATGGTAATGCCATATATTATATAGTGTTACACGATGATTGCCTAGCATATCTTTTTTTAATTTATTTTTTATTATTATCATATCTCTTGTACATCCATACATGTTATTGACCAAAACATCACGAATACGGCAAAACCGGAAGGGTGTGAAGAAGCGCTCTTCTCGTCCATTCATCGCTTCGCGAGCACTTTCATGTGTCCTTTCCGGTGATGTGTTTTTTTTTTATCATTTTTCTTCCTTCCCTTTCGTCATTGATAGTCTCCAGCCCTTGTGAAGTTCTCTGTATCAGAGAGTTATTTTATCTTATTTTTTTTTTTGGGGGGGGACGTTTTGGCTTTTAACGTTATCTCTTTAAACGTTTTCGCCCTATTGTCTTTATTCTCTCTCGATTGTTAGACGTGTTGACAATTCTCGTTAAGGTCAGGTGTTGGCTGATAAGAAATAAAAGTTCGAAGCTCCGTATGGTGATTGTATATATCACTGACGTGAAGGATTTCTCTCTCTCTCTCTCTCTCTCTCTCTCTCTCTCTCTCTCTCTCTCTCTCTCTCTCTCTCTCTCTCTCTCTCTCAAAAGCGTGTCTTTTGTTTGGCCAGTTCACGCCAGCCAAATTTCTTTCTCTCTCAAGATTATTTTCGATCAATGAAGGACCATACATGAGTACCGAATTTCCCCCCCCCCCAAAAAAAAAAAAAAAAAAAATCCTTTATTTTATGACCTTCACCGAGGTTGTAATTTGTTCTCCCCATCCCCTATTTAATCCTTCCTCCTCCTCCTCCTCCTCCTCCTCCTCCTCCTCCTCCTCCTCCTCCTCCTCCTCCTCCTCCTCCTCCTCCTCCTCCAACTTCCGTGTCTACAACGCGTGTCAGTCTACTCAAGAGCGAGGAAATTACACATTTTCGGTAGCTGCTGTAATTTAGGGTCGGGTAATGGAGTAGGGTTATTTTTCTTCATTAACAGACGGATAAGTGGTTTAGCTACAGGAAGAGAAAAAGGAGTGGAAACGGGGGAATGAAATTCCACCGGAAGTGGAATGAAAATATGACCATGGTTGTGTTTGGCTTTGGTCAGTTCAATCAACTTGGTTTTATTTTTTTAGGTGGTTTGTTATTCCTTATTTTATCAAGTCTGATTGTTATTTTCTGATTGTTTAAACATTTCCAGTGTTATCAGGTTGGATTTTTAAAATTTCTGATTGTTCAAATTTTGTTGAGAATTTAAACATTTCCAGTTTTATCAGGTTGGATTTTTAAAATTTCTGATTGTTTAAGTTTTGTTGAGAATGTGATGAGATTTTTTCGCAGTTTTATATTTTATTTCTGTAGTGTACTTTTATTTATTTCTTTTAATTGTTTAATTTTATGCTTTATCTTGACTTAAATTATGAGTATACTCCCTGTTTTGTTTTTTCACTTATTGTTTACCCTCTGTTTGCAGTAATGTCAATATACGTCCCTTATTGTACGAGTATAATATACTTTTTTGTTTACTCAGATTATGGGTATGTAACCCGTTTAATTTTTAACTGTTTTGTTTGCCTTCTATTTGTGTGACGTCATTATGCGTTGCTTACGTAAAGCTTTGTTTCCGTGAATCTCTTTTCTCTTGTCGATTCAGTAACTGACCTTTCCTTAGTCATTTTTTTATTAGTTTAAGCTATGCAGACCAAAGGGATTTTCATTATGTGGAATAATAATATATTTAAGTGATCAGTAACGAAGTTCCCTAGGATTTTGAATGAAACAGCTTGTTCCAGTGGTTGTTCCAGGTTGCGTGTTTTATCAGTTTATTTTTGTGAGGTTATCCTGTTTGTCAATGTACATTGGATGTATTTGTTTTGTTTACAACAAGCACCCAGATTTAAGCTGTGTGTTGACTGCCCAAAGAACTTGACTGATAAACATTAGCTCATAACTTTTCAAATGATTGACAGGCTCATGATTTTGCAAGTCATTGACTGGCTCATAATTTTTCAAGTAGTACTTCATTTTACTATCTTTCCTTTGCCTTGTCTTTCCTTCCACCATAAGAACAAACCATAAGATAACGATTGCTTTATATCATAAATTGACCTGCAATCACGCCAAGAAATAGTAAGCTTATCATAATAACTCATAAAACAATACTTATTTTAACATCACAATAAGAGGCCAAAAAATACACAGAAACCAACAAACTCCTCTGAAAAAAAAGAGAGAGAGAGAGAGAGAGAGAGAGAGAGAGAGAGAGAGAGAGAGAGAGAGAGAGAGAGCTCTCGTCGAGAAGCCGATACGCAAACAGCTGAAAGAAGACAAGCTCATAAACCCTTTCAAGAACAAAACAAAACACTTCCGGGGATTCTTCTTCTTCTTCTTTTTTTCTTGGTGAATCTCTCAAAAGTCCCTAAAGTACCCAAACAAAAGCTTCAAGTCGACATGACAGAAAACAAACGAAGTAATGCGATATACTGTGTAAAGTGGAGTCCCTGTCAGATTGATTAATTTAGACTTTCAGTTAGGAAAATTACGGTCCTGTCAATGACTTGAAAAATTATAAGCATGTCAGTGATTTGGAAAATTATGAAACCTGTCAATGAATTGAAAAATTATGAACCCGTCAATAATTTGGAAAATCACGAACCTGTCAGTTATTTGAAAAATGAACTTGTCAGTGATTTGCAAAATCATGAAACCTGTCAATGATTTGAAAAATTACGAACCTGTCAATAATTTTGAAAATCATGAACCTGTCAGTTATTTGAAAAATGAACTTGTCAGTGATTTGCAAAATTATGAAACCTGCCAATGAATTGAAGAATTATGAACCTGTCAATAATTTGGAAAATCATGAACGTGTCAGTTATTTAAAAAATGAACTTGTCAGTGATTTGCAAAATTATGAACCTGTCAGTGAATTGAAGAATTATGAACCTGTTAATCGACAGGTGA
Source organism: Macrobrachium rosenbergii (assembly GCF_040412425.1). Taxonomy (NCBI): domain Eukaryota; kingdom Metazoa; phylum Arthropoda; class Malacostraca; order Decapoda; family Palaemonidae; genus Macrobrachium; species Macrobrachium rosenbergii. Next base: position 28,796,824 of record NC_089787.1, on the reverse strand, counting down.
AAAACGGAAAGTAAACAGTAATATGTAATAGAAAAAATATATGTCAAGTAATCATTAACACTGTTACATGGCTGCTGTACATACAGTAACAATACAGGCAGACTTGGGTTATGTGATGTATTGAAATTTTGTTAATTTTATATTGAGTTTATTGATCGTACGTCTCTCTCTCTCTCTCTCTCTCTCTCTCTCTCTCTCACACACACACAGATAAACACATCCAGCAGAGCCTAATGTAACCATTTTAAATGAACCTATGTACTAATTTGCATCCCAGGTTTAACCACATATATAAGGTTACGTTTGGTTGAAGCAGCTTCCACGTTTTTTGTACCAAATGAACCCCGTAGGGGGTTAGTGCCGTCAGTGCACCTCACATGGTGCACTGTAGGCATTGCTTAAGGGTCTTTGCAGCGTCTCTTCGGTCCCAAGCTGCAACCTCTTTCATTCCTTTTACTGTACCTCCGTTCATATTCTTTCTTCCATCTGACTTTCCACCCTCTCTAACAATTGTTTCATATTGCAACAACGAGGTTTTTCCTCTTGTTACATCTTTCAAACCTTACTGTCAGTATCCCTTTCAGAGCTGAATGACCTCGTAGGTTCCCAGTGCTTGGCATCTGGCCAAAATTCTATATTTCATTCCATTCTATTCTGTGCCAAATAAACGTTAATTAAAGCGTGGTTAAACAGGGGTGCATTTTGTTTCCCGTTGCATAATGAAGACCCGAATGAGTTTAGTTTGGAAGTTAAAATTGAAATGAGTTTTCCGGCGGACTTGAGAACTGACAGTAACAGATGTCATGTATAATTTGAACGTTTTCCCCTGAATTGTTTGAATTTCTTGTAAGATTAATTTTGCCTAAACGGGGATGCCAGAACGTATTTATGGAATGTTCGCACATCTGTCAGGCGACACTCGAATTGCCTTGAATGACCTCAGTGGTCCCAGTGCTTGGCCTTTTGGCCTAATCCTCAGTTTCCATTCCATTCCATTCGAGTTGCCTCTGTTTGACTCGAGATGCGTGAATTTCGTATTGATTCATCTTCGCTGAAGAATCTGATGGTTTAGCGGGAGTCTGAATGCAAGTTGGACACATTTTTATTTTTTTTTATTGTGAAAGGGGGATATTTTATTGGGAGTATGGAACATCCAGATTTTAACTGTTTAAATTTGGTTTTTAGAAATGCGTCCCTTTTTCAGATTTAAACTCTTCAGAATCGGGGTTTAGAAATATGTCCCTTATTCAGATTTAAACTCTTCAGAATCGGGTTTAGAAATATGTCCCTTTTTCAGATTTAAACTTTCAGGGATATGTCCCTTTTTCAGGAAGAGGGGGTTTAGAAATATGTCCCTTATTCAGATTTAAACTCTTCAGAATCGGGGTTTAGAAATATGTCCCTTTTTCAGATTTAAACTCTTCAGAATCAGTTCGTTTGATTTAAACTCTTCAGAATCGGGGTTTAGAAAACGTTCTCCAAGTTTTGTGTGTATTGATTTGTGTTTATGTTTTTTTTTTTGCTTCAGAAGCTGTTTAGGGCTTTTTTGATTTAAACTCAAGAATGGATTTTAGAAAGGTTGTATATTTCAGATTTAAACTCTTCAGAATCGGTGTTTTACGAATGGGTCCGTATTTGGGAAGGGGGTGAAAGGGGATTTTAAGTTGAATGGCAGTATAGCAGTTCGTTTGTTCTGCGTAACATTCGCCGTTATGGTTTTTTTTTTTGCGAGCTGAAAAACATTGGCAACCTGGATTTTAGGTTGCACAAAAATGCGCTATGGAATGTTTCTCATATGGCGCAATTTATCTGTTTTCGCTCTGATTCGCATTTAAAAACAAGTTAAAAATGCACAGCCGAGTTTTCTGTACAGCGCATAATCAATGCCAAAAACAGAGCTATCTTTCGGTGGTCTCGGTATAATGCTGCATGAGCCGCCGCCGATGAAACTTTAACACGGCCCGGTGATGGCCTGTGTTGTTATCGTTGCCAGACGCACGATTATGGTTAAATTTAACTTAAATAAAATAAAAATAAAAACTACTGAGGCTAGAGGACTGCAGTTTGGTATGTTTGATGATTGGAGGGTGGATGTTCAATGTATACCAATTTGCAGCCCTCTAGCCTCAGTAGATTTTAAGATCTGAGGGCGGACAAGAAAAGTGAAGACGGAACAGACAAAGCCGGCGCAATAGTTTTCTTTTACAGAAAAATAAAAATGGAAAATTTAAAGGGTCTAGTTGACCCCATTAAATTGTTTTAAAGGTTACAAAAGGATCGCTTCCTAAGTGGTCACATGCAAGAGGTCAGAATATCTAGCGACATCTCTTCTAGAAAGTCAAGAAACCTCACTAATTCACTAAAATAAGGCCAGTAATGATTTTATAGATCAGTTTGGTGTAAAAAAAATTCTCATAAGGTCACTTGATGTTTTATACGAGACCACTCATATTAATAAAAATTCCCCAAAGATGATTTTCAAGATACCAAGAAAAAGAAATTGATTTTAAAGCAAATAATAATAATAATAATAATAATAATAATAATAATAATAATAATAATAATAATAATAATAATAATGAAAGACGATTTTTAAAGATACCAAAAAAAAAAAAGAATTGATTTTAAAGCAAATAATAATAATAATGAAAATAAAAAAGACTGAAATGAAGGAAAGAAAATCAAGAATGATCTTGTACGAAACGGGGGGGGGGGGCGGCGTGAGAAAAGTTTTGATAAATCGGACAGGTCCGGTGTAAAGTCAGTTATTGGCGAGGCAGAAGTTACAAGGCAGAAAAGCTGATAAAGTTTGCCAAAATTGCGGAGCGAAGGCAATGCTTCTTTTTCTCTCGCCGGAGGAGAGAGAGAGAGAGAGAGAGAGAGAGAGAGAGAGAGAGAGAGAGAGAGAGAGAGAGAGAGAGAGAGAGGAGGGGCAATAACAATATTTTTCTTGAGAGAATGAACGGTGCCGGGGTTGGGGCGGGTGGGGGGTAGAGGCAGCTTGGGGATGGGGCAGGGAGCACTGTGGATAGTTCTGAATCTCATGTTAAGGTGAAATAAAGAAAAAGAGAGCAAATTAGTAGACTGCGGATTTATCGAAAAGATGTAACGTTATTTTTTTTTACGTTTTGGAAAGAGAAATTATAATCTTACTTTTTAAAATTAAATAATGAAATGGAGGTATCTTCTTCTTGGAACCACTCGTGACTGAGGAGATTGTATCTTGAATTGCCCAGTATTATAAAAACAATTAATTAATGGAAGATCTTTCATATTGCTTCCGTGACCGAGGAGATTGTTTCTTGAATTGCACAGTATTGAAACAATTAATTAACCGATGATCCCAAATGGAAGATTTTCATATTCCATTCCATTCGTATTCCATTCCATTCCATTCCATTCATATTCCATTCCATTCCAAATGGAAGATCAGAAATAGGCGATTTATTGAGATCTAAAAGTTGGTATGAAAAGATAAGAATGATATAATGCTAATTACGTTGTTGGATTTTGAAGTTTTTTTGTATTACATTTGAGAAGTCACTTTGGTTGCTCCTGAAATAATGCAGTTTTTTAACATGTAGGGTTTGTGTGCATCAATAGTGTGAATTATTTATGTTTATAGATTTTACGTTTAAATCAATCTCAAATAATTTTTATCATGTTAGGGAATATAGTTGAAGTTTTAATTAAGATTTCGT
>NC_089787.1:28765623-28788123 GCF_040412425.1 Macrobrachium rosenbergii | reverse complement strand
ATATATATATATATATACATATATATACACACACACACACATATATATATATATATGTCATCTTCCCTATCACAATCTTGCCCTTCATAACAAAGATGGAGGCTCCCAATGACCCGGAACTGTTCTACGTAGAACGGACTTTTATTAAAGTTGTTGATAACGAAAATTCATGCCCTTTCTCTCATTTTTTCTCCTTTCTCTCCTTCACGCGCGATAGAGCTCTCAGTTATCTGGACAAACAGACTCGGCGAGTGAAAGTACGCGAGTGAATGAGAGGCGGAAGCCGGAGAGAGAATGCCCGCGGAGGCCAGCCATTGTCATGGTTTGAAGGCGCCCTCTTTTCCTTGGGTGTGTTTTGTAAAGAACGCTTCCACTCGTCTCGGGTTTTTTTTATTTTTTGTTTTTTTATGTTTTGGGGGGTTATGCTTTGAAGGAAACGCTTCCAGGTTTCTTTTTTTTTTTTTTTTTTTACACAGGCAAAATTTTTTAACCGTAGGGGATTGGGGTTAGAGTAGCTAAGGATTTAAGAATTAGGTTTTAATTGTTTTCCCAATACTTTATGTAGAATTATGTATGTATATATACATATATATATGTGTGTAATATATATACACATACACACATACATATATGTATATATATCCTAATTTCTGACACTGGACCACCACTGTATCCATGAATACTTTAAGGATTAATTTGGTATATACTGCACATTCCCTTATGAAAGTATAAGCTTAATTATAGGAGATTTTGGCTCTTTTAATTGAAAGGAATACGTCCCCTCTCCAGATCTAGAAGAGTTACTGACTCTCATGACTTAATAAGCATGACATGGTATTCTTCTGCCTTTCATATTCTTTAATACATTTTTATATTTCATTATTGTATTCTTCATCTTTTTTCCTCTTTTTTTTCTTCTTCGAAATTTGATTTCCATGCAGTACATCTTCATGCATTTATAAATGAGGGTCGTCTTCTCCTTTAATTCCATACGGTCATTTTCCCCTGTGCTTTTGTAGTGGGAGTTTTAGATCTCAGGACGACAACGAGTTTTTTTTTTTATTCCTTTTCCCATGTGTTTTTGTAGTGTGAGTTTTAGACCTTATGGCGACAACGAGTTTTCCTTTTTTTAATTCCTTTTCCAGTGTGATTTTGTAGTGTGAGTTTTAGACCTTACGACGACAGCGAGTTTTTTTCCCTTTTCCCGTGTGTTTGTACAGTATGAGATTTAGACCTAATGACGAAAACGAGTTTTCCTTTTTTGATTCATTTTCGAATGTTTTGCAGTGTGAATTTTAAACCTTACGGTGACAACGAGTTTTCCTTTTTTTTATTCCTCTTCCAGTGTGTTTTTTGTAGTGTGAGTTTTAGACCTTACGACGAGTTTTTTTTTTTTTTTTTTTTTTTTTTTTTTTTTAGCATAGATATCTTCATCCGCTAAGACAATCGGGAGAGCATCTCAGCTCGCCACTCGGTTCCTCACGGATTAAGCAGGAGATGAATTTATGCTTTTAGACGAGAGCTCGGGGATTATAGCTCCGAACTGAAAGGGCAGAGGGAGATGATGAGGAAGCTCTTGGGGAGTGAGGAAGGGTTGGGGATGCTCTAGGTACAATAACGGACGAGGGATTGTTGGGGATGGGGATTGTTGGGGGTGGTGAGTGTTGGGGAAGTGATGGTAGGTTCCGGATAGGAGAGATGGTGGGGAGTGAGGAAGGGTTGGGATGCTCTAGGCACGATAACGGACAAGGGATTGTTGGGGGATGGGGATTGTTGGGGAAGTGATTGTAGGTTACAGGTAGGAGATCATCTAGAGAGTTACTGAGGATAAAAATCGAAGGAAAGAGATGATGGTCTAAATGATTGTTTTAAGTCCGGCTATCTCTCTCTCTCTCTCTCTCTCTCTCTCTCTCTCTCTCTCTCTCTCTCTCTCTCTCTCTCTCTCTCTCTCTCATATGTTTTATGCTAACATTCTTACTTATGCTTTTAAAAAAATCATTATGTATGCGTGTGTGTTTTGTGAAAGAAAAACATTTCCTGAAATATTTTCATTTCAAGATTATATAAAATATATTCCCAAATAATATAAAGTGAAGAATTTTTTTTTTCATTTGAAATCTGAGAGGATATGTTTGGATAAAAATCCTTCCCCGTTAAAAGTATTTTTTTAAAGTGTGTAATGAAAAGGGAAATTAAATCATTAAGATTTGTAATCGAATGCCGGCTCTTAATTAGATCTCGAATTAAGAATCCGGAATTTTTTTTGCTGTTATTCCAGTTTGAATTCACATTTACTAAGTTGATAAAGACTGCATTGATTCAGATTTTTTTCTGTCCTTTCAGGAATTATTATTTTTCCTTTTGTAATATTATAAGCAAACTCACTCTCAGAAGTCATAAGAAAGAGAGAGAGAGAGAGAGAGAGAGAGAGAGAGAGAGAGAGAGAGAGAGAGAGAGAGACAATTATTATTTTGCGTTTTGTAATATTAGAAACAAACTCCCCAGAAGTCTAGAGAGAGAGAGAGAGAGAGAGAGAGAGAGAGAGAGAGAGAGAGAGAGAGAGACTGATTACTTTGCGTTTTGTAATATTAGAAACAGACTCCCCAGAAGTCCAAAGAAAGAGAGAGAGAGAGAGAATTACTATTATTTTGCTTTTTGTAATATTAGGAACAAACAAACTCCCGAGAATTTAGAGAGAGAGAGAGAGAGAGAGAGAGAGAGAGAGAGAGAGAGAGAGAGAGAGAGAGAGAGATTAAAAGTTTTTTTTTGCATAGTTTTCGGAGTTTGATATATCGGTTTTGTGAAAGTTACTACGGTCGATGGACTCGCGGAAAAGGGGAAATTTCCTCGGGGCTTACGTGTTATGTCAACTCGAGCTCTGAGAAGAGGAGGTTTTTTTTTTAAGATTCCACTCGAAGCCGTGTAACTTTTGAGATGCTGTTCCGGAGATTAAATTTTCACTTCCCGATTGGTTTAGGTGAAGTTTTTTCCCATATGTTTTCATTTAAAAACATTGTTTTTTCCATGTTTTTATTTTTATATTTTTTTCAGATAGATGGGAGAAAAATTTTTTTTTATTAAAATGTTTTTTTTTGATAGATGGGAGAATCCTTTTCCTATTGGGGCATGTTTTTTTTCCCTCTGCTGTCTTATTTAATAGTTTTTTTCGCTTTTTCGAAAGTAAGGAATGAAAGGAAAAGATGAGAAAGTTAAGGTCATTGGTCTTCCTAGATATCGTTCGTTCTTACTTTCAAATCGGTGCAAAGTCTTTGCCTGTTCTGTAAGGCGGTGGAATTTTCCTCATGCCTCCGTTTTCCCTACCTTCCACAATTTTACCTTCCCTTCTATTTATCCTTTTTTTTCATATTGGCCTTGGTTAGATAAGGGTTTGCAGTCTCAAATTGTTTCAACTGAAATCAGGGATATTATTATTATTATTATTATTATTATTATTATTATTATTATTATTATTATTATTATTATTATTATTGATCAAATGTGATTTACTGCTTGAATATAAATATAGTCCTTGTGGCTCAGTGGTTAAAAGCCTTGTCTCACTAACGGAAATCTCGAGTTCGATCCAGGCTTAGGAAACAGTTCAGGTCCGTTTATTTAAAACTAAATTGTTGTTTTGTTGATTAAAGGAATGAAATGTCCTTTATAGTTAGTCCAGAGACTGTGGAGGACATTGCGATAGTAGCTTCTTTAGTAGCAAACATACATACATACATATATTTTATATACATACAAACATATATACATACATATATATTATATACACATACATACATACATACATACATACATACATACATACATACATACATACATACATACATACATATACCCCAAAGATTATAAAGTGACAGAGTAACCTTGCTTATTATTAGTGATTGAAGAACTTTGTAAATAAGATTTATAATTAGAAAGATAACTTGATCGTTTTATGTTTAATGATTCGTTACTAATAAGGGGAATGTTTTATCTCTCTCTCTCTCTCTCTCTCTCTCTCTCTCTCTCTCTCTCTCTCTCTCTCTCTCTCTCTCTCTCTCTCTCTGAAAAACCCTTCCCTCTCCTGGAAACAGCAATGGACAAAGGATAATTGAAATGCATTACATGGGACACGTAATGAACATGACTGACTTTAGGGGAAGAGATTAAAAAAAAGTAACGCGAAAAAGTAGCACAAAAAAAAAACAAGACCTCGTCGAGTGGATGGCAGCAGAAGCAGCGGCAGGAGCTCCGTCAGTAGCAGCAAGCCCTTTGACGAGGCGGCAAGATTTATCGAGGCGTGAAAAGTTATGGCCGAAGGGGGACGACCTTTTTAATTCTTCTTCATCTCCTTCCTCCTCGTCCTGCTCCTGCCCCTCCTTTTCCTCGTCCTCCTCCTCCTCCTGCTTTCACCTTCCTCCTCCTCCTCTTCCTCATTCCCCTTTCACCCTCCTCCTCCTGCTTTCACCTTCCTCCTCCTCCTCTTCCTCATTCCCCTTTCACCCTCCTCCTCCTCCTCCTCCTCCTCCTCCTTGTTGTGCTAATGACTTGGCCCATAGCCGTAGCTTAGGTGGCCACTTCAGTTTTTATACGTTGGGTAAAAGTTTTCCCTTAGAAGGAGATGATTAAGGAAACGTAAAGGATTCGTTAGGACCCGGGTCCTTGGTTAGGACTTTGCTGTGAGGACTCAGATGAAAGGATACCCTATCTTTGTCTGTAATTGCTCACTGAAAAGAAATAAAAGGGAAACTATGAAATCAGTCTATGATCTAAAAATAAAAGAAAGACTGTGACCATCACATCAGCTTCCAGAGATATGATTCTCTCGCTCTCTCTCTCTCTCTCTCTCTCTCTCTCTCTCTCTCTCTCTCTCTCTCTCTCTCTCTCTCTCTCTCTCTCTCCCAAGAACTAACTGTGGCTGATGAGCTGGTTAACTCTCTCTCTCTCTCTCTCTCTCTCTCTCTCTCTCTCTCTCTCTCTCTCTCTCTCTCTCTCTCTCCCTTCCCCTTCCCCAAGAACTAACTGTGGCTGATGAGCTGGTTAACCTCTCTCTCTCTCTCTCTCTCTCTCTCTCTCTCTCTCTCTCTCTCCCCTTCCCCAAGAACTAACTGTGGCTGATGAGCTGGTTAAACTCTCTCTCTCTCTCTCTCTCTCTCTCTCTCTCTCTCTCTCTCTCTCTCTCTCTCTCTCTCTCTCCTCTCTCCTTCCCCAAGAACTAACTGTGGCTGATGAGCTGGTTAAACTCTCTCTCTCTCTCTCTCTCTCTCTCTCTCTCTCTCTCTCTCTCTCTCTCTCTCTCTCTCCTTCTTCCTTTCCCTTCCCCTTCCGCAAGAACTAACTGTGGCTGATGAGCTGGTTAACCTCCCCCTCTCTCTCTCTCTCTCTCTCTCTCTCTCTCTCTCTCTCTCTCTCTCTCTCTCCTCTCCCTTCCCCCTTCTCAAGAACTAACTGTGGCTGATGAGCTGGTTAACCTCAGTTAACCCCTTTTGTCGGAAGTTGAGGAGTTTTAGGGAGTTCGTTTTCATCGAGGGCAATATCGAGGTGTTTCTTTGTTGCTGTCGTTGCCCCCAGAAGCTTTTTTTTTTTTTTTTTTTTTTTTTTTTTTTTTTTGCTTTGACTGTGTAGTAGAGTTTCTCGTTGAAGCTTAAGCTTTGCTTCAGTTTCATACCAAAGCTCTGACTTCGTTTCGGGTTCTTACAGAAGCTTTGGGTTTGGATCGTTTTCATGTCAATTTGAATATATTTTACTGTGTTGCATTTTTGTGTAGAAGCTTTTGCCTCGTTGCAGTTGTCTGCGAGTTTTGCATTGTTGCAGTTTATAATCGTATGCTTTGATCTGTTGCCGTTTCTTATCTACGTTTTCCTTTCACCTGGTTCTAAATGCATGTGCAAGCTTCGGCTTTGTTGCATTATTATTCCAAAGCTTTTTGCTTTGTTACATTTTCACATCGAAGATTTTGGTTTTTTGCACTTTCACATCGAATCTTTGCTGCGATGCCTTTGTATAATCGAATATATTTGCTCGGTTATAGTTTTTACCGAACATTTATGCTATGTTGCTCTCTTATCGAAGCTTTTCTTTGTTGCAGTTCCTTATCAGTTTTTTTTCAGATTCTTTTCAGTGGTTCCCTTGTTGCAGTTTCCTGTCGAACCTTTTATTACTTTTTTTTGCTGTGTCGTATTGAACGTTGCTGTGTTTCAGGTTCTTGCGAAGTCTTCTCTAGTTTGCATTCTTACCGAACCCTCTGTCTTGTGCCAGTTTTAACATGATCTAAGTTTATTGTCTGTACTGGCAGTTGTGCGGAAACACTTTTACATTCAAGTTTACTCTAACCAGTGTTGTCTAGAAATGGGTTTTCAGTAAATTTTGCTATTATCTGAAATTGTCTAGAAACACATTTTTATTTTATGGAGGTTATTTGGCCTGGAAGTTTGTTTAAACGCCTTTTTCTCAAAGCTAGAATTGTATAGAAACGTCTTTTTCATCAAAGCTTTCTTTACTGGGAATTGTCTAAAAACACTTTTTTTTCTGCTATCTTCTGTTTTCTGTACTGGGAATAATCCAACCGTTTTTCGTAGCCATGTCTCCTCATAAGTGTATGTGCAGAAACGCAAAAGATCATCTAAATTTCCTTCATTTTTCAATAGAGAAAATGTTTTTCACTTGAATATTTTTCTAGATGTAGATAAGCATTCGATTCCGTATGTTTTGCATCCGGAAAAACGGACATGCCTTACTCATCCAGGTCAACACAGTATTAAACGATATTCTCCACAGTACCTCCTTCGACTCTGGAATGCGGTCGCCACTGAAAGGATCATCAGTACACCCCCTAATGGAGAGCCGCCTTCCCCTCTTCAATCAAAGGTTAATTGAGATTGACCGACTCATCAACCCTTTAAGAGCTGGAAGGAGGCCATTTTTCTTTTATTTTTTTAATCCGCGGTTGCTTAGCACTTTATAACTTGATCACTTTATAACTTGATTTTGCTTTTTATCCATTTTTCAGTTCATTGTTCAGCTTGTTCGTAAATAATGATTCGCTTTACTTGCTTTCAGCCGTCATTGCAATTTTTTTTATATTATCTCGTTTATCACAACATTTACTTTTTATCGATATACTGAAGGCGAGCGTTTAGAATATATGAATTATCCTCCCTTCCTAAATCTTTATGATTTAATGAGTTTGATATATCAACTTGGAAATATTGTCTTGACGCAGGCGACGACCATTATTTTTGTAACGCTTGATTGATGAAACGGAACATCCAATCACCAAATTATACTGAAAAAAACATTCTTTGTATCGTTCATTTTCCTAATCTGTTTTGTATATATTGTTCTTTTTCTTTTCGTTGTCCTCATTTCTTTATATGTTAGCGTGTTCATTCTTTTCGTTTTATCTGTATTTCTTACTTTTATCATCTTTACCAACTTCATTTCTTCATAAAGTATCTTCCGTATCTCTTCATTTAAAAACTTTTACACTGCATCGTATTCATATCCCCCATGGCCGGGGAAGGGGCGGGGGGAGGTTAGTCCTATTAGTGCACCTCACGCGGTGCACTGTAGGCTTTAATAAATGTTCTTTGCAGCGTCCCTTCGGCCCCTAACTGCAGCAACCCCTTTCATTCCTTTTACTGTACCTCCTTCCATATTCTCTTTCTTCCTTCTTTCTATCCACCCTCTCCTAACGATTGTTTCACAGTGCAACTGCGAGGTTTTGCTCTTGTTACACCTGTCAGTCCTTTCTACTCTCAGTTTCCCTTTTAGCGCTGAATGACCTCATAGGTCTCAGTGCTTGGCCTTTGTCCTAAATTTCTGTATCCAGTTCCGTTCCGTATTTATATTCTTCTGTATTTATTGGTAACTCTTCTCAACATTTATCAAGTTTATTATTTCTCCTTCCTATTATTCAGCGAGAATTTATATTCACTTGTGTTAGCAAACTGGCTCCCACGCGCAGTCTCTTAAATGTGATAGTTTCAGCCATATGTCTGATTGGGCATTTAGAGAGAGAGAGAGAGAGAGAATTATTGTGGAAGGGTTGTGCTTTATAAGAGAAAGACTTTGTTGAGAAAAGGAGAGATTGTTTATAGGAGAGCAAAAGTGCTTTGATGAGAGAGAGAGAGAGAGAGAGAGAGAGAGAGAGAGAGAGAGAGAGAGAGAGAGAGAGAGAGAGAGAGAATTTTTGTGGAAGGGTTGGGCTTTATCAGAGAAAGACTTTGTTGAGAAAAGGAAAGATTGTTTATAGGAGAGCAAAAGTGCTTTGATGAGAGAGAGAGAGAGAGAGAGAGAGAGAGAGAGAGAGAGAGAGAGAGAGAGAGAGAGAGAGAGAATGTTGTGTTGCGTGGAAGGATTGTGCTTTATAAGAGGAAGACTTTGGTGGGAAAACGAGAGGTTGTTTATAGTTGAGCAATATCGTTTCGATGAGAGAGAGAGAGAGAGAGAGAGAGAGAGAGAGAGAGAGAGAGAGAGAGAGGTTAAAGCAAAGTGTTTTTGTATGTGCACTCGCGATAGCAGAGTTCGGCTTTATTGCTGAATCCTTTCGTTGTGTCGAAAGGTCACGAGCTGGAGATGCGGTGACGTCTCCGTTTACTTTTGTATATATACACACTCAGACACAGACTGGTATTATATAAATACATATGTATATATATACAATATATATACACATATTTTATACATTTATATGTATAATATATTTATATATATGTATTATTGTTTCGTCTTATTCCCTTGCACACTTTTTTTAAATTTTGTTATACCCTCCACTTTGTTATGAAGTTGAGCTTCATTTATTTTGTGGTCTTTTTAATTAGAAATGAATTGTTTGTATTGTGTCTTTGTCTCCACTCTTTCTGTCATATGTTAATCATCTATAAAATCACTTGCCTTCATTTTAGGACTTAAGCTTTACGGTGGTAAGTAAGCCTAAGTAGAGAGAGAGAGAGAGAGAGAGAGAGAGAGAGAGAGAGAGAGAGAGAGAGAGAGAGACTTTATAGTCGTGTTATTGTTGTTTCTTTTGGGAATCTGAGCGCCATCCGGTTTTTTGTCCGGCGTTGCTCGTTCCTCATCCAAATGGACTTTGTTTTCTCTCTCTCTCTCTCTCTCTCTCTCTCTCTCTCTCTCTCTCTCTCTCTCTCTCTCTCTCTCTCTCTCTTCACGAATAGTTTTTGCATTCATTTTTGCTCTATTTGTTTTCGACTCATTTTCACATTCTTTTTCTCGTAGTCATTTTTTTCTCTCTCTCTCTCTCTCTCTCTCTCTCTCTCTCTCCTTCAGGACTCATTCTCACCTTCTCTCGTTCCCTCGCAGTTATTTTCTATTAGCAATATTTTTTGATAGACGCTTTCCAATTTTGGTAGCCATTGCTCCAAGGAAAATAAATTGTTTATCTAAGCTATTTGCGTCCAAAATTACTCCAGTTGTTTCGCGAATTGTTGGGCGAAAAGATTACGCGCCTTTTATTTATTCTTTTCATTTCAATTTCCAAATATTTTTGATGGTGTAAAGGAAATGTGTGGGAGATGCTGAAAGAATGGAGGTGCTGCCCGAATTGTGGGTGGGTGTTGCGCGCTCTCTCTCTCTCTCTCTCTCTCTCTCTCTCACATTGATGGTAGGGTAAATTTGTAAAAAAACTGAATTATGAATATATTATTAAAAACTACCGGATATTAAGTCTGACAAGAAATGAAGAAATTATTTTGCAAATGCTTCTCTGAATAAGCCGAGGAAAGTATATGAAGTCATGTTAAAAAATCAGATTGTAAAATGAAAAAAACTGACCATACTAGGATGTAGATATAAGTAAAAAAAATTATATTTTCAATGTTAACGGAATTATGAGTAAATTAATAAAAACATGCCTTAATAAATGAAAATTTACCACACTGGGATAGAGATAAAAGTGAAAAAAATGTATTTGGATTTAAAAGGAATTATAAGTATATTAATAAAAAGATGCCTTTCTGTACATGCTGAGGAAGACATATAGAATATTATTAAAAAATCAAATAGTGAAAAGAATAATAACCATATCAGGTTAGAGATGGTAAAGATGAAATTGATACGTGTAGTGATATGTGGATCCATTCTGTATTGTACAGCCTGTGGAAATCGATGCAGCCTCCCCTGAAACCCTCCAATATGCGCACAAAGACATCACCTTGGTTCTTGTTTCGTCTGTGATAGCATGAAAGAGAGAGAGAGAGAGAGAGAGAGAGAGAGAGAGAGAGAGAGAGAGAGAGAGAGAGAGAGAGAGAGGTTAACCACCTCATCAGCCACAGTTAGTTCTTGGGGAAGGAGGAAGAGAGAGAGAGAGAGAGAGAGAGAGAGAGAGAGAGAGAGAGAGAGAGAGAGTCTTGCTTAATGTCCGATTTTACTGCACCACTTGTAAATTTCCAATGCGGGAGAGATAATTACCAAGTAATTACTTCATGAAATTGTTTCATGTAATTAAGAAACAAACGTAGTTGTAATAAAAGAGAGAGAGAGAGAGAGAGAGAGAGAGAGAGAGAGAGAGAGAGAGAGAGAGAGAGAGAGAAAACTTAAATTGAAGTCCACTTACATGCATTTGCGTTTATATCTCGGAGAGTTAATAAGAATGATATACATACACTTTGGTTAATTTTTAATTTGAAAAGGCAGGTCTAATTTTAGTGGTTACGTAGGACGTGTGTAACTAGCACATTCAAAATACATCAATGAGAGCACCCAGAGAAGATATAACATTAATAAAAGAATACGGAACCGAGAGAGATAACGAATGATCGACCGTTATCTGAAGCTCTCATTTTCTCCATCCATGCCTCTGCTTTGTAGATAAAGAGCCATTCACCCCGAACAAAAAATTACACGTGTCTATTTTTATTTCAAGGACTGGAAAATGCTTTGTTATCAATGCAAGACTTCCCGTGAGGGGGCGTGTTATCTGCTCTGATGTCGAGCTGCGTCTCCTCCTCCTCCTCCTCCTCCCCCTCCTCCTCCTGGCTGGCTGGGGGAGTCGGGGCAAGGGGGGGGGGTTGATTTCAGAGGCAGTTGGGGATGGGGAGGGATGGGAGGCCTCCCATGTTCATATCTGTAAAAGAAAAGAAAAGAGAAGGAATGATACCCCTGTGTACCTTTTGTCTTTGATAGTGGTGGTCTGTCGTTTCGCAGTTTTTCTTTTAAAAAAATTTCTTTTCGTTCACAGATTTTCTTTTGAAATGTTTTTAATAATGTTGGTGATCATGGAGTTGCACAAAACTGCTTTGTCTAATGTTTCAGAGTTAAGGATTAAGCTCAAGATGTTTCGATTATGCTCAAAAGATTTTTTTATTGTGCCCAAAAGATTTCTTTCAAAAAGTAAAGGCATTTTCCTTCCATTATCTTATACTTGATGTAAATGTTTATTAATTAGTTGTAAAGACTTGTCTGCCATGTATAATTATAGATCGAATTTCCTCCAGAACATCTAATTAATTTTATAGATTCATCCTGCATATTATTTGCTGTTATGTTTTTACAAGTGTTTGATGGAAGTGCATCTCAGAATTTGGAAATGAAACGTTTTTAACCACTGCTTTAAAATTTTGTAGTCGAGTAAGTGAAACGTGGGTTTTCATACCGTAGGGTTTATCATCCGGAGACTGTTTCAAATAATAGAAAATTAAGTCTGGTCTATTGCTCCATAGAATTAATGTAAAGTAACTTTTCAGAATTTAGTTCGGTTGACATGTTTGTAGGGACATATTGACACTTTCATTGAAATGTATCGCCAGTTGTTTTAGAATATTTTTCCATCACCTTAAGCCTTTTTTCCATCAGTATAAACCATATTACGAAAATGTTATTTTCGTAAACAGTTTTACATGAGGAAACAATCGATGAGTATACAAAATTAGAGAAACTAATACAGTAGGTTTATAAGTAGTATAAGAAATGTGACTCACTGTTCAATTTGGGTCACTTGCAGTGCAATGTTCTGAAATTTTTATTAAAAACTTATCTTTTAGTTTTAAATAAATGTATTAATTAGCAGGGGATATCTTTTATGTATATCCCATTCTTGAAATATATCCATGAATAAGTAGTTTTTTCCTAACGGTTTGTGTAGTAAGTGGTAGTTATAAAAAAGCTGCTCTGGTTATTTGAAATAGCCAAAAGCAAGTAAAATGAAGTAATTGAATGAAGCCATCTGAATATCGCTGTAATTTGAAAATTCAGATTTTTGTATCCTTAGATTTTTAACCATATTTTAAAGTTTCCTTTAAATTTTTTTTAAATGTTAACGATTTGCTCAGATAAATATCTCCGTTTATTGAATCAGTTCTCCATCATAGATTTCTTATTCAACTGCAAATATGTGCATAAGTTTAAAATGAAATTTTGTTGGTTTGGTGGAAATTGAGTAATTTTTGTTGATTGGTAGAAACTGAAATTGCAAGTTCTTTATATTTCGGGTATTATTGTGGGTTTTCTTATTTCTGTTATCGACTTTTACTTATTGTACTGTTTTTGGAACGGAACGGAGTATAGAATTAAGTGCTGGGACCTAAGAGGCCAATTATCGCTGAAAGGGAAATAGACAGTAAGAAGTTTTGAAAGGTGTATCAAGAGGAAAACCTCGCAGTTGCACAATGAAACAATTGTTAAAGAGGGTGGAAAGTCATCTGGAAGAAAGAGAATATGAGCGGAGGTACAGTAAAAGGAATGAAAGAG
This sequence comes from Macrobrachium rosenbergii, assembly GCF_040412425.1. Taxonomy (NCBI): domain Eukaryota; kingdom Metazoa; phylum Arthropoda; class Malacostraca; order Decapoda; family Palaemonidae; genus Macrobrachium; species Macrobrachium rosenbergii. Next base: position 28,775,427 of record NC_089787.1, on the reverse strand, counting down.
GTTGCAGCTATGGGGCCGAAAGGACGCTGCAAAGACCCTTAAGTAGTGCCTACAGTGCCCCACGTGAGATGCACTGATGGCACTACCTCCCTACGGGGTTGTACTGTTATAAGGAAGAGTGATCTCTTTGTATTTGAAGATTCCCGGTTATTTTATCCCCAAAGCTTTTGATATAAGGCTTGAATTAAAGCTGTTCTTGCCTCACCTACTCGGATAAAGACGCATTTGTTATCTTTTCTGTTTATCTGACTCTATACCTTATTGAATAGTGAGTTTCAGTACTCACTGAAGTAATGAAAATACTGTGATTTTTAACTGTATATTTGCATTCCCCGCTGTAATGAGAAATTTATATTTTAAGCTTATATAAAATCCGCATTTCATTGTCTTTGAGTTGGAAGAATAAGGTTTTTAGTTTTTGAGATTTTTCTTTTATATTATACGGTTGGCTATATTTTTTTTTAGTTCTTTTTTATAGTACACGGTTGGGTAGATAATTTAGCCTCTTTGGAAGAAACCTCGGAGTTCATTTTAGATGACAAATGAGCATTGTGACGAGGGCTGACTTTTTTTTATTGCTATTATAAATTCGGGTTGATGAATTCGTTGTGAGGCAGAGAAATTTGACCCACATTTTAGGGGTCTAAATTTTTGTTTAAACTAGAGCTTTCCAGGTCTTTTCCAGTTTCCACTATATTAGGAATTATGACCTCGCTCGCGGGGGCTCGTTTTCTTTTTTTTTTTTTTTTTTTGTAAGTTGCTATGGTGAGCCATCGAAAAATCAATAGTGAAACTATTACACTTCCGCGCCCGCGCACACAATAATGTACGCGCGGCCAGATTTGATTATAAATGTCGTGTTGCTTGTGTGAATGTAGGGCGGAATTAACAGATATAAGAATAGGTAATTACGGACGAATTTGCACGCACATACATACACGTATTCTCTCTCTCTCTCTCTCTCTCTCTCTCTCTCTCTCTCTCTCTCTCTCTCTCTCTGTATATATATATATATATATATATGTGTGTGTAATATATATATATATATGTATTTATATATATATATATATATATATATATATATATATATATATATATTATTTTTCAATAAAGAGCGTGTGAGCTCTCTCTCTCTCTCTCTCTCTCTCTCTCTCTCTCTCTCTCTCTCTCTCTCTCTCTCTTATTCTCTCTCTCTCTCTCATTTACTATATATATATATATATATATTTACCTAATATATACAGTTTTCATCCATGTAGTTAAGGGTATTCCAACTCTCTTGGTGCCCAGAAGAGCTCAACTGGCACTAGCACGTACTATTCTCCCAAACGTTGTACGAAGGACAGGTCCAAACCAGCTCCAATTTCCTTTTAAGAATAATCTCAATTTCCTTTTAAGAATAATTTCACCTACTTATAAAACTTCCATGATTTCATGTATGGTGTCATTTCTAACTGTATGGTGCCATCTGACTCCTAATATTCTTTTAGGTTTGGATTCAAATCGCGATTCATGTTTATATAGGAATACCTATCGCACTAATTTTGAGTGACATGTATATTTTATTTTCGTGTGTAATTTCAGTCTATTTGAGTCCTAAATCTTATTCAAACTTCCCATTGTTTGAGTTGCCGTTTTAGTTTTCTGAAAAGAACTATTGTCCGTCCGTCCGCATTTTATTCTGTCCGCATTTTATTCTGTCCGCATTTTATTCTGTCTGCATTTTTTCTGTCCGCCATCAGATCTAAAAATCTACTGAGGCTAGAGGGCTGCAAATTGTTATGTTGATCATCCACCCTCCACTCACCTCATCAAACGTACCAAATTGCAGCCCTCTAGCCTCAGTAGTTTTAATTTTGTTTAAGGTTGTAATTAGCCATAATCGTGCTTCTGGCAACGATATACGATAGGCCACCACCGGTCCTTGGTTAAAGTTTCATTGGCCACGGTTTATACAGCATTATATCGAGACCACCGAAAACTAGATCTACTGTATTTTCGGTGGCCTTGATTATACGCTGTAGCGGCTGTACAGAAAACTCGATTGCGCCGAAGAAACTTCGGCGCATTTTTTACTTGTTGTATACTTGGTCCTTATTGCTTCTGTTTTTTTTTTATTTACTTTGAGTTGTATCTCTTTAGACATCTATTCTATTAAGGAATCCCTCTGTAAATCTTGTGGCGCTAAATATTGCATTGCTAAAAATGCGTGCTGATTTATTAAAAAAAATACCCAATATCTATTTTTCGCAATCTCGCCCCGGTAAAGACGTAACATCCAGAAAAGAAAATAGTAGGAATGATAAGAGCGTACTTTTTATCATATAAAAGTGAATGAGTTCGAATAACCAGTACTTAGCTAAAGGTATTCCAATGAAGAGAAACCATTTTCAAAATAGAGTATATAAAAAATACAATTTTCAAAATAGAATATAAAAAAAATACAACTGTCACATAACCCATATAATTGACGTAATCTAATCCCATCGTCTCCAGTCATTACATATCGATTTGAAAAAAAAATTATTACAGTATCTAAACTTATTTAGATATGCAGAAGTAAAAAAGTAAAGAAAAAAATTATTTCAATGTGTAGAAGTAAAGAAAAGTAAAGGTAAAACTTATTTCGATATGTAGAAGTAAAAAAAGTAAAGAAAAAACTTATTTCGATATGTAGAAGTAAAAAAAGTAAAGTTTATTTCGATGTGTAGGAGTAAAAAAAGCAAATAAAAGTTTATTTTGATAATAATAATAATAATAATAATAATAATAATAATAATAATAATAATAATTTCAGTATGCAGAAGTAAAAAAGTAAAGAAAAACTTAATTCGAGGTGTAGAAGTAAAAAAAAAATACTTATTTCGATGTGTAGAAGTAAAAAAAAAAGTAAACAATACTTATTTCGATGTGTAGAAGTAAAAAAGTAAAGAAAAAACTTATTTCGATATGCAGAAGTAGAAAGTAAAGAAAAATAACTTAAGTCGACATATAGAAGTAAAAAAAGTAAAGAAAGAACTTTCGTCGATATGTAGAAGTAAAAAAACGTAAAGAAAAAAAAATTGAGGGAACCAATACTTAAGCGAAGCCGCGAAGGGTATAACCCCATCGAAAAAAAAAAAATAAAAAAAAAACGAGTCAATTTGTCGACGCGAGGCGCAACGTACCGAAATAACCCTGGAAGCGAGATTCCATCGCTGCAACTGGAAGTATTTCAATTACTCCTCCCCTTCCCCCAACCCCCTTCCCACCCCCTACCCCCGGGGGAGGGGGAGAAGGGGAGGGGAGGGGTGGCAAAAGATGATGATCTCCATCAGGAGTTTGACGACGGGAGGTGACGATGCTGACGACGAATGCGGCGAGGGTAGAGGGGGGAGGGGGAGGGGAGGGGAGTTAGGAGCGTAGGTGGTTGGGTAGGGGGAGGGGTAGGGGCATCTATAGTGGGGAGAGACTCGAAGTTATTGCTTGAGGAGATGGGCAGAGGGAGCGAAAAGAATCTTGTCTGGAGGTTGGGGGACGGGGGGGAGTGAGGGGAAAAAATGTGACTGAAATTCTTAATCATTGATGAGGAAATGGGATTTTCTTTTATTTCGTACTTTTCTCCCTTTTCAGCTTCAATTGAGAGAGAGAGAGAGAGAGAGAGAGAGAGAGAGAGAGAGAGAGAGAGAGAGAGAGAGATTGCAATTTGAGTTAATATCCCATTTAATTACTGGAAAATTTACTGGAAAATTTATATCCATTATATATATATATATATATATATATATATATATATATATATATATATATATATATATATATATATATATATATATATATATATATATGTGTGTGTGTGTTTGTGTGTGTGTTTGTGTGTCTGTTTTCTTTTCAATCAACACAAAAACCAAAACAAACACAATTTTCGAGAACTTTCAGCGTGATGTCATTCTGCCATAATGCATCTTACAACTCCATAAAAAAAATTTTTTTCTTCATCATTTCAAAGTACTCCTTGCAGAATCTCATATCTCAGCTCATCAGCCCTTTAACGGGACGAATGTTCCTCGTTAACTCCCCCTAACGATAGGCCCATAACGTCATTAACCCTAGTGATAAGACGTAAAACAAAGTTATAGAGACGTATCTCGCGTTAACGGAGGAAATACAAGTATTAGCTTCCTTAACTATGCGAGAGGGAGGCGGGATATCTTGGAACTTCAAAGAAAATGGAATTTTATTATTTGAAACACCTGACCGTAATGGTAATGATAAGCTAAAAGAGTATAGAATCTGGTCATTATTTTGTAGTAATTTCAAACACTTTGACAGTGATGGTAATGATAAGGAAGGAGTTTCAGTGTCAGGAGAAACTTAGAAAATAAAAAAAAATGGTTTGTTAGGGAGTTAAGGAGAAAAAATTGTATTTTATGCTGTAAGTGTGATGCTTGAATACTTATTTTTGTTTAGTCGAGGTGCTAACGATAATTCAAGGTTAGGTGCTGCTGCTGTGGTCCTTTTAAGTACATAAATTCCCACATCCCTTGATTACTTGGAAACTTGGTTTAAGCAAGCACGTAAATATGCTGTTCCCGTCGGCCATATTTAAAATTGTATACAGGATTTCTGTTCATGTACCTGTTGTTATGGTAAGCCACAAACTCCTGAATTTTCATCCTTGTACGCAGATGTAATATATTACTGTTGATATAGTTTTAAGTTCATTGATCACAGTTTAGGAACGAGTCCAGTAACGCATTCCTGTGAAAATATGAAACGCCTTTAGATCTCTGTTCTAGATCAGACAGCATTGTGTTTATTAGGCTGTTGTGGCATTTATACATGTTATTTTTATCGATTTTTTTGTATATTTTTAGTATAAGGTTGCTAAAGTAAAAGAATAATTTGGGTTGGGTTACTTCTCTCTCTCTCTCTCTCTCTCTCTCTCTCTCTCTGAATAAATAAATATATGGATAGATAGATAAATAAATATATGGATAGATAGATATCCATTTGAAATTGTTCTGTGAAGAGACCATAGTCTCTACTTCAATATAGCCCTCTCAGAAACGCCTTAATCCTCGTCCTCATGAGATGGGTAGTAATGCGGACATAGGAGAGTACAGGTTCATCTCTGTCTCTCTCTCTCTCTGCTTCGAGTGTGCGGGCGCGCGCATAGGTTGCAGATTCCACCTCGATTGAACGAGTGGGCGCGCTATGCATTCTGATGCATTTGTTTCCTGCGCGAACCCGCTCCCTTGACCGAACGTCGTTTTTATGTATTGTGGTTTCGAAAACGGATGGAAGGTCCCCCTCTCTCTCTCTCTCTCTCTCTCTCTCTCTCTCTCTCTCTCTCTCTCTCTCTCTCTCTCTCTCGTCCTCCTTCACCTCTTTCTTATCTTAGGTCAAGTCTCCTTTGACCTGGAAACATCGAATGCTGGAATGATTGCGTGGGGTAGGTCTGGGATGAAAAAGAAATTAAAGCATTAGTTGCTTCGATGAATGGTTGTTATATATTTATTTAATATATTATTTGCCATTAAGTGGAGTCAATTGATATTAATTTGAACATAATAATTTATTTATTATTGATGGCAAAAGATACATAAACAATGGTGATAATAATTTTATTTCTACTCACTGTTTAGTTACACGGCATAAGGAGAATTTATAATAGTAAGAAGTAATGTAGGCTTTTTTTTTCTCATATTAAGGAAAATTAAATCCGTCCACTTTATAAAAGACGTTTTCATAAACGGAGTTCATGTAATTGTCTCAAACGTTTTCATGCCCGGTGTATACCCAATCGAAAATGCGTGACTTGACAAAAGCCTTTCAATACGCTGACATTATTCCTCATTATCATTTTCTTTGGCAGTTGTGAATACCTTTTATTAAGTTATTTTATTCTTCTATGGTATTTATTTCTTGTTTGGATGGTGCGTATAAATTAGTTCTTTTCTTCTGTTTTCATGTATTCCCCTCGTTTTTGCATCCTTTTATTAATTATATTTGGTGGGAATAGATAAGAGGTGAATCACATCAGCGTTTTATTATTATTTTTTTTCATTGCCTTAGGAAGTTTTTACACAGCTGCACGTATATTTCGAGTTAAATTGTCTTGTGTGGCATATTCATTTTACCCCCTAATCATTGCTTTTATTATTATTTAAATTCCCTCAGAGGATTTAATGCTTACATCTTTAAAATAGAATAAGCTCTGAAAATGAAATAAATTGGTGAAGGTATTATCACAGAAAGATAAAAAAACAACTGTAAAACAAGTTAATGAAAAGATTTAAATTATTTACAGCTGAGTTGGTTTCCAGAAATTCCCGCAGATTGGTTAAGAGAAATTGTAGTGGAACTGATTAGTGTAAATTCTTAGATTCATGCGTCACTGAGCATCGTGAATTCTAGGAGAATTCTCGAGAAGGAATTGTTCAGAAAAAGAGTAGAATAAACTCTTTGTAGAGCTGATTAGAAGATTTCTTAAAAGGAGATATTTATAGAAAGAATTCAGTAGGAATGCTGATCAGAGGGAATTCTTGGGAAAGTGGTTCGCAGAAATTGATCAAAGTCAATTTTCGGGAATTAATCAAAAGAGGTTTTTTTTTTCGGCGATGTCAATTTTTTCTGGCACGTCTTGTTTGCATTTCGAAGTGTTTTGTGTGTGTTTGTATCTATGCAGTTTAAATAATAACTTTATAACTTTACTTTGGATTATTTTTTTTTAATATTTATATCAGCTTTACTAAGTTTGGTCTGTTAAGCTCAGTTAGTTACTGGTGAGTATTTGGTATGATTCCTGTGTGTATATGTATATATATATATATATATATATATATATATATATATATATATATATATATATATATATATATATATATATATATATATATATATATAAATATATATTTTATATATATTAACACTTGTAACACTTGTTCCCGCATGAACTGACATCCGAGCGGTGCTTTATCAGTAAATAATTTTGCGTGCTGTCAAATTTGACAGGAAAGTTATTATATAAAATAAAGTAGGTAAATCCTTTTATATATTGGGAAATCCTGAACAGCCGTTGGTACTTTTTCTAAATACTGCCATAGTTGAGTGACACGTTACTTTTCGTATTGGTGAGAAAAAGTAGATAATTAAAAGTAGTGATATTTTACGATAGAAATAGCATGAGTTGGTAATGACCATAGATTGTGTAAAGGTGTCCTTAGTACTGTTCGATGAAAGGTTATAAGATTTGACAGTTACCGTCTGATATTTTGTTTTTACGTTGTAAGACTTACTGCACTGTAAAAGAACTAATATTTGTTCAACTTAAATGAAAGGTTAGACTGTTCCGATATGTATGCTGAAGTTATTTAGGGATGATCCATTGTATGATCATAATTTTTAGTTTTCTGTAAAAAAAACTATTGAGATGGCTTTGTCTGTCCGTCCGCACTTTATTCTGTCCGCTCTCAGATCTTAAAAACTACTGAGGCTAGAGGGCTGCAAATTGGTATGTTGATCATCCACCCTCCAGTCATCAAACATACTAAATTGCAGCCCTCTAGCCTCAGTTAGTTTTATTTTATTCAAGGTTAAAGTTAGCCATAATCGTGCTTCTGGCAGTGATATAGGATAGGCCACTACCGGGCAGTGGTTGAAGTTTCGTGGACCGCGGCTCATACAGCAATATACCGAGACCACTGGTGGCCTTGATTACAAGCTGTAGCGGCTGTACAGAAAACTCGATTGCGCCGAAGAAACTTCGGCGCATTTTATACTTTTTTTGTACATTATTTAATATGAGGTTAAAATGCTTCAGTAACTTCACCCATGCTGTATAGCGTTAATCCCTTCTATTAACTGAAATTTTGTTATACTAATTTAAATGAGCATAATGAAATGATATTTTAACCTAAGATGTATAGTGATACTCCATTGTATGAACACAACTTTTGTATACAATCCTACACCCCGTGGGGGGTTAGTGTTGCCGTCAGTGCACCTCATGCGGTGCACTGTAGGCATTACTTAAGGTTCTTTGCAGCGTGCCTTCCCTAGGCCCCTATCTGCAACCCCTCTCATTCCTTTTACTGTAACCCCGTTTATAATCTCTTTCTTTCTTCTTACTTTCCACCCTCTTTTAACAGTTGATTCATAGTGCAATTGCAAGGTTTTCCTCATGCTGCACATTTCAAACCTTTTCTACTCTCAATTTCCGTTTCAGCGCTGAATGACCTCTTAGGTCCCAGTGGTTGGCCTTTGGCCTAAATTCTACATATTCATTCAATACAGTCATACACATTAAATGTTTAAAATCTCCAATCTCCAATATCTTCATAGCTCTTTTTAAAGCAGTACTCCCTTGTGTTAGCACGACTTTTGTTTACATTAATTTGAATAATAGATATAAATGCTCCAATATTTTGTAATAGATTTTATAGCCATACTCCATTGTACGAGCACTACTTTTTTTTTTCATTTGTTGAAGAAAGTAATGCTCCTTAGTAATGCTCCGTATAGACTGCTATTGGTAAGGAGCATACTTCACGTGGTTCAGTTAAGGGTTTCGTATCATTTTTGGGAATAGGATTCTCCTGGGTAGAAATCGTTCTGTAAAAAAAAAAAAAAAAGGATACCATAGGATCCCTCCCCCCTCCCACAAGGGATGTCACAGCCATCCGGACCCCGGGGAAGTCCATTTCCTGGGAGGACTTCATTGTTAGGTTGCGTTTGTGAATAACAGGATATTATGAGGAATCTGTTCTTGTAAGGGTTCGTAGGATGAGTACAGCATCCTATGAAATCCTATGAAAATTTTTTTTTTTTTTTTTTTTTTTTTTTATAAAACTTCAAATGCAGTTTTACAAGAGATAGTTTGATTTTTTTTTTAATGTATTTTATCTTAATGCATTACCCAAGTACTTCGTGTTTTTTTATCTTTTTTTTTATTTTCTCTTAAGTCTTTCGATTTTGTCTGCTTTACTGCGTCGTATTTTCATCATTTTTACTCCTTTTTATCTCTTCGTTTGTGAATTATCACTTATGGAGTGTCATCGTATTTCACATATTTTTTTCTCTTTCCTTTGAGTGTCTTTCTTTAGGGATGAGTCAGGGGGAAAAAGTCCCCCAACGGAATGCTTTATTTTTATACTTATCGCAAACTTTTTCTCTCTCTGCTTATCACTTATTACTCTCGTCATGTTTCTTTCCTTTCATTACCACTCATTTTACTTCTAATGTCTTTTCTTTCAGCACTTAATCGCTCATGTTTTATCTCGCGTTTTAAATTCTCCCTCCCGCTTATCAATAATTACTCTGATGTCTTCTCTCTCAGTACTTTTCATTTTATGTCTAATGTCTTTCCTTTCGGCACTTCTCCTCTCATGCTCTGTCTCTCAAATTATCCCTCCCCCTTATCAATTAATACTCTTGCCTCTTATTGTCTCTCATTTTACGTGTAATGTCTTTCCTTCCAGTAATTTTCTCTCAAGCTTTTATATCGTGTTTTAAATCCTCCCTTCCGCTTATCACTCATTACTCTTGTCTTTTATTTCCTCTCATTTTACTCACAATGTCTTGATTTGAAATACTTTCTCTCTCTCTCTCTCTCTCTCTCTCTTGTTTTATGTCGTTTGAAATCCTCTCTTTCGCTTATCACTCATTACTCCTGTCTATTATTGTCTGTCATTTTACCCGTAGTGTCTTTTCTTCCAGTCCCCCTCTCTCTCTCTCTCTCTCTCTCTCTCTCTCTCTCTCTCTCTCTCTCTCTCTCTCTCTCTCTCTCTCCCACGTTTTATCTCGTGTTTTAAACCCTCTCTT
>NC_089787.1:28710623-28760623 GCF_040412425.1 Macrobrachium rosenbergii | reverse complement strand
TCTCTCTCTCTCTCTCAAGGAAAGAAAATTAAAACAAACTTTTAGGGAAGTCAGATGGATTTTACTTGGCGTGGGGATGAGACCCTTATTCCAGATTACATAAAGATAGACATAGATATGTAATTTTTGTATTGATAATGAGACATCACACATTTTAAGGCTGTAAGGCTTTCGTTGGCTTAATAATCTTCTCCAACTTGGAAATTACATTCTGTATTCACCGGTCGCTGTCTGTCCTCCACAATCAATCTGAAATTGACAGTGATGGTTTTCAGTTGAAATTAATGGAAGACTAATTAAAATTCTTGTCAGCTGAAGAAAACTCTTGCTTGTACTTTTGCTTATCTGACTGTCGACAGTAATTACACAAAGCACAAAGTTAAAATTCTCTCCATTACATTTGTACATTACTACATTTTTACATCATTTATCCGGGTGAACACTAGATTTTTTTTAGGAAGATCATTAGTGCAAATAGGGAAATTTGTATATTTTATTCCTCTCATTATATATTTTCCAGTGATAATGAGGGGAAAAACAAAGTCTCAAACGTCAGACCGGATCAGAAACTACTGCAGTAGTTGGGTCTTGCTGTTCAACTTTTAATTATTCCCTGATTGTTAATATTTAGGATTTCTTCCATCCGTGTTTAGATTAACACGGCTTTACCCATCAGTCAGTTAAATAATCTCTCTCTCTCTCTCTCTCTCTCTCTCTCTCTCTCTCTCTCTCTCTCTCTCTCTCTCTCTCGTCTTCTGAAATAGCTCACTGGGTGTAAGAGGCAGTTTAGAAAAAGGCTTGGTGTAATTGCAAGAAAAACGGGGGACAAGTGACTCATTCAATTCAAAGGAGGATATTGGCAGGTTATTGATAGATGTAATGAATGGTATTTCGCTTCAAGGATCATTGTGAGAGAAGCAAGTCGTCTTAGAAATGAGAAATCAGTCATCTTTTGTGATTTGTATTTTTGTGAGTTGAGGGATTTTCAGAGGGGATTTATTATATATCTTATAGGGCTTTTTGGATATAGATTGCTGGTATTATAAGCTCTGCAAATTTGTGAGTAAATTTGAGTTTTTTTATTTATTTACCTTTCTGCTAAAGTGTCAGATTAATCTCTCTTCATGGATATATTGAGTTAAATGTAATGAATTATCTCATATGTCTCTAAGGTTCTTATTAGAAAAAAGAGTTGAGAAGTGTATAGGTATCATTTGTATTTGTAGTTTATTAATATTTTTCCATGTTTGATCGTGTAAGATATTGATGTTTATTTTAACTGAGATTAAATTTTTATAACTAATTTGTTTTCTTGTGAATCTCAGTAATGGAAAAAGGTATATTAATTTTTTTAAATGGACCATCGTACAATATATATATATATAAATATATATATATATATATATATATATATATATATATATATATATATATATGTGTGTGTGTGTGTGTTTATAAAAAATGTGTGCGTGTGCTTGCGTGTATGCGTGCGCGCGCACATTCCATCCATCCATCCATCCATCTCTTGAGCTTGATAAACGCTTGCCGCGGTAGTAAATCCAAGGGGGTGGGGATAGCGATTACGTCATTTTGATACAGCAATTATGACGGAGGTTAGCAATTTCGAGCAGGCAATTACTGCAATGAATCGAAGGCAAAAGACGCATTGGCAGCAATCACAGATAATCATATTATGTCTTGGGAGAACAGGAAGAGTTATTCTTTATCAGGCCATGCGGGCGGGACTCACGGATGGATGGTGGAATTGTTTGGAATTGTATGTTTGATGGTGGTTGTGATTGTTGTAAGCGAGACTCACGGTAGATGATGGAATTGTTTGGAATTGTATGTTATGATTGTGGTTGTGATTGTTGTAAGCGGGACTCACGGACGGAGGATGCAATTGTTATCAGTCGGGTATGTTATTATAGCGGTTGTGATTGTTGTAAAGTTGAGGTAGAGTTGATGATTGTGAAGGTTATGGTTGGGGTTTTCGTCATTGTAATTTTGAAGTGTTATTGTTATTATTATACGATAGGCCTGTGTTCGCGCATGCGTGTAGACCTTTGCCATGCCCACAATTTTTTTCTTCATGAAAAGATTAACAAAAAACCAACGTTTGTTTACAAGAGAATAAACGACTTATTTTTCTTCATAAGACTAAATTGATTTATTATAGTTTATGCATTTGACCAATTATTATTATTATTATTATTATTATTATTATTATTATTATTATTATTATTATTTCCCTACGTTCTTCCTATTAATAACAGAAACAACATACATCGTAAGGTAATGAAATAGTTCATTATCATCATCATCATCATCATCATCATCTCTTCGAAAACATCAGTGACAATTATTTGACATGAAAATACACTATATCTATCTATCTATCTATATAATTACATATATATATATTTTATATATATATATATATATATATATATATATATATATATATATAATATACATATATATATATATATATATATATACATATATATATATATGTACAGTATACGTATATGTATATTGTTCCCGATCTCGTTAATGGCCTGCCTGAGCATACAATTAATATAGCGTCAGCTCTGTATGACTGTACATTAACACTGCATTGGCAGCAATATTAAGCCATTTGTTTTGCCGAGTGTGTTCATGCAACAAATAAGTAAAATGCAATATTACAGCGGGGGGTGGCTGGCAATAATGTGTTAAAGGTATTTGCTTAATACGTTGTACAGTTTTATTTTCGTGGGTTTGGTCCTATTAGGATTATATTTAAGGGTCGCAGTGTTTTTTTCTCTCTTTTGAAAACAATGGCCGGTTTTGTCATTATTTGGTCTGTTGTTGAAACTGTTTTTTTCTGTAGTAAGATTTTTTTTTTAGATACATTAATCAATTACTGCTACTACTACTACTTTTGTTTATATTTAATACTACTGTTGTGTATATATTTTAATTACTACTGCTATTGTTTATATATTAATCAGTTACTACTAGTATCGTTTATATATACAGTAAGTCAGTTACTGTTACTATTGTTTATATATTAATTAGTTCTAGTATCGTATATATATTAATCAATTATTGTATATATGTATATAATATATATTATATTATATATATATATATATATATATATATATATATATATATATATATATATATATATATATATATATATATATATATATATATATATATATATATATAATATTTTATATAATATAATATATATATATATATATATATATATTGTATTTTTCCATTTGTTGTTTTTCCATTTGTTGTTGTTAGCGGTTGTTAGCGCAGTACAGAACTGCACAGAGCAAGCAGCGAACGGAAAATAAACCGCTATGTGAAACAGCTGTGTATTTTGGTAATAAACCAAATAGACTGGTGTACATCCGCCCATTTAATTCATTACTCATTGCTGATGTTATTAAGATAACATCGGGCGCATCCATCTTTTTAGGTAATTGCTTCAACCCCGTTGGCCCTGCTGTGAAAATGTTCATTGGAATTCATTCTTTTTCGCTTCTAGGGATGGGGACTGTGATGGGTAGTCTTTTTATATTACTCTGGAAAGGGGCAGTCTGATGTATTTTATTATATATTCATACTTTTTAGTGTTCTGTAAAAGAAAGCTATTTTGCCGGCTTTGTCTGTCCGTCCGCACTTTATTCTGTCCGCACTTTTTCTGTCCGCCCTCAGATCTTAAAAACTACTGAGGCTAGAGGGCTGCAAATTGGTATGTTGGTGATCCACTCTCCAATCATCAGATATACCAAATTGCAGCCCTGTAACCTCAATAGTTTTTTTTTTATTTAATTGCAGGTTAAAATTAGCCATAATCGTGCTTCTGGCAACGATATAGGATAGGCCACCACCGGGCCGTGGTTAAAGTTTCATGGCCCGCGACTCATACAGCATTATACCGAGACCACCGAAAGATAGATCTATTTTCGGTGGCCTTGATTATACGCTGTAGCGGCTATACACACAACTATTGCGCCGAAGACTCTTCGGCGCATTTTTTACTTATGTTTTTTTATTACAGTTATAAGGGTTTTGAATGTTCTCTGAATTTTTATTAAACTTTGTAGATTTTAGTTGGGGATGTATTTTAAAGGTAATTTGTACGTAAATGTAACTGAAATTTAAAAGTAATATTTTAGGAAAATTTCATCGAAAATCAGTGTTAATTTTTAGTCAGGTTTTTTTTTTTTCAGTGAAATCTGACTTAAAACCAGCATTCATTTTCGATCCAATTTTCGTAAAATGTTACGTTTAATTTTCAGCTACATGTTCATGATAATTAGCTTTGATTTTAAGAATAATTCAAAGAGATCTATTAAAATTTACGCATTTATTTCTTTGTGTTCTCCTTCATAATAATATTTTTTTTTATTTCAATTAAATTTTCATCAAAATTATCTTTGAGTTTAAAATCAATTTAAAGAGATATTAAAAATTTCAGGAACGCGCGAGCATCTATTTCGCGTGATCTCATTCATAATATTTTTTATTTCAATTTCATTTTCATAAAAAAAATATCCTTGAGTTTAGAATTATTTTAAGAGATATTGAAATTTAAAGGAACGCGTGAGCCTCATAAATTATCTTTGAGTTTAAAATTAATTTAAAGAGATATTAAAAATGTACAGGAACGCGGGAGCATTAATTTGTAATAATCTCACTTCATGATGATAACTTTACTTAGTAAAATTTAACGAAGGCGAAGATATAATTTTACTTCGAGCGTCGTAAATCTGTCTTATTCGAGACCCAATTTGCCGCGACGTATTCCCCCCTCATGTTGTCCCTAATATTCCGGATGCCGCCCATAAAACCGCCTGCTTGAGCAAGCGCTGCTATACTACAGATATAAGAGGCTATACGGCCTTAAAATGCCTGGTAAACGGCGTCGTCTCTTGCCGTATCGTGGGACGCGAGGCCACCAAACGCCGCTGGTTAAGTGCGGTCTGTGTAATAAGGTCTTATCAGATTATGCGATGCTGCCCCGTTTACTTTTTTGCCTTTTGCACTATGCCTTTTAGGAGGGGATGGTGGGGTGGGGGGGTTAGGTATGAAGGGGTGTGGAAGGGGGAGTGAGGGAGGGGGTAGCCAAATATGGAGGTTGTATGTAACTGGTTGTAAGAGAATAAGATACGTGTTGCTGTGTTGTGACATATTTTACTTGTGATTGTGGAGGGGTAGGAGGTAGGGGATGGGTGGAGAAGGGGGTGAGAGGGGGGGTTGTAGGAGCCAAATTGGAAGGTTGTATATGGCTGGTTGTAAGAGAATAAGATACGTGTTGTTTTGTTTTGATATTTTTGCCTTTGATTGTTAGAAGACTTGTTCTAAAGGATTTTTAAAGAAGTTATTTGACTTTTGACAGAATTAGTTGTAGTTGTTGTTGTGTGTGTGTGTGTGAGAGAGAGAGAGAGAGAGAGAGAGAGAGAGAGAGAGAGAGAGAGAGAGAGAGAGAGAGAGATAGATACGTTTGTGCGTGTTGTGTATTTTGACATATTTTCCTTATGATTGTTTGAAGACTTTTTCTAAAGGATTTAGGAAAATGTTGTGTATGTTTGTGTGTGTATGTATATGGAGAGAGAGAGAGAGAGAGAGAGAGAGAGAGAGAGAGAGAGAGAGAGAGAGAGAGAGAGAGAGAGATATGGCTGTGTGCGTTGTTTGTTTTGACACATTTTCCTTATGATTGTTTGAAGACGTTTGCTAAAGGATCTGGGAAGATATTATTTGAATTTTTATATAATGTGTGTATGTCTGTGTGCGTATATATGGAGAGAGAGAGAGAGAGAGAGAGAGAGAGAGAGAGAGAGAGAGAGAGAGAGAGAGAGAGAGAGAGCTCTTTGTTAAGGGATAGGGGAAGGTGTTTATATATATATTCATGAGGGCGAATGAGCTGAAGGGGTAACTAGCAGTTGCTTTCCCCTTCAGACCTCCTATTAATTGCCGTATTGATTAGCAGAATAGGGGAGAAATTACTATGGAGGACACTGTTTAACTCTCTCTCTCTCTCTCTCTCTCTCTCTCTCTCTCTAATACTTTTGGTCCTCCTTCGGTTCTTCGACTTGAGCTCTGTCGACAAATTTACTTAAACCTCGTGTTTGGGGATTTGGTAGCTTAGTTTTGAGATTTATTCTCTCTCTCTCTCTCTCTCTCTCTCTCTCTCTCTCTCTCTCTCTCGATGTAAATCGTCTTACGAAAATGTGAGATCATTTTACAAACTTATTTTTGTAAGTGAACATGTGCATCACAATGTGAAATTTGAAAGTTGAGATCAGCTGCGGTTATGCTAAGTTCTCATATCGTCAGATTTCACTATCATGCCGAATGGAAAAATCTCTCGAAATTTGGAATATTTAAGAGGTGCCGGATTTTGAAGACAAACAAAAACTGATCAAATCCATTAGACGCCAAGGAGTACTTTTGAGAAGGAAATCGAATACAGTAATGGTGATGATGCATATACATAGGTTAGATCGTTTGCCCTGCTTCATTTTTACTTGATCATTATATTTCTTCCTCTTTGAAATCCCCTCTCCCTTTTTTGGGGTCATTTCTAGGTAATGATGTTGAAAATGTCAAGTCTTATTGGTCTTTGGAATAAAAATAATTATGGAAATCAAATTAACAATAATATCAGTGAGCAGATTTCTTCCAAAATTCACCCTCATCAAAAACGGTACCTGATGAAGATAGCAGCAAAGTTCCTTCAAATTCTGTTCACTCTTTCTTAATGAGTCACGTTGACAGATGCAAACGGTATACAGTAGACAAATACACAGGTGAATGCAGCCTTCTTCCAACTTAATAAACGAATGAGAACTTGAATACTGGTATCAGTTAACGCACTCTTTACGAACGCTGGGAACCATCCTCTGTAAACTTATTCCTGAAATTTTGGAATTTTATTAAGAGAATGACCACTTAAGCCATTCCAGTTCTCTGCAATATAAGCTCCCCCCCATCCCCACCCCCAAAACGGGCAGCGTGAACTCACAGAGATAGCGAAGTGGAAGCCGAATACTAGCGGGGGGGGGGGGGGGGACATCTTTTACTGGTGTGACAGACGGTCTGTGGAATGTTGCCAGAACTGAGGAGATGAGAATAACAAACGGCGGAGCTTCAGGACGCTGAACAGCTGATTGTCATTTTCTTTTTTTACGGATTATGAAAAAGTTAGATTGTGAATGATGTCTTTTTTTTTTACGAGTTATGAAAAAGTTAGATCGCGAGTGATGGAAGGTTATTTTTTAATATGTGGGCATATGAATGTCACTTTTTGAATATGGGTCTCGAAATATTTCTAGTGAATCATTGGTTGCATCTTAGTACATGGAAATTTTCAAGTGTCTTTTTGATTATTAGTGGATGATTTGATCCAAAACGTATTTAAGATATATAGAAAGTGATTAGCGTTTGAATGTAGTACAGCACAATTGATATTTTAATTTTGAATAGTGGGAAATCATTAAAGCTTCGATATTGTTAGAATATAAGTAAAACAAGACCGTGACTTGTCCCGTTGGAGGTGGCTTTCAAACTGCAGCCATTACCGAATTGATGAAAAACAACCGCCATAATTTCGTTGCGACAGTGTTTTGCCTGCATATAGGGAAATAATGACGTTATATATAAATAGCGGAAATGAAAATAGATCATCTCTGTTCACGCCATATGAATTATTACCGTTAATGTTGATGTTTTCAATTTTGATATTAAACCTTCCTATTTTTTCCGCTTGGTAAAACGAGTGATTGCAGTGATAAAATTGAAGTAATTGCATGAAAGCACTAGAGAGAGAGAGAGAGAGAGAGAGAGAGAGAGAGAGAGAGAGAGAGAGAGAGAGAGAGAGAGAATTCTGAATCGGCTACTCCCATCAGTGTAAAGTTAGGTGAAAAATGGGTTGGCCCAAACTTGAAAAACCTTGGTAAAACGAGTGATTACATTGATAAAACTAAAGTAATTGCATGAAAGCACTAGAGAGAGAGAGAGAGAGAGAGAGAGAGAGAGAGAGAGAGAGAGAGAGAGAGAGAGAGAGATTCTGAATCGGTTATTCCTATCAGTGTAAAGTTAGGTGAAAAATGGGTTGGCCCAAACTTGAAAAACCTTAGTAAAACGAGTGATCACATTGATAAAACTAAAGTAATTGCATGAGAGAGAGAGAGAGAGAGAGAGAGAGAGAGAGAGAGAGAGAGAGAGAGAGAGAGAGAGAGAGAACAGCTTCTGAATCGGTTAACCCTTTCAGTGTAAAGTTATGTGAAAAATTGGTTGGCCCAAACTTGAAAAACCTTTAGGATGATAATCATTGTTTACACTCCTCTAAACAACACTGCCTGGAAGACCGGTATTTTATTCTTTAATGATAAGATGCTTTGCAATGTCCATTGTAGCTGAAGAGAAAATAGGGGGCGTGTGTTTACTTTCTATAAAATTTCACTGCAGGATCTGCATTTTGTATATTCAGGAATTCTATGTAATTTGCGTCTTTTAATAAAAATTAAGAGGAGATTCCGTATATAGAATTTCAAACTCGCTTCTGAGGAAAATGTTACAGCTCTGTATTTTACGTTAGGTGTCTATAATGATTATTATTCATTAAACAATTTACTCGTGATTTACTTTATTCCCTTCACGGGAAAAACGATGCAGAGATAATCACGAGAAGATTGCGGAAAGCTCGTATTTCACGTTGTGAGATCCTTTAATAAAAAAAAAATATGCAAAATACCATATTTTATACCTCGTCCCTTCAATAAAAAGGCGATTCGCCCTTTTTTATATATACACTTATTTATGAATATGGCGGCATTTGCTTTGATCTTTTGTGATAGCGCTTCACAACATGTAACGGTGTGTGTGAGGCGGTCTACCAGGAAGAGACGAATATAATTATAGAAAGTTTTTTGTTTTTGTTTTTTGTTTTCTAAAACAGCTCTTGATAAACTGGCATTCACGTTACTGGCTTTTGTTGATGTTTATTTGCGACGGGAGCGAGATTGGTTTGATGTTTGTTGCGTCCTGGTTTGGTTTACGATATCCGCATAATTTTCTTGTTGGGTTGAGGATTTTAATTTTGTGGTTTTAAGGGTATTTATTTATATTATGTCTGATTTGTACTGTATATAGATACCCACTCATTAGATAGTACACATATATGTATTATATATATATATATATTTGCATATGAAATATAAATATATATATATATATATATATATATATATATATATATATATATATATATATATATATATATATACTGTATATATATATGTTTTATTGACTTGTGTAAATAGGGTTAATTGGCACCTTTCTCTGTGTGAAATATTTCTAGTTAGAATATATGCATTAATATAGATATTTTACTCACATCATTATTATTATCATCATCATCATCATCATCTCCAAGGCCATGTAACTCAAAAGTACCCTCGGGAAATGCTTATGTCATGCCTTTTTTGTGCTTTATCTTTCACAAATCTCCACTTACTCAATCTTCCCCTTTGACGAAAATGAAGTTCCTTTATACTTTCCACATTGAGTTATGTCACCTTTCCTTGTTATCTTTGCCATGACTTCATATTCCCAATCATCATGCTTTGTTTCCTAATTCCATTTTCTGCCAAACAGTCTGGTTAGGATATGAGGTGTTATTTCATTTTCAGCTACAGTTGTATCTGTTGCGGTTATCTGTGTTATATATTTATTTTATATTTGCAGTGATTCCATTATTGCCCGATGCTTTCAATTTCACATCAATAACAGTGAATTCAATTATCGGAAAGTTCAGGTCTTCCCCAGGTTTTGGTATATCAGTCAATTTACCTGTGTTCATATCAGTTGTTCAGACATTATATATATATATATATAAATTTATTATATATGTATATATATATATATATATATATATATATATATATATATATATATATATATATATATATATATATATATATATATATATATAGAGAGAGAGAGAGAGAGAGAGAGAGAGAGAGAGAGAGAGAGAGAGAGAGATTATTTATGTGCATTCATCTCATATTTATAAGATTGTAAACTCTATATATTATCATATATAGTTACATATATATATATATATATATATATATATATATACATATATATATATATATATATATTACCATATACAATTTATATATATATATATGTGTGTGTGTGTGTGTGTGTGTGTATATAAATTGTTTTTATGCAGTTACCTTCTTTATTTTATGTTTTAGATTATATTCAACCCCAAAAAATTAAACACCAAACAATTCATCAAGGTTTTCCAATATTTGAAAAAAAATTACAAAAGAGACCAGACCACCTTTACCCCCAAATGCTCCAAAGGAGAACAGTCCCATATGCCTCTTTGCTGAATAAATAATGGGGATATTTTTACCTACGTGACTTTCGTTAGTAATTTTCTGAAATCTTTTTCCCGTGCTACGTTTATCATTGATTCTTTCAGTAACGTGATTTAAGGTGATGCTGGGATTAAGTTTGAGTTTGTGATTGGAAACGAAAGTATTTTAAATTTGCGAGGTTTGGTATGTATTTTGGATTTAAGCTACTGAGATTAGATTTGAATTTTTGGAAACAGTTGTATTTAAATTTAGAAGTAATAGTGTATAATATTCTCTCTCTCTCTCTCTCTCTCTCTCTCTCTCTCTCTCTCTCTCTCTCTCTCTCTCTCATATTATGCAGTATAAGCTGCTAAGATTACATTTGCATTTGTAATTGAAAACAAATGTATTTTAGATTTCCTATTGAATGTAATATTTCTCTCTCTCTCTCTCTCTCTCTCTCTCTCTCTCTCTCTCTCTCTCTCTCTCTCTCTCTCTCTCTGTAAAGCTGTATGTATGTATGTATGTATATATGTATATATATAATATGCATATATATCGAGAGAGAGAGAGAGAGAGAGAGAGAGAGAGAGAGAGAGAGAGAGAGAGAGAGAGAGAGAGAGCGAGCTCCATTCATTCATTAACTGCCGAGTCAGGGACGAAATAGCTTTGCAGTAAATTACTATTATCAATATTTATAGCTATTCTGAATTCAGATTTGATCAGAATACAGTCGTTATTTTCATTTAAATGCTGAATTTATATGAATATTATTATTGTTAAAATATTTAAGGCACCAACGCTAAAAGCGATAGCAAAATGCAATAGATTTTTGAAGGGTTAGTTTGGGACCATTTTGTTGGGTGTCAATCTTTGATCAGTTCGTATGAGAGATACCAATAATAATAATAATGATAATATGGATGATGATGTTAAGATAGGAAGCAATAACAATAATGACACTATCTGTAATATTTATGTAACGTCCACTTATACTAATACATAATTACAATGATATATGTAACGCTAACAGAACTACCAGTCCCCCTTACTCTTCCATTATTAATTAATAACAATAATTGCTGCGATATTACATAACGATAATGACAAACAGCAAAAGCAACGATAACAGCCGGAACAGCTGGGCACATTATGCCCCCAGAAGGAGTTTATTTCCGTGACAGATGGTTCAACAGCAGATGGAGAGAATTGGTGGGTTGGTTGTAGAGACCAGATGCTTATGGAAAGATGGCTGGCTAACGCGGCGACGTTTTCGTGTATAAAGTTCTGGAAGGAATGAAAGTTCACAATGAGAGTTAGATCGATTGTGTGTATTAAAAAAAATAGAAAAAGTGTACTTACTTGTATGTTTGTATGTATGTATGTATGTATAATGTAAATATGTAAACAAATGTCTTTTGCATTCATTAATTCTTGGAAGCCTGCAGCGTGTACTTTATATATATTTATGTGTCTCTCTCTCTCTCTCTCTCTCTCTCTCTCTCTCTCTCTCTCTCTCACACACACACACACACACACACACACACACACACACACACACACACACACACACACACAACATATAAAGTACACACTGTAGGTTTGCAAGAATTTATACATGTAAAAGAATTTTGTATACTGATATATATATATATATATATATATATATATATATATATATATATATATATATATATATATATATATATATATATATATATATATATATATATATATATATGTGTGTGTACTCTAAATATATTGAGAGAGAGAGAGAGAGAGAGAGAGAGAGAGAGAGAGAGAGAGAGAGAGAGAGAGAGAGAGCGTCCTCATCAAGTGAGTTTGTGACAGTTTCCGTTAATACTTAGGAGGACCGGAAAATCGTCGAAAACTATTCGCGTTCCATCCCGTTCAATCACTTTATTGATCCCCGGATAATCCTCATGACTATGCAGCCTTCATTTCCCTTTTGATGCATATCATTAGCACGTCGAACCTCCAGTCCGGAGAGGTTCGCCAAATGACTTTCTGAATCTCGCACGCAATCCTCCTCCTCCTCCTCCTCCTCCTCCCTCTTCTTCTTCTTGTTCGTTGGGTGATTATTAAGATCTTTTTGAGTTGACAGCACATTATTATTATGTGATCATTCATTGTTAATTGTTATCGCTGGATTTTTTTCTTTTTCCTGGCTATAACTTATTTAATTACCCATTACTTCCTCTTCATGGTAATCTTAATTCTTGCCATTTTTCGTCTCTGCTTAGGAAATAGTAATCTTGATTCTTGCCATTTTTCGTCTCTACTAAGGAAATGGTAATCTTGATTCTTGCCATCTTTCGTCTCTACTAAGGAAATGGTAGACTTGATTCTTGCCATTTTTCGTCTCTGCTAAGGAAAGGTGACCAGGCTGAATGTGGTAAGTGTAGTGACATTGCTTTGCGTCCGTTGTAATGGAAATAATAAAAATTCCGTTTATTTATTCTTAAGAATAGTCAGGGGAAAGAAATTGATCAAATTCTTAAGAGAAGAACAAACTGGTTTTAGGAAAGGCAGGATTTGCACAGATTAGGTATTTGGAGTTTTTCATAGTTAGTGACCCCCAAGGGTTTTTAACCCGGTATGTATCCACCTTTACAGCGTATTGAGCACAAGCCCGTTGTGGATGACCGTAAACACATAAACAAAAGACTGTAAATATCATAAAGATAATGATCCCCAAGAAATATTAGTCGTAGATAACGACCCCCGAAAACCCTTGGGGGTCACTATCTAGGAAAGATCCGATCTTCGTGTTGACATATTGTGCAGCAATTTGTTAAATTTTAAAATTCCCTTTATGTTTGCTGTTATTGACACCAAGAAGTCATCTGGCAGCGTCCACAGACCTTTATTGAAACTTAGTGAAAGACTGAAAAAAGGCAACTTGGGCAGGGAACAGACTGAATAAGATTTGGAAATTAAATACTCTGAAATTATATACGAAAGAAAGATTATGCAGAAGTCCAGTACGATTAGTATTCTGCCCTAAAGTGGAAAACTGCAGTATCTGCAAAATTTCGAAATTGAGATTTGCCACCTATTAGGCTCGTGACACACTAATACACAAGTTACTGCAGTTTCAGAATGATTCTTCAGTGCTTTATTTAGGGGGTCCCATTTGCAGTATCTGCAAAATCTGTAGTAAGGCAATGGAGTATCTACCATTTTTCTCAGTTCTGTATTTTTGCAGATACTGCAGTCCTCCATTTTAGGGCAGTATTACTATACTGAAATGAATCATAGTATGATACTGAAACTATATTTTAAAGATTTCGTGGATTTGAGACAAAGCTTTACGAAGAATATACGGAACCAAACGAGAGGAATTGAGAAAGTGTTATACGTAGATAAGATAACGATGAAAGAGAGATGGAGATAGCTTATACACACCCATAAATTTCAGGGAGGTATGATTAAGTCCTTGATTGCTCCTTGGGAGATGATTGCCAGGAACGACTTCCTAACCCCTCCCCTCCTCTTCCCCCAGTAATCTTCCTCGTTAATTGTCTCTTATTGTTGATATAATTGTCCTTAACGACGTCGTAGTGTAGGAGAGGTTTTTCTTTCCTCACTACTACGCCTACGCAGCTGTTCAGGAATTCAGAGACTTGTCGCTGGTTTGAAAGGATTGCGGTGATTAACAGAGGAAGATTTGGATTGAAGGAGGGTCGGTCGTTGCAAGGTTCTCGATTAGCTGAGAAAGATCGTGGGATGATCTTTACTCGTAGGGAAGATCGGAATGATCGTGATTAATATGGAGAACGATCTGTAATTGGATCTTCTTTTTGCAAGGGAAGATCGTTTAGTATGATCTTGATTCATGTGGAGAACGATCTTTAGTTGGATCTTGGATATCGTTTTAAGAGAATTTTTGTTAAATCATTTTGTGGAGGACATCTTCAGGAGGGTGTTCCAGAGGGTAACCACCCGGTTTTCAGTGAAGTTTATGGGTATGTCCTTCTCCACCCTGGCTGCGCTCGACCTCAGTCGACTAACCAACAAGTGCCTAATTCACATTTCGAGTCAACGAGGCATCATGTATTTTTCAGGAACCACGCTTTAGAAATTTTGTTATTTCTCCATTTCTTTGTAGGTGACTAAATTTTTTACAATATCTGAAAGTTAAAATACTAATTCTGCAAGTTACTACAAGGCCGAGAACCCCCCTCTCCTCCCTCTCTCTCTCTCTCTCTCTCCCCTCTCTCTCTCTCTCTCTCTCTCTCTCTCTCTCTCTCTATAATCAATGTTTATGACTCGACCAATACCAGTGCAAGTGGTCCCTCGAGGAACGCTCAAATGTTTGTTTTCTCTTTATCTCAAATAACTTGGTGGGTCCCAGTGATCTCTTCCGAGGACCTTAACGCTTGAAACTTCATTAAAGAAGAAGCATAAAGGGCAAGAGTACAATGTTATAAGAAACGATGGTCGTTGGATAATACGCGAATGAAACGAGGCAAGCTACTTCATCACTTTTGTAATGGCACGCCATCGCTTTATTTGTCATTATGCCATGAAAAAGAGAGAAATCTCTTTGTCACTGTCGGTTGAATCCGTCGATGATTGATTGTCAAAAGAAATTGTTTATTGCATCAGTTTTAACAGTTTGTTGTTTTTGGGGCCAGGGCAAATGTTTCTTTTGGTAGCCGTGATGCTATATCAGGTGGTCACAAACAGTTGTTTGTTAGGTCATTAGAGATGGATGTTAATGGGTCATTATATGAAGTTATATGATAGTGAAATGTCATTATATGCTTAAATTTTTTTGGAGAGCTGAAATAACGACGCGGAAGAATTATTGCAAACATTTTCCGCAAGAATATTAATACAAAAATCCATGGAATTCATCCAATGGCAAGGATTTTATCACTCTTTATTCCATGTACTATTTTTTTGTACTTTTTTTTCTGATAATTATCTGTTTATATATTCTTTTCTATTTTTCTGTTTCCTTTTATTCTTGGTTTATCTTCCAAATGTTTTATTTTATCTAATCTTTGTTTGCCACTGCTATTCATAACATTTTCCTGTCGCCAAACCAGAATAATTCCAGGATCTCTCTCTCTCTCTCTCTCTCTCTCTCTCTCTCTCTCTCTCTCTCTCTCTCTCTCTCTCTCTCTCTCTCTCTCTCTCTCTCTCTTTAAATAACGCTTCGACAAGCCTTCGATCGCTTCCACTTCCCTTTTCGATAGTTCAGGCGATCTTGAATTGAACCTTAACGGCCATTGCGAGGTTTGGGCTGATGGCTTGCAATTGCCCTCAGTTGTACAAGCCATTGCCAGGCCTCCCCGCCATGCTGTAGAGAGAGTCTCTCTCTCTCTCTCTCTCTCTCTCTCTGAATGTATATGTACATAAAGAAAAACATTGAACCTTTATATTTTTTTAAAGCCAACTATTTGCCATAGTCTCTCTCTCTCTCTCTCTCTCTCTCTCTCTCTCTCTCTCTCTCTCTCTCTCTCTCTCTTTCCAGTAATAGTTAAATCAAGTGTTTTTATCTATGTGATTGTGTGTGTATAAGAAACCGTTCTCTCTCTCTCTCTCTCTCTCTCTTTCAGTAATGGTTTAATCAAGTGTTTGTATGTGTATATATGTATAAAGGAAGCTATCTAACCTTTAATTTTCATAGAAGCAAAACAGTTATGAATACGTATACTCGTATTATGTATATTTGTGTATGAAAGTAATAATTCACAAATATGTGTTTTGAGTTATGGAGATTGTATAATACTTGTGTGAAAGTAATAATGCACAAATGTGTATTTTGAGTTATGGAAATTGTATAATACTTGTGTGAAAGTAATCATTCATAAATGTATATTTTGAGTTATGGAAATTGTATAATACTTGTGTGAAAGTAATAATTCACAATTCTGTATTTTGTGTGTCGCGAACGTATGTGTGTTTGTTCGCTAATATTATTCCCTTTAGGGAAGTCTTCGTCGCTTTCTTGCTTCTTTTCGCGTGTGGATTCGTATCCACCAGACGCCCAGACGCGTCGAACTGGCCAATGATTACCACTAATAGATTTTTTTTTGTTTTTTTTTGGACGTGGCAACAGATAGCCGATAATCGCACTTGCTATGAAACACACGCAACAACGCTCTCGCCGCTCGACTACGCCAATCCATTTAACTCTGTGAGACGCCCAACACCGCCCGCCCGCCCACCCATCCTGTCTGCCACCCACCCTCAGTCTCTCTCTCTCTCTCTCTCTCTCTCTCTCTCTCTCTCTCTCTCTCTCCACCCCCACACCCTGGCCTCCCCACCTCCAACTACCCATACTGTATGCTTGAGAATAGAGAGAGAGAGAGAGAGAGAGAGAGAGAGAGAGAGAGTATCCTTCGGGGAGTGGGGGGGGGGCGGGGGATGGGCGTGTGGAGCTAGTCTCCGGGTGGCAGAGGAGGAACTGGTGTTTGGTGGGTGGGTGGGTGAATGCTGTTAGGATAGCTGTGGGAAAGGGGGCCCTCCCCTCCCCCCACCAGTTCCCCCCAACACCCTCCTCCCAACACGAAACCTCCGCCCACTGACACAGCCAAAGTCACTCCAACCACGGCTGGCATGCGGTATCCTGTGTCACAAAGGGCTGAAGGAATAGGACTCTCTTGGTGGGGTCGAGTGAGAAGGATATTCGTAGGACATCTGTGTAAGATGGGCCAATTAATTCTATGGTGCTGTGGAGAAACGCTATGTGGATGGTTGTTGTGGATGGAGAGAGAGAGAGAGAGAGAGAGAGAGAGAGAGAGAGAGAGAGAGAGCTGATGCTGATTGCTTGAGGGAAGTGTCCCTGAATACTTGTAGAGAGAGATATGCTTAATAGTTCTTGTAGAAAGAGCTGTTTTAGAATCCTTGTAATAAATGGTGTAGGTTAATGCTTGTGATATTAGATTTATAATTTCATGTAGAAATCATTCTGTTTGTGAATTCTTATTGAAAGAGCGGTTTGTGATTGCCTGTTTCAAGTGCTGTTGGTGAAAGCTCGTAGAAAGAAATATTGAAGATTGCCACTTTCTTCCTGCTCCTTGTTTGCTCGGCCCATAAACTTACTTCCTTCAAGAAGCTAAAAAATGCTTGTCGACCCTTCTTTTTATCCTTCTAATTCTTCTTGAAAGGGCTGTTTGTGAAAGCTAGTAAACAAGAGCTGTTGGTGAATGCTTGCTAAAAAGAACTGTTTGTGAGGGGTGGTAGGCATTGTAGGTGAACGCTCGTTAAAAATAAATGTATGTGAGTGTCCGTAGACGTTTGTGAATAGTATTGATTATTAAATATTGGTCATTGCTTGAATAAAGAGACTGGGAAAGTCTTGTAGAGAAGCTGTTGGTGAAAGTTTATATGATGAGTAACAAAGAAATGTCGAGAAGTGCTTGTAGGAAGCATGGATAGTGATTGCTTGTAGAAAGCACGGTGTCGGGGGTTATAAAAGGAACTGTCAACTGATACTTGCAAGCAGAATTGCTAGTAATTGCTTGCAACAATTATCAAGTTATGATTGTAGAGAGGAACTTGTTGATGAGTGTTTCAAGTCAGTATTGATGCGTTCTATTGTTTGTAGTTTGCTTGATCATTTTGTGCGTGTTTGTGTTCCTGGACGATGAAACAGTGCATATTGAACCCTGTCGGGTTTAATTTGTTTTTATGAAACTAGCTAACTTGAGAGAGAGAGAGAGAGAGAGAGAGAGAGAGAGAGAGAGAGAGAGAGAGAGAGAGATTGGAATTGTTTTGTGATTTTGGCAAGAATAATGATATTTGCCTCGGAACTAATTAGACTCGAAATTCATTAATGAACGGATTAGATTAATTTGGTCCATGGCTAATGACATTGTGCAAAAGGTTAATTTTCCCTTTATTTCCCAGTGACTTGTGACATGACCAGCTTTGTTTTTGTTTGTTTATTTATTTACTTTGTAAAGCTGTAAAGTATGAGGTTTGACAAGAGGAGCTGGAAGGTGTGTTTTGCTCTTATACTTCATGTACTTGATTTTTAGTTTTTCTGTAAAAGAAAACTATTGTGCCGGCTGTGTCTGTCCGTCCACACTTTATTCTGTCCTCACTTTTTTCTGTCCGCACTTTTTCTGCCCGCCCTCAGATCTTGAAAACTACCGAGGCTAGACGGCTGCAAATTGGTATGTTGATCATCCACCCTCCAATCATCAAACATATCAAATTGCAACCCTCTAGCCTCAGTTTTTTTTTTTATTTTATTAAAGGTTACAGTTAGCCATAATCGTGCGTCTGGCAACGATATAGGATTGGCCACCACCGGGCCGTGGTTAAAGTTCCATGGGTCGCGGCCCATACAGCATTATACCGAGGCCAGGAAAGATAGATCTGTTTTCGATGGCCTTGATTATAAACTGTAGCGGCTGTACAGAAAACTTGATTGCGCCGAAGAAACTTCGGCGCATTTTATACTTATGGTAAATATCGTTATATATAATAGCTCTGTAATCAAAGGTAATTGTCTATTGTTGATGTGGTGTAAAATTTTACGTTGTACTCATTCAGATGTTATTAATTATTGTTGCATTTATTTTATTTGCTATGATATAATTTCTTTTTAATTGGGAAGTTTTGATGGTATTTGCCATAGTAAAAAATAAAAGCTATTAGCAAGCAAAAAATGATTTTCCTTTTATTTTTATCAGTATTATTTTATTATGCATCCAGTTTAGCTTTTAAATGTCTTAAATATAATTCCTTGTGGTTGTTATGATTAAACAGTTGGCACTTTTATTCTTTTGTGTTGGTATTTATGGGCAGTATTTTTATATAAAATGTGTTTATGTTGGAAAACATTCGAAAGCTCTAGCTGTTATGTATACAAATATACATGTGTAACCTACCTCTCTCTCTCTCTCTCTCTCTCTCTCTCTCTCTCTCTCTCTCTCTCTCTCTCTCTCTCTCTCTCTCTCTCTCATCAATGTGATATAGTATGTATATAATATGTGGATGGTCTCATACATATCCAGAACACGCCATATTGCACTCGCCCTCTGATAGGTAGATTAAGCGCTGAGAAAAATTGCGTGAGATATCAGCTTGGTATTTCTCTCTCTCTCTCTCTCTCTCTCTCTCTCTCTCTCTCTCTCTCTCTCTCTCTCTCTCTCGGATGTGTCCCTCCAAAATCAGCAGTGTTCACGGGACCTTATGACCTTGCGCCATCTGGGTGGGTCACCCATCCCGGTAATGACCGAAGTTAATGTTCCTCAGTTTCAGCGAGCGTAATATCAGCATTGTTATGAATGCGTTGCTGCCGTTTGCTTTGGGACCTTCTGCAAACAATTGCCGCTCAGACGAGGAATCTTGAGTTTAGCTGAATGTTTTAACTGCCTTGCCAAACTTTCCTCTTTAATCCAGGATTGAGGTGATGCATAATTGTATGAACTTTCTTGGGAGAGATTTGAGGTTTGATTGATGTACTCGGTGCTTATGCCAGTTGTTGAAAGGTTGAAAGGAACTGTTATTAGTCCCCCCCCCCTCTCTCTCTCTCTGTCTCTCTCTATTAGATTTCTGTTGCTTATGCCAGTTCTTGAAAGGTTGAGAGGAACTGTTTGTAGTCCTCTCTCTCTCTCTCTCTCTCTCTCTCTCTCTCTCTCTCTCTCTCTCTCTCTCTCTCTCTCTCTCTCTCTCTTTTAGATTTCTATTACCTATGCCAGTTGTTGAAAGGTTGAGAGGAACTGTTTGTAGTCCTCTCTCTCTCTCTCTCTCTCTCTCTCTCTCTCTCTCTCTCTCTCTCTCTCTCTCTCTCTCTCTCTTTTTAGATTTCTATTACCTATGCCAGTTGTTGAAAGGTTGAGAGGAACTGTTTGTAGTCTCTCTCTCTCTCTCTCTCTCTCTCTCTCTCTCTCTCTCTCTCTCTCTCTCTCTCTCTCTCTCTCTCTCTCTCTCTTTTAGATTTCTATTACCTATGCCAGTTGTTGAAAGGTTGAGAGGAACTGTTTGTAGTCTCTCTCTCTCTCTCTCTCTCTCTCTCTCTCTCTCTCTCTCTCTCTCTCTCTCTCTCTCTGTCAGTACACCTCGTGCGGGCCACTGTAGGCATTTGGCTACTTATGGTTCATTGCAGTGTCTCTTCAGCCCCTAGCTGCAACCCCCTTCGTTCCTTTTACTGTACCTCCTTTCATATTCTCTTTTTTCGATCTAACTTTCCACCCTCTCCTAACAGTTGATTCATAGTGCAACTGCGAGGCTTTCCTCCTGTTACGCCCTTCAGACCTTTTACTGTCAATTTTCGTTTCAGGGCTGAATGACCTCATAGGCCTCAGTGCTTGGCCTTTGGACTAAATTGCATATTCAGTTCGATAGAGATAGCTTTGTCTGTCGTTTCATTGTACTTACTTGACATATTTTGATCTTGGAGTCTGTGTATACTTTTAACGTATACATTACTGTATATCTGGGTAATTCTGCTTCATCTCCCGATTAAGTAGAAATCGTAGTCTTGGTCTCTTTGTATGTGTGTATGTGCGTGTGTGTTTGTGCGTTCCAAAGAGAGAGAGAGAGAGAGAGAGAGAGAGAGAGAGAGAGAGAGAGAGAGAGAGAGAGAGTGTACTGAATTTGATCAGACACTCCTCTCTCGTTTTTCATTTAGAATAGTAATACTACGATAATTTGGGTTGATATAACGAAATTTTGTAGAGAGAGAGAGAGAGAGAGAGAGAGAGAGAGAGAGAGAGAGAGAGAGAGAGAGAGAGAAAGAGAGAGAGTGAAAATTATCAAATACTTCCTCCCTTGTCTTTCCATCAGTAATATATGTATACAAGAGTTTAGGTTGATAAACATAATTTGAGAGAGAGAGAGAGAGAGAGAGAGAGAGAGAGAGAGAGAGAGAGTATTAACAAGAACTAATTTCATGTTATGTAACAACACAGTTGTATGTATTCTCACACACACACACACACACTTAGCCGAGAGCATCTTAACCCATCATCTTTAAGCCCGAATTCTTGGCGTATGTTTCTCCTTCTTCTGAGAGACTTGAATAGTCTCCGTGTAGTATCCTGGAAAGTCTTGTGACTGGAAAGAGAAGTCTGGAAAGTTATTCTAATGGCGTGTTTCCATATTCCGTATTTCGCTGTGGACTTGTGGTCCTCCTCTCTCTCTCTCTCTCTCTCTCTCTCTCTCTCTCTCTCTCTCTCTCTCTCTCTCTCTCTCTCTCTCTCTCAGATGTAAGCTGCTCAGAGGTTCCATTACAGTCCCCTCCCCTCCTCTCTCTCTCTCTCACATGGATGTAAGCTGCACAGAGGTTCTGTTACAGTCCTCTCTCTCTCTCTCTCTCTCTCTCTCTCTCTCTCTCTCTCTCTCTCTCTCTCTCTCTCTCTCTCTCTCTCTCTCTCATGGATGTAAGCTGCACAGAGGTTCCAATACAATCCTCTCTCTCTCTCTCTCTCTCTCTCTCTCTCTCTCTCTCTCTCTCTCTCTCTCTCTCTCTCTCATGGAAGTATGCTGCGCAGGGGTTCCAGTTCAGTCTCTCTCTCTCTCTCTGGAAGGTGAAAATGAAGAGAGGGGGCACCACAAATGGCAAAGGGAAGGTGATTCCAGAAGAGACGGGAAGCAGGTACAGGAGGCTATTATTTTGTTTCTTTTCATTAAGAATTATAAGAAGATAATTCATACGGAACCGTCAGGTTCTCTTCATTAGGTCGAAGAAGAAAATATCTACAAGAGTCTACTATGTTATTTAGGGAGTATAGAACTCTCTATTAGAAGTCAAAGGAATTATCTAAGAGAGAAAGCAATTTTTCCTTTTAGGAAATACAGAAAAGAAGATTCCACAAGTGAATGGTGGGTGCTCTCATTAAGAATAGCAAGAGAATTCACAAAAGACTGATGGTTTCTTTTCGTAAAGAAGCATAAAAAAAATATTCACAAAACACAGTGAACCATTTTCTTTAAGAACTGAAAGAAAAAATCCACACAAAAGACTATTTTTTTTTTTATTAAGAATTATATGGTAAAATCCACAAGAGACAAGAGGATTCCCTTGAGAAATGGAACAACGTAAATCCCATTTACATCATTGGATTTCTTTTCACTTTTAAAAGGAAAATGAAAAATCGGTAAAGAATATAGTAACTTTTATATTTCTTAAAAAAGGAGTTAAAGAATTCATTCACAGCAGACCTCGGACGGTCCTTAAGAAGCGAATGAAATTAGTCTACCTGAAATCCCTTGTTCATTTTTTTTTCTTTAAAAGAAAAGGAGTCTATTTCTTTTTTGCCTTTTGGAAGAAGAAGAAAGAAGATAGTGATTTACAACCTCTTCCTTTAGTAGGGGAGAATACAAACCAAAAATGTGTTTTGTTTGAATAGATTTTGCCTGGGGAGTAAGTGCCCTCTCTCTCTCTCTCTCTCTCTCTCTCTCTCTCTCTCTCTCTCTCTCTCTCTCTCTCTCTCTCTCTCTCTCTCTCTCTCTCTCTCGTAACACTGTTTTTGACTTCAGAATGTATTACCCTTCCTTACTAGTGATTTTTCTGTTTTTCTGAGATATGCAAGTTACCTATAAGTCTCTCTCTCTCTCTCTCTCTCTCTCTCTCTCTCTCTCTCTCTCTCTCTCTCTCTCTCTCTCTCTCTCTCTCTCTCTCTCTGAAATCTGAAAGTAAGGAATTGAATTTATAGATAGCTGAAGAAATTATGAATAATTTTAATACTTTTTCTGCCTCCACCCAAAAATTCTCTCTCTCTCTCTCTCTCTCTCTCTCTCTCTCTCTCTCTCTCTCTCTCTCTCTCTTAAATCTGAAAGTAAGGAATTGAATTTATAGATAGCTGAAGAAATTATGAATAATTTTTAATACTTTTTCTGCCTCCACCCAAAAATTCTCTCTCTCTCTCTCTCTCTCTCTCTCTCTCTCTCTCTCTCTCTCTCTCTCTCTCTCTCTCTCTCTCTCTCTCTCTCTGTGAAAGTAAGGAATTGAATTCATAGATAGCTGAAGAAATTACGAATACTCTTTTCGCCCCCACAAATCAAAAAATAAAATGAAACTCAATCATGAAAGACGAACCTTAAAATAGCGGTGATTAATTATGAATATTTTTCGTGTATTTATCAGTTCATAGCTTTATAAGAGACGTTTATGAATTAAAAAAAAACTTATTTTTTATAAAAATTCATTGAAATATGCTTTGATAAAGTGGCGCATGTCTTACCTGCGTCTGCCGATTCGTTCAGGTTCGCCGAATCTGTTGTTGACGAACACGAGAATTATTTTCGCGTCCTTGCGAATATTTCCAGAGCGGGAGCGTTGTTGCTATAAAACCCCCATTAACAATCATTGGCCCGCCCATTAGCGAACGCATTACATGTCCATTAAGAACCATTACCTCCGGGCTCCTCCATAACGTGACACCAATGTAGAAATGCTAGATGAGGCGGGTTAGGCAAATGACTCCTAATGGCAGCCTCATATTCGCTAATGACAGGTACGGATAAATAAAAGTCTCCGAGAGGGGACGCTGTAGTAGATCATGTTCACTGGGGAAAGGGCTGGGTTGTGGTTGATATACCCCAGGGGGTTCAGGGGCACTTCTATGGGCAGGAGAGTGCGCCCCAGGTGTTATGGTTTTCAGGGGGTCTGACTTGTAAGGGGAGTGGTATGCCCTAAGGTGTACGGAGGTCAGTTCTTTTGGGGGAGGGGAAGGGTTTGGGGGGGAGTGCCCTATAGGTAGGTTGGTATGTTGCAAGCCACATGGTAGTAATTTATGTGGCTTTGGTATGTCATAATGACGCCATTGGCTACGCTGTTAGCGTTTCATTTTTTTTATTCATTTGCAAAAGTTCTCTGAGTTTTTAATTGCAATAATGTCAGGTCAAGGGAAAGATTAGTATGAATGTTATGATAACAGTTTTTATAATTCAGTATATTTATATTTTTAATTTCATTTGTATTGTACATGGAATAATTACTGCTCATCTTCTTGTGAAGTTAAGAAGTCGAAAGAAAAGTTGAATGTAGTTCACTATGACAATTGAGGTTTTTATATGAATACTTTAGCCGCTAACCTTTTTATAAAGCATTCATGTTAAACGCTGCCAAATCTTATTCAGATTTATATCTATAGGATTATTTCAACACTTTCTGCACTTGCATGAGTTTCGTTTTATGTAAGTAGTTTGCCTTTCTCATTGAGCGTGCATATATATATTGAGCTATATATATATATATATATATATATATATATATATATATATATATATATATATATATATATATATATATATATATATATATATATATATATATATATATATATATATATATATATATATATATATATATATATATATATATATATATATATATATATATATATATATATATATATATATATATATATATATATATATATATATATATATATATATATATAATATACATTGCATATACACGAGACTTTGTACAAATATCATGAGTGCATGTGGCTAATTTATAGGCTGAAATTACCCTGTTATTTTTTTTTTGTGTTGCATACGCATTTTTAATGTGCATATCCCATTGAATATCTCATATTCAAGAACTGTGATTAATTAAGAAACCATAAAATTTTTAATATTTTTTCTAGAGTTTCCTCACCACACTTAAACAGTATTGACCAACCAACTGAATTTTTTATACCCGGACCAGACAATTATCCGATTGGTCAATCAAATCTGTCAGGTGCATTGAAAGCTGCCTACGCAAGCATCAAGGTTTCGTCTGTCGCGTGCTTATGCCGAATGCACCCAGTCGAGTAATACCTTTGACACATATTGCATCTGAAATCGATGTAGAAGTAAGCTAATTAAAGGTCTTAACGCGTGATTCCGTGGAGTGAAGCTCATTGTTCTTCAGTTTGATATATATATATATATATATATATATATATATATATATATATATATATATATATATATATATATATATATATATTGGTAGATAGAAAGATACAGATATGTATAAATGTACGTATAAATATATGTACATATGTATGTGTTTGTGTGTATATACACACATATATAATGTGTGTGCGCGTAGTTAGATTACTGTTGTCGTTCCGGTTAGATTTAATAAAAAAAAAAATTGGAGAGACGCTTTCTCTCCTTTCAAGATAAATATTCAAAATTAATATTCAGTCGTTGATATCCAAAATGAAGTTACTTCCCATCCACTGCCTTTGGGTGATTTGGTCATTAACGATCACTGTTGTTTTATGAGTGATTTATGGTGGCTTATTTCGAAGGCCAAAATTCGAAGTTCGGTCTGGAAGAAAGAAAGGCGGCCTGGGGAATTCATTAGGGGCTCGTTATTAAAGTTTCTCTCAGTCTCTTTAACACACACACACACACACATACACATACATACATACACACACATATGTATAATATATATGTATATATATATATATATTATATATATATACCATGTACAAAAATATTTGTTATTTTTAAATTCTCATTTTGTATGGGATTCTCAAGATTCCATATATTGTAAACTATTTTTTTTTTATTACGGAAGAACCTTACAAAAATATTTGTGAGAAAATCTCTTAGCTTAGATAAGTATCTTTGACTTCCAATCAGTGGAGAAGATTTGCAGTGCGGAAAAGTTGCGAACTGGTTCCATATTTAGCAGTTAATTACCGTTATTAAACTTAGATTAATATGGAACTCATTAAGTTTTCCCTTTCCCTGCTTGACAGTAATTATTCTAATTGGATTAATTATGTTTCAGAATCCGGAATTTTTCCGCTCAAATTATTCCAGTAATTTTTCCTTCTTTGTTTTATTTACATCGGTGCTGAAGTCTGCATTTACGTTTACAGAAATGTAAAAATATTGGACTTTTTTAGTGTTTTTACGTTATCTTTTACAGAAATGTAAAAATAGATATTTAGTTTTTTAGTGTTTTAACATGTTCTTTTACATACATTTTCTTTTACAGAAATGTAAAAATAGATATTGAATTGTTTAGTTTCTACATTTTCTTTTACAGAAATGTAAAAATAGATACTGAGTTTTTTTATCGTTTTTACATTTTCTTTTACAGAAATGTAAAAATAGATATTAAGTGTCGTAGTGTTTTTACATTTTCTTTTACAGAAATGTAAAAACAGATATTGTCTTAGTTTTTTTACATTTTCTTTTACAGAAATGTAAAAATTGATATTGAGATTCTTGGTGTTTTACATTTTCTTTTACAAAAATGTAAAAACAGATATTGAGTTTCTAAGTTTTTTACATTTTCTTTACAGAAATTTAAAAATAGATATTGAGTATTTTTAGTATTTTTACATTTTCTTTTACAGAAATGTAAAAATAGATATTGAATTTTTTAGTGTTTTTACATTTACTTTATGTTTGCTATATGTATAAAAATTGAAGTATTTTCGTTGGCTGGCTTAATATAAACCAAACAACCTCATTGGTATCCACTGCCCACAGTGCGCCCTCTTTCTAAGTAGTATTCACGAAGGTTCCTTGCAGTTTCATCCGATGCCTTTAATTTCTTGCTGCTTAGCTGTCCAGCTCCTTTAACTTTGCTCTTTTCCAGTAATTCGTATCTGTTATATAAAGGAGGGTTCTTCGTCTCACCCTTCTGAAGGGTCTGGTAATGACTTTGTTGGTCTGGTTAAGCTAATTAACAGTATTAATTATAATAACTCAAAAGTATGCGTTTGTGTATCTGTACATTAAGCCAGTTTATATGTAAACAAGAAACTACATACATAGGCGTATATGAGTATAAAGTGTTTGTGTGTTATAGTGTGTGTTTGTACGTTCATATACCAGTTTATATGTGAACAATAAACTACGTACTCAGACGTATATCAGTAGAAGGCGTTTGTGTGTTTGTGCGTGTGTGTCTATGTTCATTACCAATTTATGTGTAAACAATAAATTGCATACCTAGCCGTATATCAACAGAAAGTGTTTGTGCTTGTGTATATGTATGTACGTTCCTAAATCAGTGTATATGTAAACAGTAAACTACATACTTATGCTTATATAAGTAGAAAGTGTTTGTGTGTGCTTGTGTATATGTACACTCATAAACCAATTTATATGTAAACAACAAACTACATATCTTATCTTATAAGATTATACATTCGCTCCGAATGGTGTTTGTTTTCGGTGCAACAACGTTAGGGGCGCCACATTTTACGGAGGAGCAGGGGCAGCCATCACCCTCTTCCACATTATGCAAATTAGATTCAGGAAAAAAGTGTATTGTCACTAGTTGTTATGCTTCGCAGGAGAGAGCGCATTTTCTCCCCAACGGTGAAATAGGATGCATTCTTCCCTTTTTTAGTTAACTGTAAAAGAAAACAGTAGTGCCGGCTTTGACTGTCCGTCCGCACTTTATTCTGTCCGCACTTTATCCTGTCCGCACTTTATTCTGTCCGCATTTTTTCTGTCCGTCTTCAGATCTTAAAAACTACTAAGGCTAGAGAGCTGCAAATTGATATGTTGATCATCCACCCTCCAATCATCAAACGTACCAAATTGCAGCCCTCTAGCCTCAGTAGTTTATATTTTATTTAAGGTTAAAGTTAGCCATAATCGTGCTTCTGGCAACGATATAGGATATGCCACCGCCGGGCCTTGGTTCAAGTTTCATCGGCCGCAACACATACAGCATTGTACAGAGACCACCGAAAGACAGACCTATTTTTGGTGGCCTTGATTATAAGCTGTAGCGGCTGTACAGAAAACTCGATTGCGGCGAATTTTTTACTCGTTTTTCATTGCAGCGTGTCAAATCAGCATGCTGAGGCTTTTACTTTTACATTATATATTTCATCATTTTTATTCCACGGTTTTAAGTCTTTTATTAATTTTCTCTTTCCCGTCGTATTATCCTCCATTCCTTGATTCATAGACTTAAAATTCTTCTTTGACATTCTGACTATTACGTGTTTACATGCATCATAAGGTTAATGCACTTTTTTTCGTCACCGCCGTAGCATGTCACTCAGTGACACGCCCATGCCACCCCGTATTGCGTCATTCCACTTGTCGTTTGCGAATTTCGTTGCGAATTGCCGACTTTCTCTGCGACTTGTTTGGGAAAGTGAGGTCGTTATCGTCGTAAGGAGTTGTGATTGGTTGTGAAAATTGAAGAAAAAATTTTTTTTTCTGTTCTGATGTTAAAGTTTGCAGTTTGCAGTGTCGCATTTCCCCTTTTTTTTCGTCAGATGTCTGTGTTCACGCCAGGTCATATTCATCATCATAATGTTTCGATATGTTTAATTTCATTTTCACCCGTTGCCGTTGTGAGAGGACTTGAAAACCCTGCAGGAAATTATTTTCGTGTTGTACTGAACCTCACATGGATTTATTTTTTTATTATTACACATAAAGTGTGTGTTTGGTTTGTTCAGTTGGGTAATAATGAGTGTTATAATAATAAATATAGTGATCTCCTGTCTTTTGGATTTGAACCGCTGACCATTGAGACACCGTGCCGATGCTGTGGCCACTGGGTCTCAAAGGGGACGCCCTTGGTGAATTGGCGGATATACTGAAGTCCTGGTGTCTTGGTTGTCAGCGGTTCAGTTTCCCAAGGAAGAGGCTTTTACTATCTATTTTCAGGTGAGATGGCCAGCTTTTAATGATAATAATACCTTTGACATTTCAGTTACAGTGCAGGTTTTTTTTTTTCTGTCCCTAAAGTCATTAGTAAATTCGACTCTGTAGTAGTCATAAAAGCTTTGTTATAATAGCAGAACGGATTTGGTTCAGCATAATATATATATATATATATATATATATATATATATATATATATATATATATATATATATATATATATGCAAACGGATTTGGTTATATATATATATATATATTTATATATATATATTTGGTTCAGCATAATATATTTTATATATATATATATAGTATATATATATATATATATATATATATATATATATATATATATATATATATATATATATATATATATATATATGCAAAGCAGTACAGCTATGGTACTGATATGTACTTCCATGCAGCAATCGGTCTGTATACTCATGTACAGTAAATGTTCTACCTATAATTAGCAGTTATACAGTCGTACTTAAGTATATTCATATCTTTCATAGGTGTGTCAGTACTCATGTAGGTGCTACCCGTAACTAGCACTCTTGTAGTAGTTTCTTATTATCCACATGAAATCACTTTAGCTATTTATATTTGCATGTCGTAATTACTTGTATAAATCAGACTTGAGACTACAGGAATGCTGGAAATCCTCGTCAGAATGCCCTTAGCCACTACATGTTGATTTTTTTTCTAAGCAGTCAATCAGGGAGATGGCTAGCCATTTCATATGTAGGGAATGGGGCAGAACTTGTCGTATTGAAGAAATAAAGAGACTTATCATAAAAAAATGACACAAGGTCAGTCTGTGATTAGAGAGAATGTCACTTCCTTAGAATAGAAGCTGACACAGGACACGCAACAGACTTCAGTCTATGGGAATGAGACAGAACTGGTCGTATTGAGGAAATAATGAGGCTTATCATAAAAAATGACAGAAGGTCAGTCTATCATTAGAGAGAATGTCACTTAACCACAGGACATACAACAGACTTTAGTCCATGGAATACTACCGACATTTTCTTGACGGGAGATTTTTGCGTCTCGGAGAAGAGCAGATGACTCCCGTAGGGGGTTAGTGACGTCAGTGCACCTCATGCGGTGCACTGTAGGCATTGCTTAAGGTTATTTGCGGCGTGCCTTCGACCCCTAGCTGCACCCCCTTTCGTTCCTTTTACTGTACCTCCTTTCATATTCTCTTTCATCTTACTTTCCTCCCGTTACACCTTTCAAACCTTTTACTGCCAATTTCCGTCTCAGCGCTGAATGACCTCA
Organism: Macrobrachium rosenbergii; assembly: GCF_040412425.1. Lineage (NCBI taxonomy): Eukaryota > Metazoa > Arthropoda > Malacostraca > Decapoda > Palaemonidae > Macrobrachium > Macrobrachium rosenbergii. The sequence goes on along the minus strand of NC_089787.1, from coordinate 28,730,360 downwards.
CAGGTCCCAGTGCTTGGCCTTTGGCCTAAATTCTATATTCAGTTCAGTTCAAGAGCAGATGACGCAGTACATCTATGCCAAAACCATTTCTGGGAGGAATTAAGGAGAGACATCGAGACACCATAAAAAATGACATATGTCTTTGATTAGAGAGATTGTCACTCACCTGGAATAGAAGGTAACACATCTACTCTTAGTTGAGTAGATGACGCAAGACATCTATACACAATCTATTTATATGAGGAATAACGACAGATATGTAAAAAAAATATCGCAAGATTTGTCTTTGATAAAGAGATTGTCACTTGGAATAGAAGTGACAGGGCGTCTATTAAGAGGTAGTCCGTGGAAAACTAGTAAGATTTTCATAACGGGAGATTATTGCATCTCACAAAAGAGATACACAATACATCTATACAAAAATCATTTCTATGAGGATATAACGATAGACGTATCGTAAAAACTGACATAAGATATATCTTAGATTAGAGAGAATTTCACTTAACCTGAAATAGAAGGGGACACGGGACATGTCTTAGAGGTAGTCCATGGAAAACTTGCAGGATTTCTATAAAGGGAAAACAGTGCATCTTTAGAAGAGTACAAAAACTATTTCTACAAGGAAACAGCGAGAGACACACACAAAATGGCAGTAAGTTATGCCTCTGATTAGAGGGAATTTCATTTATCTGGAATAGACGGTAACACAAGACGCGTATTAGAGCAAGCCCATGAAAAACTACTTAGATTTTCATTAAGGGAAAACAAAGCTTCTCACAGAAGAGTCAAGACCGCACTGCATCTATACAAAAAAAAAAAACTATTTCTGTGAAAGATCTTTTACTGTGGAACCACTTTGCCGTACACTGGGCCTTAGGTAAACACAGGGTCACGCCAGAAAGAGGCACTCTTCACTCTCATGAGTTTTTTTTTTTTTTTTTTTTCGTTTACATACTGTTTTCCTTTTTTCTGTGCGGTGGCAAGGCTGCCCTAGGGATTTGGGGTCAAGTAGTACCTTTTCGTACATTTAGAGGAAGGGCTTACCGTGTTGTGTATGATAACGGGTCCATAGAGAAGTTTTGTGGTAAATAATGAAGATGAGCATTAAAGAAAGAGAGAGAGAGAGAGAGAGAGAGAGAGAGAGAGAGAGAGAGAGAGAGAGAGAGAGAGAGAGAGAGAGAGAAGCTTTTGTGATTAATGATGAAGTTGCGCATTGAGAGAGAGAGAGAGAGAGAGAGAGAGAGAGAGAGAGAGAGAGAGAGAGAGAGAGAGAGAGAGAGAGAATGATAGGAATTGTTTATAGAAGGTTTGCAATCATTTCATTTTTATTTTTGTCTCGGGTAAGTATTTAAACCTGCTTGGCGCATGATTTATTTTATATAACACCAAATTTTTGACAGACTGAAGTATTTTACCGCCCATGTATGAAGTAGCTGTATGGAATTGCACAGACAAATATTTTTGCATAAGCAAAAATGACTATTAACACGGCTAGAGTGTTACAGGATTTTAACAAGACAAGTAGTATTTGACCAAATAGAACGAAATGTTTAAAAATCCTAAAATTGAGCTTAAAATGTAAGATCCTCATCTAAATATCTTTTTTGAGGGGGTTCAGTGCTGCGAAATGTTAAAAGCTATTTTGATATTTGCTCTTATCCACTGATGTTTGTGCAATCACCGCAGCTAAATGTCGAGGCAGATCCGACTGAATACTTGAATAGGTAAAACTAGAATAGTGTGGTTATGGTTTTTGGCCAAAATGATAAAATATTAAAAATGATTGATTTCTTTGACTAGCTTATAATTTGTCCTTTGATCGTTCGATTTACTATCTTGAGAGAATAAGAAACTATGCCTAAAATCTCCGAAATTCAAAGTAAACTTTTTGATATTTACATCCACGGTCTTGAACGCGAGATGAATTATACTTTGGGAATCACATGTGTATATGTATATATATATATATATATATATATATATATATATATATATATATATATATATATATATATATATATATATATGTATGTATATATATATATATATATATATATATATATATATATATATATATATATATATATATATATATTTAATTTATTTATTTACATTTATGGCCGAGACGATGTGTCGGTAAAACATTCCATACCTTAATTAGGTTACTTAGCCCAGTTTTCGCTCTACACTCGCATTATGAATAGTTAGCCTCTAAGACCTAAGTCATTGACCAACTCTTACCGCGTGGGATTGATATGCTGTTGTCATGGCAACGGAATAAACACTAGACGGCAGCGGGCCACGATGATACTGCTTGCAGTGAGCTGTGGGAGGGGGGTGTGGGGGGGGGGTTTGATGGTCTCGTTGAGAGGAAAGGTGGGGAGAGGGAAGGGTGGTGGTATCATTCAACCGTGGGGGATTTGTGAGCATCGTTTTCTTATTGTTATTTTTTTTAATTCCACTGATCAGAATATGCAGGGGAAAGTAAATATTTATTCTTTGCGTGTTTTCATCCTTTTGGGCCTTGAAAACAAATTGCGTTGTATTGACATTCATTATATTTACGTGTTTGTTGGAGAAAGAGAGAGAGAGAAGATCAAAGGCCCAATAATTACTCTCTCAAGAGCCTTTAAGAGTAAAGATGGAATGTTATAGAGCTTAATGGGTCTCTTTCGTGTCTTCACTGTCGTGATCTGAGTGAAACAGTTTTATTTCTAGTCGTGCTTGCAAGAAACACTCGCCAGTTTCTGGTATACACAAGAGAAGGAATGGAAGAGTCGTGCTCTCTCTCTCTCTCTCTCTCTCTCTCTCATAAGGAAAAATGGAAAGGGAATGTATAGTCGGCTTCTTTGTCCTTATTTCTCTTTATTCTCTTTATTAAGGAAAAAACAGGTGTTGTAGCCCCCCTCTCTCTCTCTCTCTCTCTCTCTCTCTCTCTCTCTCTCTCTCTCTCTCTCTCTCTCTCAGGAAAAGGAGAGGGAATGTAAAGTCGGCTTCTTTTTCTTCATTTCTCTTTATTTCTTTATGAAGGAAAAGCAGGTGTTCTCTCTCTCTCTCTCTCTCTCTCTCTCTCTCTCTCTCTCTCTCTCTCTCTCTCTCTCTGGGGCGAATGTTTGCATTGAAGTCCAGCGCAAGTCATACCGGGAGCGTTTTGGGGACGCCTTTAATCTCGCCCAGATCTTCGGGAACACTCGAGAGGTGTTTGTTTGATCCGAATTGAATGCAGAGGGATTTGTTGCAGGAGAGTCCTGCAATAGTTTTCTTTCCTCGGTTTTGTTTGTCATGCTCAGAATGATTTGCCTCGGTAGAATGCGTCGGACAATTTTATAGTTGTAGGCTAAGCCTTGTAATTAGGTCTTAGCTGATCTCTCTCTCTCTCTCTCTCTCTCTCTCTCTCTCTCTCTCTCTCTCTCTCTCTCTCTCTCTCTCTCTCAGGAAAAGGAAAGAGGATGTAAAGTCGGCTTCTTTCTCTTTATTTCTCGGAATTTCTTTATGAAGGAAAAAGCAGGTGTTGTAGACTCTCTCTCTCTCTCTCTCTCTCTCTCTCTCTCTCTCTCTCTCTCTCTCTCTCTCTCTCTCTCTCTCTCTCTCTATATATATATATATATATATATATACATAGATATATTATGTATATATAATATATATGTGTGTGTATAAATTTATATATATATGTGTTTATAAATATTAAATATATATTTGTTTCTATTTTAATGTGTAATGGCGTAGTTAGTATGTTGACGTATTCACACTTATCTTGATGAGAGAGAGAGAGAGAGAGAGAGAGAGAGAGAGAGAGAGAGAGAGAGAGAGAGAGAACAACATGGCTACTACAGTAGATAACCCTTCGGGCAAAATGATAATTACTCTGATATGTTCGTTTTCATGTACATTTCTGTTTGCGTAAGAGAGCGTGACAGAAGTCTCATTAGCAAATATGCTTCGGGAATGACTTTTTTTATTGGTTGGGGCCCTGCTCTGTTATAATCTGTCTCTCTCTCTCTCTCTCTCTCTCTCTCTCTCTCTCTCTCTCTCTCTCTCTCTCTCTCTCTCTCTCAAAGGAAAGGGAAAGTAATGTAGGCTTCTGTCTCTCTCTCTCTCTCTCTCTCTCTCTCTCTCTCTCTCTCTCTCTCTCTCTCAAGGAGGGAGGGAGAGAAAGAAAGTTTCTCCCTCTCTCTCTCTCTCTCTCTCTCTCTCTCTCTCTCTTCTCTCTCTCTCTCTCTCTCTCTCTCTCTCTCTCTCTCTCTCTCTCTCTCTCTCTCTCTCTCTCTCTCTCTCTCTCTCTCTCTCTCCAACTTTGCCCTTCATTCACCCTCTGTCCCCACTCCCTTCCTCTCCTCCTCCTCAACCTTTCCTCACCTCTGCCAGTCTGTCCTTGCCTCTCCCCTCCCCTGGCCCCGCTCTCTCCCTCCCCCCCTTTCATTATTTGTGGATTAGTGAGGGCTTATTAAGACAAAATGTCGAGTGGCAGCAATTTCGACTTATTTAATGGAAATTTCTTTGTATTTTTTAAAATGCTATTTTGGGCTTTTGAAATTATCGCCATATTTATGATCTCATTTCGTATTGAGGATTACTGTTGTTATAAGTAAATAATTTTTGTTAATGCAATAACTATTATTTTCATTTTGATATCAGTTTTACATTTAAATATGATTTTTTAGTTTTCCATAAAAGAAAACTATTGTGCCGGCTTTTTCTGTCCGTCCGCACTTCATTCTGTCCGCACTTTTACTGTCCACCCTCAGATCTTAAAAACTACTGCGGCTAGAGGGCTGCAAATTGGTATGATGATCACCCTCAGATCTTAAAATATACTGCGGCTAGAAGGCTGCAAATTGGTATGTTGATCATCCACCCTCAAATCATCAAACGTTCCAAATTGCAGCCCTCTAGCCTCAGTAGTTTTTATTTCATTTAAGGTTAAAGTTAGCCATAAACGTGCATCTGGTAACGATATAGGACAGGCCACCACCGTTTCGTGGTTAAAGGTTCATGGGCCGCGGCTCATACAGCATTATACCGAGACCAGGGAAAGATAGATTTATTTTCGATGGCCTTGATTATACGCTGTACAGAAAACTCGATTGCGCTGAAGAAACTTCGGCGCATTTTTTACTTATTCATTAATGTTAAATTCATACGGGATATATTTATAAAAACTACTAGTTATGGATATGTGTATCGTTAAAATTTCATGATTAGAGGCATTAATAAGTTATTATGATATTCCAACTTCCAAAGGTTATTTGATGGAAATAAGCAAAAAGTATATTGTTTAATTAACGCAAATCCGATGGCATTTGAAAGAATTATAACTTCTTTTGTTTCATGTTAATTTTCCTTTGATTTCTATAATATAATTATGAGGAAATTATTAAAAAGGCAAAAATAGTGTTTTGACCTGAAATAGATTTAGTAATTAAGTACTGATTTTTTTTCTTTGATTTTACTTTTGATTTTACATTCTTTTATAAGTTTTACAAATTGAAAAGTTGGTCAACTGGGTTTTCTGGTTGAGCCAAATAATTTTGATTTTTTTTTTAACTTTTTAAACGAGGTGGTGGACTTTCCGTTATTAAATGAAGAAAAATTTTCAAATATTTACTTGTCAAAAAATACTTGAAATAGACTTAGTAATTAAGTACAGGATTTTCTTTTATTTTTATAATGATTTTTAGTTTGTGTAAAAGAAAACCATTGTGCCGGCTTTGTCCGTCCGCCCTCAGATCTTAAAAACTACTGAGGCTAGAGGGCTGCAAATTGGTATATTGATCATCCACCCTCCAATCATGAAACATATCAAATTGCAGCCCTCTAGCCTTAGTAGTTTTGATCTTATTTAACGTTAAAGTTAGCCATAATCGTGCCTCTGGCAACGATATGGGACGGGCCACCACCGGGCCGTGGTTACAGGTTCATGGGCCGCGGGTCATACAGCGTTACACCGAGACCACCGAAAGATAGATCTGTTTTTGGTGGCCTTGATTATACGCTGTAGCGGCTGTACAAAAAACTCGATTGCGCCGAAGAAACTTCGGCGCATTTTTTGCTTATTCATTCTGTTTTACACTTTACAATTTTAAAAGACTTTAGCTTTCCGTTTTGAAGGAGTTATAACCTCCGACAATGATATGATAAAAAATAATCTTAAAAAAAAATAAGAAAAGAAATTTAAGCTTTCACTGTTTACGGAATTAAAACCCCCCTCGATATTTAAAAGTAAAAATGTTCGAAGAGTTTTTTTTAATACTTGCGCTGACCTTGATAGAATGTCATTTGCTGTATGGTAGTGTGACTGGGTTACTCATGTTTAATAATGAAAATGCGTCCTTAAAATAGAAACCGCCCAGCGCTGGGCGTAACGTCAGCTTTCGTGTGTAGATTGTGGGGCCACCAATTCCTGGTTGCATTACGCGTATTTTGTATCTTTTCATTACCAAATTTAATTCAAGTATACTTTGATGATGTTTGGTTTCTTATTTATCATTTTCAAAGCGTCAGAGACTCTCTCTCTCTCTCTCTCTCTCTCTCTCTCTCTCTCTCTCTCTCTCTCTCTCTCTTATACCCACGCACAGGACATCCCTTTGCGTTCCGGTAAGGGAAGTTAAGCCACTTTCGGTCTGGTCAGGACTTGGATGGGTGAGCGCCAAGGAATGCCAGACGCCGTTTGGCACAAAGGCTCCCTTTAACTTGCGGTGGGGGCATTCCTTCGTTTCTCTCTCTCTCTCTCTCTCTCTCTCTCTCTCTCTCTCTCTCTCTCTCTCTCTCTCTCTCTCTCTCGGATATTTTCTTTGGTAAAATTAGAATTTTTTATGTTTTTTATGGATTCCTTACACAAGACTCATTCTCTCTCTCTCTCTCTCTCTCTCTCTCTCTCTCTCTCTCTCTCTCTCTCTCTCTCTCTCTCTCTCAAACAGCATAAACGTAGGATCTCTCTCTCTCTCTCTCTCTCTCTCTCTCTCTCTCTCTCTCTCTCTCTCTCTCTCTCTCTCTCAGACAGCATCAACGTTCGATCTCTATCTCTCTCAAACAGCATAAATGTACGATCTCTCTCTCTCTCTCTCTCTCTCTCTCTCTCCTCAAACAGCATAAACGTACAACTAATGTTGACAAAACAGCAGCCTGTCAACAAGGGACTTGTCAGCTACTCAAGTCTGTCGAGGCCGTTTGTCAGGTTAGGAGAGAGAGAGAGAGAGAGAGAGAGAGAGAGAGAGAGAGAGAGAGAGAGAGCATAACACCTCATTGCTCAGCCAGGAAAAATTCGCCGTTCCAAGAGATGGAGGATATAGGCACGAAGTATGCTATTGTGCAGTTGACGTATTTCATTCTCTCTCTCTCTCTCTCTCTCTCTCTCTCTCTCTCTCTCTCTCTCTCTTTGTGCAATAGTGTTGCGTTGTCGTTTAGGCGAAGACGTTCACTGTACGTTTAGGGTTTTTGAATATGTATCATATTGCCATATGAAGATCGTGTTGAATTTTTGGAAGCCGTGAAGCTTTCAAGATTTATATATTTCAGAATTGATAATTAATTATAATTTTTTCACTTATAATTTTTTTTTTTCATCATCATCAATACCTCGATTGATTTGGCGGATTATCGTGATCACATCCTCGAAATCATTATTGCTATATATTATTTTAGTTCTTGTGAATTATACTATCTCATATTTACATTGCACATTGAATGTCTCATGAAGCAAGTCATTCATGATAGAGAATATAGAAAATATATATAATCAGCGAGTTACTACTATTATTGATATCCTATATATTAATGAAATTATCGGTTAACACCTTGTTTTAATATATATGATTTAAAGTCTCCTGGCTTTTGAACATTCATTGATTCGACCTCTTGAACTTGTGAATATTTCTTTGTCTTGTGTGTTTACAAAGCGCATGAGCTCTGAAATCAATAATTTGTAATCGTGGTAATTGATTTCACAGATTATCTGAAGATGTTATAGTTGTTGTGACGCCAGTTTTAACAGCCGTAAATCAGTCAGTCAATCTGAAGTTGCTAGAATTATGCTGGCCAGTGTACAGTAAGTCTCAGTTGAACGTAAAGAAGCCTGTGTTATTTGCTATTAACTAATCAAATCATGATTGTTATATTCATACCAGTTGCATTTTAGAGACTGGCGAAATGGTTGCAGTTGCAGGAGCAGTAGTAGCAGTAGTAATAGTAGTAATAGTTGCATTATTGATGGTAGTTCTCTATTGTATGTACAAGATGAATCAGTTTTGTTGACTATAATGACTCCATATACAACAAAATAACAGAGTCATCTTGTGCACAGTAGGTATTACTTAAGGTTCTTTGCAGCGTCCCTTCGGCCCCTAGCTGCAACCCATTTCATTCCTTTTACTGTACCTCCGTTCATATTTACTTTCCTCCCTCTCCTAACAGTTGTTTCACAGTGCACCTGTGAGGTTTTCCTCCTGTTACACCTTTCAAACCTTTCTACTCAATTATCCTTTCAGCGCTGAATGACCCCATAGGTCCCAGCGCTTGGCCTTTGGCCAAAATTCTATATTCCATTCCACTCCTATATGGAGTCAGTGTGAGTAGCTGCTGTATTGATAGCTAAATAAATTAAGGATCGGTCGTACAGTTGTGTTATCATTACAGCTGCACCCTACTGTAGGTCGATCGTGTAGAACTGCAGTCCGTGTACCGCACGTCCTTACACAGTTCAGCTGGAACTGTGTCACTCCGACATAGACGTGTTTTCACTGGTTCGGGTTTTGTTCCGACAGAAAAGCTCCCGCTGGCCTTGACTTCGGCCGAATGATTCGACGGATTGATCACCTTTAAGCTCCGATCAATATATTTACTTGAGCCTTTGTTGTTTTTTTTGTTCTCTCTCTCTCTCTCTCTCTCTCTCTCTCTCTCTCTCTCTCTCTCTCTCTCTCTCTCTCTCTCTCTCTTCTGGTGTATATTTAGAATGAAAGTAGTTCGGAAGGTTGACATTCAATAGTAATGAATATCGTGTACCTGGCGTATACGTCATCTCCTTCGATGTATACATATGAATAAAACACTTTAATGTAAAGTAGCAAGAAATACCAGGTGTTTAATCGGCAACACACGCGCACACTCTCTCTCTCTCTCTCAAGTAAGAAAAAATATAAATGACTATAAATATTTCTCTCTCTCTCTCTCTCTCTCTCTCTCTCTCTCTCTCTCTCTCTCTCTCTCTCTCTCTCTCTCTCTCTCTGAAGAAAGTAAAAATATAGACTGTAAATATTTGTTTCAGTTTAGTGACAAATCATTTGGATTCTTTATTTAGGCAACTTTTAGCTTCATTCTTTAGTCTGTCAATGTTAGGAAATTAGTCAATAGACGGTTGGGAGTAATATATTACCCTTGCTTATTTGTGATATTTTATCATTTAAATATTTTAATCTTACTATATTTCAATAAATTTCGCTCGCAAAATTAAATATTTTTTAAAAATAAAAGTTATGGCAAAGTAATGTTGCAATTATTTCCTTTACCATTTTAAACATTCAAGGCTTGATCGATACTTCCGTATTGCGAAAGCGATCATGGATAGACCATCCTACCTTATCGCAAAGATGTCAAGGCTACGTGCAGAATGATGATGATTTTATAAAATCCCTTATAAAAACGAGGGCATCAAAGCTCTTTGATCAGAGTGAGAAATTCTTCGCGCAGTCCAAGTGGGATTATTGAATTAACGCAATGAGCGGAAGAATTTTGGAGTGGGGTCTAATTCCCTTTTGGGTCCTGTTTTCCCAGACTTCTGTAACCTTGCTTCTTTTTCAAGGCAGGCGTGTGGTTTCTTTAATCCGTCCTCTTCCATATTCTCCGTCTTTTATCGGCTAAATAAGGATATTAAACTGGCCGTTTCACTTAGCAGTTGCTTCTTAGGAAGGGTAATGCATTCCTTTGAAAGCTTATGTCCATTAGTGTATTTATACGGTCATGAATACTCTTCACTCCGTTTCTGATAATTACAATACGACTTTAGATTACGGCCTCAGTCGTTCATATCTTTTTTTTTTCTTGTTAGAGACTCGAGGTTATAGTCCAAATTCCAATCTCTCTCTCTCTCTCTCTCTCTCTCTCTCTCTCTCTCTCTCTCTCTCTCTCTCTCTCTCTCTCTCTCTCTCTCAAGTCAGAAATCCGCCAATCATTCAGGCAGTCGTGCTGAGGGTATGGGTTAGATCACGGGATTCAGTTTGTCCTTGTTGGTCTTCAGTTTATAAGAATAGTATAATATATATATATATATATATATATATATATATATATATATATATATATATATATATATATATATATATATATATATATATATATATATATATATATATATATATATATATATATATACATATATATATATATATATATATATATATATATATATATATATATATATATATATATATATATATATATATATATATATATATAGATGTATAGCTTAATGATAAATAATATTGCCAAGACCAGGAAGAACATTCTTTATTATACGAGCTTTCTAGGTATAAAACCTCATCATCAAGCTGAAAAAACCGACAAGGATGAGAATCAATAAATTACAATAAAATGAATTGTCATAATAAATCTTCAGCAAAACTACTAACCAAATATATAAAATGAACAAGTAAATACAAACTAAAAGGGTGAGACGTAAAATAACGAAAAATTAAAAGCGAACACAAACATAAAAATATGAAAATAAAAATAAGGTGAAATGTAAACAAACTTCCACTCACAAAGTAAAATATTTAACGACCTAATTGAGTACCTACTATGAAATTACACGATAGCTAGTTGAATACCAGACTGGTTGTTGTTCAATTCCGGCTTCATCTTTTTAATAGTCAGCGACTCTGAAATCAAAAGGTCCAGTCTATTTGAACAAAAAGACAGTACCCGAAAATCCAGGTCAGTGAAAGGATGGTCTTGTGCTAAACTGTGTTCTCTAATGGCAGAAAAGGGTGGTTTGGAAAGGGGAACCTCGTGTAATTTCGTGTAATTTCATAGTAGGTACTCAATTAGGTCGTTGAATATTTTACTTTGTGAGTGGTAGTTTGTTTACATTTCACCTTATTTTTATTTTCATATTTTTATGTTTGTGTTCGCTTTTAATTTTTCGTTACTTTACGTCTCACCCTTTTAGTTTGTATTTACTTGTTCAGTTTATATATTTGGTTAGTATTTTTGCTGAAGATTTATTACGACAATTCATTTTATTGTAATTTTATTGATTCTCATCCGTGTCGGTTTTTTCAGCCTGATGATGAGGTTTTATACCTCGAAAGCTCGTGTAATAAAGAATGTTCTTCCTGGTCTTGGCAATATTATTTATCATTAAGCTAAGATTTCCAAGTAGCCGCCCAATTACCGAGATTATATATAATTATATATTAGTGCTTATAGATATATAGGTCTATATATATATTATATTTAGATAATATTCAACCCTTCCTACTTTTCATCTTTATAAATTATATATTAGATGACTTGACGAACGTTATACTTTTTCATCTTTATCATTTGACTTGACGAACGTTATCTCATTTCTCTCTCTCTCTCTCTCTCTCTCTCTCTCTCTCTCTCTCTCTCTCTCTCTCTCTCTCTGACGATTTCATGCTCAAGGCCGAGCTGAGGATATGTCCATCAAGTAGGAGCTTCGAGCAACGTCCTCAAGTCTGGGGATTATGCAGAAGCACGAACTGCAAGATGATAATGTCGGTTGCTTATGCGCCAATTGCGTATAGTTGGAAGAGAGTCTATGAGGTTACTGAATACTCTCTCTCTCTCTCTCTCTCTCTCTCTCTCTCTCTCTCTCTCTCTCTCTCTCTATATATATATATATATATATATATATATATATATATATATATATATATATATATATATATATATATATATATATATATATAATGTTTGTGTGTGTATGTCTGGAATCAAAGGTAATATTTTATATATATACATATATATATAAGTATATATATACATATATACATACATACATATATACATCTATGCATACTTACGTTTTGTCGTTTAGTTTTAGATATCGCCTTTATAAGTGTGCATTTATTATGTAAAATACGTTCAGATGAAGGTCTTGCGCACATATGCATACGCATTAAGTTTGTTTTAAAAGTATATTTGTAATTTATTTCATTAACAATATTATACATGTCACTTTTTGTTACATTCATTTATGTAGAGAGAGAGAGAGAGAGAGAGAGAGAGAGAGAGAGAGAGAGAGAGAGAGAGAGAGAGAGAGAGAGGGGAGAATGTGTGTGCAGCCAGCTTAGGTGGGTAAATAATATAGGAGTATTGACGAGATCAGTATAGAGAAAGGCAGAGTCAGAAAGGCGGGGGGGGGGGGAGATCCGACCCCCTCCCTTCCCCCTTTCCCCCTTCCTCCGCTCTTCCACATCGCTCGTCTTCCCTTTCTCATTTGCTCTTCCTCCCTTGCATCTTTATGTATCCCCTCTCTTCGTTATTCCTTCCTTGTCTCAGTTCCAGGGGCTGTCTTCTTCTTCTTCTTCTTCTTCTTCTTCTTCTTCTTCTTCTTCTTCTTCTTCTTCTTCTTCTTCTTCTTCTTCTTCTTCTTATTATTATTATTATTATTATTATTATTATTATTATTATTTCAAAGATCATGTATTTGTCTTGTTGTTATTATTATTATTATCGTTATTATTATTATTTATCCTCTCTTCGTTATTCCTTCCCTCTCTGTTCCTAGGGCTATCTTCTTCTTCTTCTTCTTCTTCTTCTTCTTCTTCTTCTTCTTCTTCTTCTTCTTCTTCTTCTTCTTCTTCTTCTTATTATTATTATTATTATTATTATTATTATTATTATTATTATTATTACTTCAAACATCATGTATTTGTCTTTCTATCCTCGCTTTTTTTTTTGTTATTGCTTCGTCTCTCACATGTCCCTTTCTCTATCTTCTCTGCTTCATAATCTCTCATTGTGGTTCCTTCATTCCAGGAAATGAGGAATGAAGTAGGAATGAATCCTGTTCCAGGAAGTAATTGTGTAATCTTCAATAAAGAAAACAACATAGTTCTTGTTGGATGCCTGTTTTCTTTTTTTACTTAATTTGTTATGACAGTGCTTTTCTTGCCAGAAATAATAACAGAAATTGGAAACTGTTTATCATTATTGTTGTGAGGTTTTGTCTTAAGAAAGTGAATAAAAGAAACTGAGTTCAAAGGAAAAGGAATTTTCTTGAAAACTTTAATGCAGGAAACAGTGGTCGTGGTGTTAGAGGAACAGGATTACTATTGATTCCCACCCTTCATACATATATATATATATATATATATATATATATATATATATATATATATATATATATATATATATATATATATATATATATATATATATATATATATATATATATATATATATATATATATATATATGTATATATATATATTTTTTTTTTTTTTTTTTTTTTTTAGAACAATAGGATCTTGGAGTAATTCATGTTTATGCTGTCCAACAATTAAATTTATGCCTGATTACACCATCGTTGTTTGAACGTGTGTAACAAAAATTTTTTCATGTGTAAGTAAATATCCCTGCAAATGCAAGTAAATATTCTTTCATGTGGAAGCAAATATTTTTCATGAGCAAGTGAATATTCTTTCATATGCAAGTAAATGTTTTTTTCATGTGGTAGTGAGTATTTTTTTCATTCGCATTTAATATTTTTTTCATGTGCAATTAACATCTTTTCATGAAGTAAATATTTTTTATGTGCAAGTAAATATTTATGTGGTAGTAAATATTTTTTCATGTCCAAGTAAATATGTTTTCATTTGCAATTAAATATTTTTCATGTGAAATTAAATATTTTTTCGTGTGGAAATAAGTAATTTTTCATGTGGAAATATTTTTCATGTGCAAGTAAATATTTTTTCATGTACAATAAATATTTTTTCGTGTGGAAGTAAATATTTTTTCATATGCAATAAGTATTTTTTCATTGGAAGTAAATATTTTTTCATGTCCAATAAATATTTTTTTTGCGAGTTAATATTTTTCATATGCAAGTAGATATTTTTTACATGCAAGTAAATATTTGTCATTTGCAAATAATATTTCATGTGCGAGTAAATATTTTTTCACATGCAAGTAAATATTTTTCTTTCGCAAGTAAATATCTGTCACTTACAAATAAAAATTTCACTCGCAAGTAAACATTTTCTCATGCGCAGGTAAATATATTTCCTTGGAAGTAAATATTTTTCACGAAGTAAATACCTGTGCAAGTAAATATTTTTTCAGGCTCCCCGCTTCCCCATCAAGTCGGCAATCCATAGTGTTGACCTCCTTAGTAGCTCCTCACCCGCATATTTCCGTAATTCGTGAAATATCCTCCCTAATGTATTTTCCCCTACCTGTTGCTACTCCTACGGCGGTCGTGAATGGGGATGGAGGCGGCCCCTATATATTTTCTCTTTTTGATATTTCAGCAGATTTATGTGGAAAAGGAGAGACTTTCCGAGGGTGGGGGCAGCTTGTAATGTGACGGAATTCGATGAGTTATTGTCGCTGGATTCGAGGTGATAGGTCCTTTGTTTTGTTGTGGCTTCCGTTCTACATTGTATTTGTTTTTTTTTATTTTATTTATTTGTTTGTTTTTTAGATATTTGTTTTTCTTTTTTTTTGGCTTCCGTTCCATATTGTGTTTGTTTTTATTTATTTTATTTATATGTTAGTTTTTTAAATATTTGTTTTTCTTTTTTTGGCTTCGGTTAATATTGTGTTTATTTGTTTATTTATTTATTTCTTTGTTAATTTTTTTTGTATATTTGTTTTACTTCTGTATCTTTGAAATTCTTATAGTTGCTTTATCTATTCTTTTTTACTTTTTGGACATTGACGTGTTTTTTGTTACGTATAATTTTTACCACATTTTCCCCATTGTACGTTATTCAGTATTTTTTTTAACTTGACAGCTTTCGTATTTTTATTGTCATTTTCGTGTTTATTCTTTTAAAAAATTTAAAGAAAATTAACGTGTGTATTACTTAGCCGTCTCCACTTTCTTTCGTTCCTATTACATTACGTAATTTGCCATTGCATTACGTAATTCGCCATCATTACAGCTACGAGCCAGTCTATTTTTAGAAGGCGTAAGTGTGCGGGGCATTGTAGTAAACCCGGACCCTGAACATGACTCAGTCTCACGAAATCGCGAAGAAAGAGAAAAGAAATATTCACTTTTGTTATTATCGTCTTTGGCCCGTTCACGGTCTTCGTCGTCAAATAAAAGTGGAGTAAGGAGCGGAATTCCAAGAATGCGCATGACGGCCGCGATAAACATAATTTACTCCACGTGTCGTGATGGCTTTCTCTCTCTCTCTCTCTCTCTCTCTCTCTCTCTCTCTCTCTCTCTCTCTCTCTCTCAGAGAATGGACACCCGCGAGGTACGCCCAAATGTTTTGTACCTTTTATTTTAAAAAGAAAAAACTTGGCTCTCTCTCTCTCTCTCTCTCTCTCTCTCTCTCTCTCTCTCTCTCTCTCTCTCTCTCTCTCTCTCTCTCTCGCGGTTTATGGCTTGACCAGTTTTAATAGAAGGGGCATCCACGGGGTACATCCAAATATTTTGTATCTTTCATCCTAAAAGGAAAAAACTTTGCTCTCTCTCTCTCTCTCTCTCTCTCTCTCTCTCTCTCTCTCTCTCTCTCTCTCTCTCTCTCTCTCGCAGTTTTTGGTTTAACTAGTGGCAAGAGAAGGTACACGCAAATGTTTTGTATCTTTTATCCTAAAAAGAAACAAACTTGCGAGGATCCCAATGCCTACAAACAGAGAGAGAGAGAGAGAGAGAGAGAGAGAGAGAGAGAGAGAGAGAGAGAGAGAGAGAGAGAGAGAGAATATGCTTGCCGTCTGCTTTTTTTTTTTACCAACAATTGCCATAAATATTAACATTATGGTTTTGTTTTTGTCGATGGTCAAAGTCACGCAATGTGTACTTTGATATTTTAAAAGAAATCTCTCTCTCTCTCTCTCTCTCTCTCTCTCTCTCTCTCTCTCTCTCTCTCTCTCTCTCTCTCTCTCTCTCTCTCTGCACACGGTGATATAAGTCAGTCGGAGATTAATCGAACATTGATTATCAGGAAATCGTTGATTGATTTTAAACAGTGCCTCTCCCTGAGTTACTGACCGGCCACGTTACGGTACTTCTGTGCTAAAAATAGTAACCTCTCTCTCTCTCTCTCTCTCTCTCTCTCTCTCTCTCTCTCTCTCTCTCTCTCTCTCTCTCTCTCTCTCTCTCTCTCTCTTGTACTTGTAAAAAGTTGATTTATCGATTTAATTATGCATTTCATCAGAAAGTAATAGGTTTATCACGTACTACTTTAGTTTGCATAGTATTGCAGTTAGTTAAAAAGGTCACTTAGATTACATTTACTGGGACTGGGTAATTATATAGCAAGAAAGGATCTCAGTTGCTCTTAATATTTACAAAAACCATGAGAAAATTGATCAAAATTGGCTGTAGAAGTTTTATCATACAAAATACAATTAATTTTAAAACTCGACTTGTGCACTTTGTTTTGCTTTTCTTTGTCATTGTTTTATAGAAGCAGGATAGGACATTGTATACTGTAAAATGAATGAGCAGTGTTTTCCCCAAAAAGTTAAGCCTGATTTTCTTTTCCCCACAAGCTGTCCTACTTTAAACTAGCATTTATTTTCAACATGATGTAAAAAATTACTTCAGAATTAATAGTAATTATAATTCGAGGAGGATTTCTGATTCCCTCCCGACTCACATTATTTACGCATGGGTGATCCAGCCAGTGTTTCGTTTGATTGTGTGTTTTAGAGCTTCAAAATATCAATAAATACATAAATGGACATTTTTGAAAGTTACCAAGTCCACAAGAACTGAATGTCTGTTTTAGAACTTCAAAATATCAATAAATACATAACTGGACATTTTTGAATGTCTGTTTTAGAACCAAAATATCAAAATATCAATTTTTAAATACAAAATATCAATAAATAGACATTTTGAAATATTTACCAAGTCCACAAGAACTGAATGTCTGTTTTCGAACTTCAAAATATCAGTAAATACATAACTGGACATTTTTGAAATATTTACCTCAAAATATCAATAAATACATGACTGGACATTTTTGAAATATTTACCACGTCCACAAGAACTGAATATCTGTTTTAGAACTTCAAAATATCAATAAATACATAAGTGTATATTTCTGAAATAATTACCAAGTCCACAAGCACTGAATGGATGGTATAATAATAAAAAAAATTGCCATGATTTTAATTCAGTGATTTCTTTTTACTAAAGAGCTTTGAATTATAGAGCTTTATATTCTTTACAGTATTGGCAATATTACTTGAGGACTTTCGTTCGGCATTAGTTACCTGATTGTAGTGGTTATGAATAAGCTTAGTCAGCGAAATTATTGAAGATATTTTATGCCAAAATTCGAAGAAAATATATGAAATATAGAAATTACAATATTGTTGGACACTAGAGTACAGAGTTGATTATGTTAATGATATAGCATCATCAACATTTATTATTAAAAATGAATGTTTCATTATTAATAATAATGATAAACATGACAATAGTATTGATGTTATTAATAAGTGTCATCATTAACACTCATTCTGTTAGTCACAATAACACTTTATCAACAACACTGATCGTGTTTTGAATTAGCCTAATAATAGCCTCTCTCTCTCTCTCTCTCTCTCTCTCTCTCTCTCTCTCTCTGTTGACAAACACTTCTCTGAATAGAAGTCGTTTCTTGTTGACAAACTTCTCTCTCTCTCTCTCTCTCTCTCTCTCTCTCTCTCCTTGTTCTCTCTCTCTGGGTTGAATAAAATAGCGTTTCATTGAGGTAATAAAGACAAGTAACCCTCTCTCTCTCATTCTCTCTCTCTCTCTCTCTCTCTCTCTCTCTCTCTCTCTCTCTCTCTCTCTCTCTCTCTCTCTCTCTCTCTCTCTCTCTGTTGAGAGATAAAATAGCATACATTGAGGTAATGAAGACAAGTCATTTTTTGCATTGGCAACAACTCTCTCTCTCTCTCTCTCTCTCTCTCTCTCTCTCTCTCTCTCTCTCTCTCTCTCTCTCTGTTGACAGACAAAATAAGATGCATTTTTAATATATTCCGGTGCATGTGCCTTAGTTTTAATGTCGTGCGAATGTATTTAATGAACAGGGCCTTTTATGGAATGACCTGCTTATATTGGGCTGTGATGTGGTGGAGAGGTTTTTTTTATTTTGTTGGTTTTTTGTTTTTTATTTGTTTTTGTTTTGTGTTTGTGTTGAGTTTTTTTTTATTTTGTTTGTGTTTGTCTTTCGTTTTGTGGCGAAGTTTTTATTATTTTGTTTGTTTCGTTTGTGTTGCGGTCGTGTCGTTTGTTTTCTTTGTGTTCTTGTTTTGTTTGTGTTGAGGGGTTTAAAATTTTGTTTTTGTTTCTTGTGTGTGTTTGTGCTTTTTGTTATCGTTTTGCTAGAAAAAATAATAATAAATTTTGCTTTTCTGATTTCTACCAGGATGTGTTTTGTTCATAATTCTCTCTCTCTCTCTCTCTCTCTCTCTCTCTCTCTCTCTCTCTCTCTCTCTCTCTCTCTCTCTCTCTCTCTCTAGGACTAGCTTCTGAAAGTATATAAAATTTACGTCATTGGATGTGTAGTAGTACTCTTGCTTCCTTAATTTATTTAGGAATTTTGGGAGCAAGCCCTTTAATCGCTATGAATCTATGGATTTTTTTATCTTAATTTTCCTTATTTTTACATTTTTATCATTTTACCAAATTTTTAATTTTCTGTAAAAGAAAACTATTGTGCCGGCTTTGTCTGTCCGTCCGGACTTTTTCTGTACGTCCTCAGATCTTAAAAACTACTGAGGATAGAGGGCTGCAAATTAGTATGTTGATCATCCACCCTCCAATCATCAAGCATACCAAATTGCAGCCCTCTAGCCGTACAGTAGTAGTTTATATTTTATTTAAGGTTAAAGTTAGCCATGATCGTGGATTTGGCAACAATATAGGATAGGCCACCACCTGGCCGTGGTTAAAGTTTCATGGGCCGTGGACCATACAGCATTATAGGGAGACCACCGAAAGATAGATATATTTTCGGTGGTCTCGATGGCTATACAGAAAACTCGATTGCGCCGAAGAAACTTCGGCGCATGTTTTACTTGTTTAGTTTTGTGGTGACAATAGTATGGATACTTAAAATAATAGTATGGTCACAGTGATTGTAGTGAATCTTAACCTGACACTGGTGATAATGTTTTTCAAGTTCCTGTATAATAATTAATTATTAGTTGACGTTTTCATTGAAAGATTGCGTTTAGAAAATATCGTGATTTTGTCATTTATTCAGATGTCATTATCTTCAAGCTTTGTGGATGTGTGAATCGAAATAAATACTTAGTTTTCTGTAGCAAGGTTTGTAATTATTTGTGGCAGTAAGGTCATAAATATACAGACATACCTGCATACATACTTACAGTATGAAGAAGAGAAAATAATCATTGTTTTTCGGTGTCGTAAGTTCAGGTTTTTGGCTGGTCTTGAAGCTGAATTACAAAACTTATGACAATGTTGGTGTTGTTATATTATGCCTCCCCCATCCAACGAAAATGAACTCTCCAAGCAGTTGCATAAGTCTTGATATTTTTACACTTAAATCTTCGTCTTCCTTTGGAATATAGCTA
>NC_089787.1:28703123-28708123 GCF_040412425.1 Macrobrachium rosenbergii | reverse complement strand
GTGTAAAACCCGCGCGGCTGGAAGTAGCGTATTCTCTTGCTTCTTCTGTAGAAGCTGATGGATAAAATGGGTTGCATGTAATGTATATTTAGTTCACACACATATAGACCCACATACACGTACCCACAGATACATACGTATATATATATATATATATATATATATATATATATATATATATATATATATATATATATATATATATATATCATTCATACATACAAAATCAACTTATGCCACTCTAGATAGCCGAATGGATAAGTCGACTGTCTACCTGTGTATCTAATTCTAAAGGCAAGGGTTTGAATCTGATTCGAGCCATTGCCATCATAATGCCTTTTATTTTGTCGTAATTCATTATAATGTTGAAAATATACATATACATACATATGCACATATATATATATGTGTATATTAAATATATATATTATATATACATATGTATGTATGTATGTATGTATGTATGTATGTATGTATGTATGTATGTATGTATCATGTATGTATGTATGTATCATAAACACTCTCTATACTTTAACGCTTGCAGTACATAGAGACGGTAAGATATCACCTTGAAGAGCGGCCACGCCTCGTAAGAGGTAGCGGCTGTTGTCGGCAGGAGAAATATGCATTCGTACTGACTCCTTTGGCAAACATTCAGGGGGAATGTGTTCCCAATAAATAGTAAGGTCTGGCGTATTCCTGATAATCTAGGAAAAGTTTTAGGGTATTCCATTTGACTTTTAGGGGCCGTCCATTATCAAAAAATATAGTTCGAAGGTCCCCTCCTTACAAATGGTTTATGAAGCTGCATTGCCAATAGATATGTTGGGAGATGTCTCAGCAAAATCGTTTGTGGAGGCTACTTCCTGGACAAACGGGGAGGTTTAGTAGGCGTAGAGAAGGTATATTTTCGATAATTTTAGGAAAGTTGCTTAGCTGACTTACCTTTAGTGAATTCATGTTTGACAGTTTAAGGAATTTGCTTTTCCTCAACTGCAGTGCTATTAAGTACGTCTTGATTGTGTCTCGGCAAACGTTTTAGCCATTTTTGTTTAACCAACGTAGGTTTAGTTAAAGTATGTTCTCGTTCTCGCTCATTTGAAAAGGAAGTTATGTTCTTCATTGGACGGGTGGGTTCCGTTCTCAGCTAGCACTCTGCTGGCCCCCCGTTCGAATCTCCGACCGGCCAATGAAGAATAAGAGGAATTTATTTCTGTTGATAGAAATTCATTACTCGCTATAATGTGGTTCGGATTCCACAATAAGCTGTAGGTCCCGTTACTAGGTAACCAAATGGTTCTTAGCCACGTAAAATAAATCTAATCCTTCGGGCCAGCCCTAGGAGAGCTGTTAATCAGCTCGGTGGTCTGGTTAAACTAAGGTATACTTAACTTAAAAGAAAGTTGCTTAGCTAACTTACGTTTAGTGAACTCATATTTGAAGGAAGTTGTTAAAGGAAGTTGCGTTTCCTAAAGACTTTTAGGAAACGCACTTTTCATATTAACACTTCAAGGAAACGTCAATTCAGACGAATTTTCGTGAAGTTGAATTCTACTTTATCTCTGAATTTTAGATGACCCTCCATCGCTGGAAAAGTTCAACATGGCTATCTTGAATTACTGTATGTCGTCAACATCCTCCCTATTCACTACGAGAGATGAAAACTATGAATATAATATCACATGTTTATTAGCAGTTGTGTCCATAACGCCCAAGTTTTAATGCGACAGGGGAACTCGATAAATGTATTTGGCCTGTGTTTTAGTAAAGTTTTAGTTCTGTAAGATATCTCTCTCTCTCTCTCTCTCTCTCTCTCTCTCTCTCTCTCTCTCTCTCTCTCTCTCTCTCTCTTATATTTATATATATATATATATAATATATATATATATATATATATATATATATATATATATATATATATATATATATATATATATATATATATATATATATATATATATATATATATATATATATATCTACAATCCCCCTAAAACATTGTCAGTCCTTTTGTCGACGGAACACTCGTTCCACGTCGTAGGTTTGTTGAACCCTTAGAACTCCCTACATAAAAGACATTCCCAAATATCATCCCCAAGGAGCCCTATCCTCTCTCCCTTTTTCGCCGGAATGGGCCCTTAACAATGCCATATTTTCCCCTTTCCTTGTATATATATATTCCCTTTTCCTCGCTTCCTAAACTGGAATAAAAGAAGTAATGGATGGAATGTGTTCGTGATGTAAGCTGCTATTTTTTTTTTAATCGTCTGTTTAGAATTGTTTCTCAAGACGTGGCGAGCATATTTTGTCTAAACATTCCTCCTGGGTGACTTTTCATCTTCCAGTTAAAGTGTTGAACAAAGCAACCTTACCTATTTTTGTTAACCTTACCTATTCTGGTTCATACTTATTTCAGAGGATGTGGGTATTATAATATATATAACTGTGCTATAATAATATAATTATATATATATATATATATATATATATATATATATATATATATATATATATATATATATATATATATATATATATATATGTGTGTGTGTGTGTGTGTGTGTAAAAGAACCAAAATACGACAAATTGTAGAAAATAAATGCTGTATTTCAGAGACCAAACTATCTCTCTCTTCAGGCAAAGTAATTAAATGTAGCATTTATTTTCTACATTATGGCTTTTTATGGGCTCTTTATATTCGATGGAATTATGATTTAACAGAAAACATTTCATAGTCATATATATATATATATATATATATATATATATATATATATATATATATATATATATATATATATATATATATATATATATATATATATATATATATATATATATATATATATATATATATATAAATCAAATCTTACACTAGCTTTCTATACAAGTACCAGTCTGTTATTCACTTTGTAATGGTTTCATATTTTTCCTAAAGTTATTATCGTAGGTATGGTGAAACCCGAATTTTAGCATGATGCAACAGCGTGGTTTTAAAAGAAACAAATGGTTAGACGGATGCAATGAAAATTGCATATTGTTGTAGTGGTAAAACTTGCACTTGTTCATATAGCCCTACGTTAATGGTCCTTTTGATTTATCTGCCTTCCTTTCCCCACTGAACGTCATAAAACTTTCTCTGTTATAATTTATGTTATGGTTATTGTTGTCATAGGAACGCTCTCAGCTAAAAGAACGCTTTTCTTACGGAAACTTTTAACCCTAAGAAGTGATAGAAACATTCTTAGCTAAAAGAACGTTTTTCTTACGGAAACTTTTAATCCTAAGAAATGATAGAAACGCTCTCAGCTAAAAGAACGTTTTTCTTACGGAAACTTTTAATCCTAAGCAGTGATAGAAACGTTCTTAGTTAAAAGAACGTTTTTCTTACGGAAACTTTTAATCCTAAGAAGTGATAGAAATGTTCTTAGCTAAAAGGACGTTTTTCTTACGGAAACTTTTATTCCTAAGTAGTGATAGAAACTTAAAGAACGTTTTTCTGTAAAAAGAACGTTTTTCTGAAACTTTTAATCCTGAGAAGTGATAGAAACGCTCTCAGCTAAAAGAACGTTTTTCTTACGGAAACTTTTTTAGTTAGAAACGTTCTTAGTTAAAAGAACGTTTTTCTTACGGAAACTTTTAATCCTAAGAAGTGATAGAAATGTTCTTAGCTAAAAGGACGTTTTTCTTACGGAAACTTTTATTCCTAAGTAGTGATAGAAACGTTCTTAGCTAAAAGAACGTTTTTCTTACTGAAACTTTTAATCCTGAGAAGTGATAGAAACGTTCTCAGGTAAAAGAACGTTTTTCTTACAGAAACTTTTATTCCTAAGAAGTGATATAAACGTTCTTAGCTAAAAGAACGTTTTTCTTACGGAAGCTTTCAGTCATAAGAAGTGATGTAAATGTTCTGAGCTAAAAGAACGTTTTCCTTATGGAAACTTTTAATCATAAGTTGTGAATAACAAAAAGTCGTTCTAAGGAATGAAAACTGTTTATCAGAACTAATTCACACCAAAAGCAAAACAACATTTATACCTTAGGAAGGAGAAGGTAGAAAGATTCATTTAATTGACTTGCCTCTTTTATGCATCCTTTGAATTATTTTAATGTCGTCTGTTGCTAATCAACTAGACATTCTTTGACGAGTTAAGTTACATTACTGAAATATCTCGATTTCTACGAATATATTGATGAAAGTTTTGTGAACGGAAGCGCTTGAGTAATTGTAAAAGAGCCTCCCATCCACATTGTTTTCTCTCTCTCTCTCTCTCTCTCTCTCTCTCTCTCTCTCTCTCTCTCTCTCTCTCTCTCTCTCTCTCTCAGATTTTCGATAAAAATATTTGTGAATGGAAGAGCTTAAGTATTTGTAAAAGCAGCCCTTACACATTACTCTCTCTCTCTCTCTCTCTCTCTCTCTCTCTCTCTCTCTCTCTCTCTCTCTCTCAAATAATTGTTGAAAAATATTTGTGAATGGATGAGCTTGAGTGTTTGTAAAAGCAGCCCCCTTATACATTACTCTCTCTCTCTCTCTCTCTCTCTCTCTCTCTCTCTCTCTCTCTCTCTCTCTCTCTCTCTCTCTCTCTCTCTCACACACACACACACACACACACGCACACAGATATTTGATGAAAAATATTTGTGAACGGAAGAGCTTGAGTATTTGTAAAAGTAGCCCCCTTACACGTTACTCTCTCTCTCTCTCTCTCTCTCTCTCTCTCTCTCTCTCTCTCTCTCTCTCTCTCTCTCTCTCTCTCTCTCTCACTATATATTAGAGTAAGAAAAGGAGATTGTTATTGGCAAATGTGTGAGTTGAGTTCACATTGCTTTCTGTATCTCTAAAGAAAAAATGTTTATGTATGCATCCACACATGTCTAAGGATGTTTGTGTGTGTGTATGAGAGAGAGAGAGAGAGAGAGAGAGAGAGAGAGAGAGAGAGAGAGAGAGAGAGAGAGAGAGAGAGAGATTCCACTCTGATCCTCCTTTTCATGCAGATTCA
>NC_089787.1:28688123-28698123 GCF_040412425.1 Macrobrachium rosenbergii | reverse complement strand
TAATCAATCATTCTTTCAAGAGTTGAATGGATCACTTGTTCGCCCTCTAATCGCCGAGTTGCTAATTGAACTCAGGGGTGGCGGCTGTGAAGAATTTCTGAAGAGAGAGAGAGAGAGAGAGAGAGAGAGAGAGAGAGAGAGAGAGAGAGAGAGAGAGAGAGAGAGAGAGCGAGCTTATAGGCTTCTGTCTAGTGCAGCAATTCCTTGATTGGTCAGGTCTTTGGGTTCAGTTTCTCCCCTCCTTGTCTGTGCTCTTGAATTCTGTACCTATTTCTGTTTTCCCGTTTTTTTTTTGTGATTTTTATGGAACTCTGTTACTGGCTTAATGGGCTGGTTTTAGGTTCGGTAGGGGTTCGTGATTCTCTCATTTTCGTGTTTATCATTCTCTCTTATTTTCCAGTTTTACCCTTTTTCGTATTTTTTTCTGTTATCTCTTTTCTAATTTAACATTTTTTTAGGAATTTTCTGTTATCCATTTTTGGGTTTCTTCTGTTATCGACTTTCTTTTGTATTTTGTATTTTCCTATATTTTTATTTTCGGTGTGATGTGGACATTTTACAGCAAGACCTGTTGCCATCAATTCCAGGGAATATTTTGAAAGATTACCCACACTATTGCCGAAACATTACTTTCCTCTGTGCAATTTTTAAAAAATATCATTAATATTATATCTGTAATATCTTTATTGCTCTAATTTATTTGAAGAAAATTGGTCTCAAACGACTCACTGAGATTCGGAACGTCATAAATCTTCCTCCCCAATTTTTATGTTCTGTCATGAAAATCGCACAACCGTGATTACCTCGTCTGCCGAAGTAAAGTTTAATCAGCACTTATTTTTTTATCCTTATCGCTCGAGAGTGATTTATGACCCTCCTTCATTTTTCGAGGATTGTTTAATAGATTGAGTGAGGAATCTGATATATAACACCCGATAAGATTGATGCTGTTTTGTGTGTGTATGAAGTGCGTGGATTGAGTTGAGATTAAAAAAATTTTTTTTTTTTATTTTAGTTTTATTCTGTACGTTTAATAAAATTTTTAACTCGATTCGTTTCATATTTGCATATCTATTCATCCATTTATTTTCACACCATGAAGATATGAGATTTACAGTTCAAGAAAGCTGAATTAAGCAAGAGGAAATGAAAATACACTTTAGAAATATAATAGGATGTAGGTGAATCAGGAAGTATTAGCCAATACTTTAAAT
Organism: Macrobrachium rosenbergii; assembly: GCF_040412425.1. Lineage (NCBI taxonomy): Eukaryota > Metazoa > Arthropoda > Malacostraca > Decapoda > Palaemonidae > Macrobrachium > Macrobrachium rosenbergii. The sequence continues at coordinate 28,696,909 of NC_089787.1, read as the reverse complement.
GACTGAGTAATTACCGATAAACAGCTTATACTTGTGGAGATGTAATCCCAATCTGAATCTCACTTACATGATGTTGCTTTAAATATAAAGTGTAATTATAACTTTGAGCAAGCAAAGATAGATTATCCTTTATAACGGAGGCCCTTTTACGTTATGTTGATGTGAAGGTGTAAATACATATAGTCTATATAAGTGTTATTACATCTATTAGGAGGCAAAGATATATTATCCTTACAAAAGTCATTTTGTTGTAAAGAGCAAAAAAAAAAAACTAAATACCGGGCGGCTTGAAAATTATGCAACGGAAGCCACTAGTATTAAAAAAAAAAGTAAAGAAAAAGTGAAAAAAAAAGGAGTTGAGGGAGGAGGAGGAGGAAGAAGAGTTTGAAAAATCTGCAACGGAAGTCACTAGTATTTAAAAAAAATAAAGAAAAAGGGCAAATAAAAAAAATAGTCCAGGGAAGGAGGGAGGAGGAAGAAGAAGAGGAGAAAGAAGGAAAAATGAGGCCGCAGAATAATGGAGTTAATGGAGTAGATCGCAATGATAAATGGGCAGAATGAACCGCACTCGGGAGCTTAATGGCACGAGAACTTAACCCCCCCCCACAAAAAAAAAAGGAAAAAGAACACACACAAATGTACTGTGATTATCGGTAACATATTGCATGTGATACGGTTCGACTTACTTTTTTCTATTTCCATTCGGAAGTAAAGAGCTCGTCTGGGATTATAAGGATACTTTTCTTCAGACTGTTTTCTTGGTATATATTTTCTTCGTTGGTAACTGGTTTTGGATTTTATCGCCACGATTTTGGTCTCTTTAACGTTAGTTCTCTAATGAATATGTTCTCTGTATATATATATATATATATATATATATATATATATAATATGAAATGTTATATATATATATGTATATATATATATATATATATATATAATTGAAATGTTATGTATACATACAAGTACTATATAATTAAAATTGTGTAGCAATTTTAATTACGTTCATTGGATTAAGATTACACAGGCAATTTTTGAATTATGATAATTTATTTATTTATTTATTTATTTTTTTTTTTTTTTGACAAATGACTTCGCATCTCCGACGAAAATGACCCCAGTGGTTCTTGGAGAGAGGGGGGAGGTTTGTCCATATATTAGTTTAAGGCAACTCTTAACTCTTCAGTTCCGAAGATGTATCTCTGCATCTAGTATGGCTCCTTCATTGAAAATGGTTGGGGCCAGGTAAGGGAGCCTATTTATAGCAAATAAAAAAAAAATCCGAGACTCCTACGGATTATCCTACAAATGCGATCCCCTCCTATAAGTACGATCCCCTACCCGATCTGTGAATATCTGGACGGAAGTAGCTATACAAGATTGGGAAGCTTGTGTCAGGACGCAAATTCCTGAGAGCTATGCTAGTATTGCACCAGTCCCGTTTTTTTGCCATGCCCCTTGGTTAGGTTAGATTAGTTTACTTTTGAGTCGACATGGTAATTTGGGTGTGGGAAACATAATGAGATTATTTTCAAGAAAATTCTATGGTTAGTTTTTAAGATATGGCGTCCCGCTTTATTCAGGGAAAGGTCCCGGTACTCGGTTACATCTCTGGAAAATGCTTCCGGGACTGAGGAGAAGCCCCGGGGAAACTTTCAGAATAATCGTGAACTGTCGCTCAAAAATATTTTAATAATTTGTTAAAAGAATCCTCCAGTGAATTAATGCGTTTATATTGCGACTGAGAATAACATTCATACGTATACAAGTATAAAATATGTTTGATATTATTGTTCTTTGTACATTTTCTTGGAAAATATTCCATAATCACGGATGTGTATGCGTACTTACTTCTAAGTATAAAAACTCAGTAACAAGCCGTTTATTCGGCAGAAAGGAAAGGTTTGAGAGAGAGAGAGAGAGAGAGAGAGAGAGAGAGAGAGAGAGAGAGAGAGAGAGAGAGAGAGATTCTTGACTAATGAGGAACTGCAGGAAACAAGTATTTCAAATTATCATTGCCGCATTTTTCCTCCTACTTTTTTTATTCTGCTCATTGGTCTTAGAACGGTACTTTTTATATTACCTCCTCTAACAGCTTAAGTTCCCGTTATCCACCATTCTGACATTGTTTGACCCTGGCTCGCTATCCTCCAAAATTATTTCTGTTATATGAGTGGCTTAAGGTTATGTTCAGAATTGTATGTGCTGATATATGTGGGTGTTGAGTTTTGTTTACGATAATTTTTGCCAAATTATCGGATGCTAAGAAACGTCAGTACTCGTAAAGTGATGCTGAATATCGACTTTTTTGATTCTATATGATTTTATCTGTTGTATTTAGTTTTTCTTCATTGTATATTTATTTGTATGATGTATTTTTATTTTTTATTATGTCCACTGTTTGATTTTTACTTCGCTGTTTGCTTTGTGTCTTTGCTAATGGGGGAGAAAATTAATTTTTTGCCGACTTCAATAGTTTAGAGAAAAAAAACGGTAACATGTTCGTGAATCGTTTTTCTAAGCTGCCATGTTTCCGAAGGAGAGAGAGAGAGAGAGAGAGAGAGAGAGAGAGAGAGAGAGAGAGAGAGAGAGAGAGAGAGAGAGAGATGAGATTGTCTTCCAGGAGCGCTTACGTTTTTCGTACCATGCAAACTTACAGCCGGGTACCATGCAAACTTACAGTGAGAGAGAGAGAGAGAGAGAGAGAGAGAGAGAGAGAGAGAGAGAGAGAGAGAAAGTGTCAGCGTCGACGACGACGACGACGACGATCTGTCGGAGGATAAATAAAATCGAAGTTCGTCTTTAAGGGCGGATGCTCTTTTCAAACCGAACACGAATCTCGCCTTTAATGGCGTTGCCGGAGGATCAACAAACATCGATTATTAGCTTACTCATGGATGAAGAGAACATTTCATGCTCTCTCTCTCTCTCTCTCTCTCTCTCTCTCTCTCTCTGTAAGTTTGCATGGTACCCGGCAGTAAGTTTGCATGGTACGAAAACGTAAGAGCTCCTGGAAGAAACTCTCTCTCTCTCTCTCTCTCTCTCTCTCTCTCTCTCTCTCTCTCATCTCACAAACACACACACACACACACACACACACACACACACACACACACACACACACACACACACACACAATGAAAACTAGACAGCGCGATAATTCAACACGTCATTATGGGTAATTGTTGATCAGAATTGTATCATTGGCATATTTAATATTCACAAGTTATTTTGAATTTTTATTCTACACCCCTTCCTTCTGTCTGTTCTCTCACCAATTCAGTATTTTTGGGAGATGAAAGAAGAGACAGGAGGACGGGATGTAGAACAAAAATTAAAAATAGCTTGTGAATATTAAATATGCAAATGATACAAGTCTGATTAACAATTGCCCATAACGACGTGTTGAATATTCGCGCTGTCCAGGCTTCATTGTGTGTGTGTAAGTGTGTAAGTGTGTGTGTGAGTGTGTGTGAGAGAGAGAGAGAGAGAGAGAGAGAGAGAGAGAGAGAGAGAGAGAGAGAGAGAATAATGTGAGCGAGCGAACAGTTTTTTAATACAAAGAATTGTTTCACTTACGTTACCTCGTCTGATGGAAATCATTTTTAAGTTGTCCGCATCCAGTGTAAACAACTTTTACGTTGCCACAACCCTGTGGAAACTACTTTCATGTGGCCAACGCCCAATGGAAACCACTTTTATGTGGCCAGCGCTCAGTTGAAACCACTTTTATGTGGCAGCGCCCCGTGGAAACCACTTTTATGTGGTAACACCCAGTGGAAACCAGTATTATGTGGCAACTCCCAGTGGAAACCACTTTTATGTGGCAACGCCCAGTGGAAACCACTTTTATGTGGTAACGGCGGCCAGTGGAAACCACTTTTATGTGGCCATCGCTCGGTGGAAACCACTTTTAAGTTGCCCATGCTCGATGGAAACCAAGAGCGGAAAGAGTCAAGATTTGCAATATTAGGGTAAAACGGAAGTTTTGGGGGTGTGGCTGGATGTAGGGAAATTCAAGATTTTTTTTTTAGTTACAAAATCACAATTTATTGTAATAGATTTCGTTTTCATATTTACTTTTTATCATTTCCTCGCTTTCATATGCCTTGTTGGTACTTGCTTTGCATTGTAGTAGTTTTGTTTTAAAATATATGAATATTTGTTTATGATTTGATTATGATCTGCCCAGCTTGTGTACTCTCTCTCTCTCTCTCTCTCTCTCTCTCTCTCTCTCTCTCTCTCTCTCTCTCTCGTTGGTACATGCTTTGCGTTCTTGCAGTCTTGTTCAAAAATTATATGTACATATGTTTATGATTTTGATTATGAGCTGCCCATTTTGTATCTCTCTCTCTCTCTCTCTCTCTCTCTCTCTCTCTCTCTCTCTCTCTGTGTGTGTGTGTGTGTGAGTGCGCATCTCTCTCTTTCTCTCTCGTGTGTGGGTGTGGGGAGTGCGCCAGATGGGAATTTTGAATTCCAACTTTTTATCTCGGGTGAAATTTGGAATGAATCTTCACAGATCCGGAGGATTTGTCCATCTTGTTTGTTTCCAAAGTTTTGGAGCTCTTTTTAAGTTTTCGTCTTGTTAGGTGGCCCACCGATGATGTTCCTGGATCGTTTGAAAAGAAAAAGTCTGGATTTTTTTATTTGGTTATATTGCTGTTATGTTGAACTTTCAGTGTTTGTTTTGTATTCAACTTTCAATATTTGTATATATATATATATATATATATATATAGTTTGCTTTCATTATTTGCACTTATATTCAGCTTTCATAAATTGTGTATTTATACTCAGAGTTCAGTATTTTTATTTATCAACTTTCAGTATTTGTTATTTATAGTCGGCTTTCATTATATTCAACTTTCTTAATTGTGTATTTATATTCAAAGTTCAGTATTTATATTTATATTCAACTTTCAGTATTTGTATTCATAGTCAGCTTTCATTATTTGTATTTATATTCAGCTTTCTTTAATTGTGTATTTATATTCAAAGTTCAGTATTTTTATTTATATTCAACTTTCAGCACTTGTATTTATATTCAACTTTCAGTATTTGTATTGATATTCAATTTTCAGTATTTGTATTTATAGTCAGCTTTTATAATTTGTATTTATACTCAGCTTTCATTATTCGTATTTATATTCAGCTTTCATTAATTGTGTATTTATATTCAGGGTTCAGTATTTTTATTTATATTCAGCTTTCAGTATTTGCATTTATATTCAGTTTTCAGTGTTTGTATTTATAAGTCAGTAATATTTTCTGTCCTCAATCTTAGACGACCGTTGTGACACTGGTATATTATGTCGATAAATCAGTCAGTCATTTGGTGTAAGTAAACTGCTGAGAGAAATTTCGCTTGGGATACTGCTCGCTCGCGCGCGCGCACACAGACAGACACACACACACACAAGTACATATTTGCCTGTAAATCTATCTATCTATCTATCTATCTATCTATCTATCTATCTATCTATCTATATATATTATATATATATATATATATATATATATATATATATATATATATATATATATATATATATATGTATCAACACAAAGTTGCGTACATACGCACAGTGAGAGAGAGAGAGAGAGAGAGAGAGAGAGAGAGAGAGAGAGAGAGAGAGTAAAGCTTCCACGTTCAAAGGGTACGATCAAATTTGCAGAAAGCGAAAAATATTGAACCTTGTTGCCTAAGAGTCTTTTCGGACTCAGTCACCCCTTTGGTGCTACGCAACGTCTGAGGAATTCTTTTGCGTATATACGCTTTGCTTCTTTACCCTAAGTGCTAGGATTTGTCGTTTTCGTATTCATTTTTTTGTTTAATGAGCGTCTGCGTTTCATTGAACGCCTGTGGTGATGAAAATGCACGACTTTAGTTTGTCTGTTTCATAAATTGTCAGTGGTATGTTATTTCTTTGCGATCTTTTCTGTTAGGTTATTTAAAATGTTGGTAATAGACAAAAATAAAAAGTTGCTTAAAGTTGTTACGTTTGATTTTTGTAATAAATCATAATTGACCTGGTTTATGAATAGAGCTACAAAAAAATTATATTTTCAAGTAAATTAATTTATGTAGCCACCGTAACAAATGTTCATGATTAATAAGGATCAGAATAATAACGATAATTTTAGGTGATAATTGTTTTTTTGCTGATTATTTACATTTCCTGTTTACTGTTTATTTATTTTTTTTACCGTGGTCCCACTCCATCGAGGGCGCTTTGCGAGATCTGCAACATCAACTCGTCGTATACATAATAATGCATATACAATCTTGAGTTTTTTTTCTGTCATTGTACGGCGTGCTTCATATTAATTATCAAATCGACACTGGCCAAAGTACTCACGAAAAAAAAGGAAAGTCTTTCATTTTTTATTTTATTGGTCAGTTTAGATTTCGTCTGGTGTTAATACTTTCAGAGTCAGTGAATCAGATTCAGTGTCATTAATAACACTACCCGCGACAATGATTTCCATTCTTGGAGCACCCAAGGTGGTCAGTGTCTTGGAAATAAGTCAGTCAAGAGTCTCTCTCTCTCTCTCTCTCTCTCTCTCTCTCTCTCTCTCTCTCTCTCTCTCTCTCTCTCTCTCCATCCTTCTCAATCCCTCGCTATCCATTTCCCCAACACCCGATCCATCTAATTAAACGATTCTATCCTGACGCTGTTCCAGGCTAACGACCTAAGTCTGCCCTAATGATCAATTAAGGTAACAACCATGTCGTCATCGGCACCACATCAAGACACTTCGGGAATTAGGCGTTGTTTCAGCTGGGATACCTAGATGGATGGGGGTCCTAGGGGCCTGCTTTTGGAGGGTCCTAGGAATGGGGTATTTAGGTGACCCAGTTGCCTTTTGTTATTTCTTGAAAGCTGGTGTTCCAAGCTCTTTGTTTATGTCAGTCAAGTTAGCTTTTTTTTTTATAAGGTTAAATGGTATTAACATTAAGGTTCTAAGGCGATTAGGCTAATAGTTTTCAAGGATTTCGTAGAGAATTGTTCTAAGGGGACGTAATTCCATTAAGAGTTGTGGTTCCAAATTGGGGCTGGGGCATGGAATTAGCAAGGGTGATTTACGATTAATTTTTTTAGGGTACTAAGTTCATATTTTTGACATGTTTTCATGGGTCCCAAGGTTTTAGGAAGCCTTTCTATTTTTATTATCAGGGTTCCTGGTTCTACGATTTGGTTCCAAAGGGTTCTGGAACCCGGTTGGCATTTGCGTCTCGATTGGCGATTCCAAGGCGGGGTTATGATATTTTGGCAGGTAGTCGTCGGGATTCCTGTCTGCGTGGAATCAAGTAATTTTCTGAGGTGTCTGGGTTCATGTGAGTAGTCTTATCCAATTTATGTTCCTTCGACCAACTTTTCCTTAAAGAAAATAAAGTTAGCGATTGTATGCGAGCTGTCTGCCATGACTTGCATTTTTCTGTAATTATTTTGGTATTTGGTAAATAATTAATGGAGAGGGGAAATTGATGGGTAAATCAGCACTCATTGGTTTCTTTACATATTTAAATGCTTGTTTTTTATGTCTGCATAACCATAATCTGTTTGATTATTGCATGGCCTCATTTACATCTGTCTTTATCAAAGAAAAGAACTTTGTAGACAATATTCCTGGTGGAAAGAAATGCAACATTATGGCTCAGTTTATAGGTAATTTTAACCAAGACATAATGTATTATGGGCTGGTTAAAATTACCTAAATAAAATCGTCTGAAATTTGCTTTTCTGAGAGACCTATTCTAATGACTGAAAAATTAACCCATTAAATACCTTGACAGATAGTTAGACTCAAGAACATAATATTGCTGCCGGATGATAACGGTCATCTTGCAAAGTTAGGAAGGAAGGAAGGAAGGAAGGGAGGGAGGTAGGAGGGAGGGAGGGAGAAGGCCAAGACATTAGGCTCTCTGCTACTGGTGTTGAATATTCAAACTGGCATTTGAATGTCACTGCTATTCGTGTTGGGTTTTTCAGGCCGGTCACACAGTACGTCAGAGAGAGTCTTAATAGTTTTTTGCCAGTGCTGAATCGATGTCGTGGGAATGCATTTTGCGTGCATCCACACTGCAAGTGAAATGTCATGAACATGTTGGCAGCTTATCGCATACATGTCACAAACATGTTGAAAACAAGTCGACCACCATCAGTGGAGACTAAACTGTTTGGTAACGCTGTGCATCCGCACTTTATGACGTAAAACATGTCTGAAACACGTTGGCAACTTGTCGCATGCATATCACAGACAAGTTGACGACCGTCAGTGGAGGAGAAGAAAAACCGTTTGGTAATGCTGTGCAGCCAAACTTTATGACGTAAAACATGTCTGAAACACGTTGGCAACTTGTCGCATACATATCACAAACAAGTTGACGATCATCAGCGGAGACGAATTGTTGGGTAATGCTGGATAATCGCATGAATCACTGGTTAGGGCAACCAATAAGTCATTGACTTGTATGCAACGTGATGGTGATGTGTATGCAATAAGTTGTCGACTTTTATGCAACTTGTTGGAGATGTGTGGGCGACAAGTTGCCAACGTGTTTTTATGACGTGTTTTAACTGCATTGCGAATGCACTTAGGTTCCGGATGGGTTACCTGTGATATAAACTGTTGTCCGTGCAAGAGAGGTATTACACGAGAAAGCAAATGCAGTAGTAGCAATTGACAGCTTTTAAATGTATCACCAAAGACTACTAAGACTTCTTAAAAGCTTATTGATTTAGACCACGTATGCAACCACTTACTCTAGATTAATCCTCTAT
>NC_089787.1:28665623-28680623 GCF_040412425.1 Macrobrachium rosenbergii | reverse complement strand
AAACGTCTTTGTTGAGATGATCTTTTGGGTTGACGAATATTTATGTCGGTAAATTGGTCTGTCATTTATAATTAATATATTGGGGAAATAATTTTTTAACTTTACCACTCAGCATAGTACCGTACGTAATGGTTGGTAAATTGGTAAACTAGCAAATTGGCCTTCGAAATAATAGGTCCTTTTTATGCAGTGTTTATTAAGCTGGATTCTGCACAGAGGACGCTGGGGACCAAGGGAAACATAAATTAGTATACCTCTATAAATAGCTGACAAGGATACCTGGATATATGGCTAAGAGAGAGAGAGAGAGAGAGAGAGAGAGAGAGAGAGAGAGAGAGAGAGAGAGAGAGAGAAAGTACAAGGCAAAGATGTAAAGTTACCAACCTTGTTGGGAATATTAGTCGTATCAAATGTCAGGGGTTGTATTAATTGAGCAGTGAGGAGAATTACCTATGTAACTCCCTCGTTTTTCAGTTTCTAACAACTTCTTGAAAAGAAGAATACCGTTTATATTGAAAAACAGAATACCAGTCTAAAGTTTTTCGTTACGTCATCGTTCCCCGACATCGAGATGAATCATTCCACTTGGCGTTCTCGCATCAAGAGCAGAGCAGTCAATAGCTCAAGAAAATCTAAGATGACAGAGATGGTTATTTGGGTTGGAGGAATGGACCAAGGTTGTTGAGTAAGTGGGTCAGGCGTATGAAAGTAATATTTGGCATGTTTTAGGATTTCTCCGAATTTTTGTAATTCGTTAAAGATATTATCGTTCTTGCGTTTAAAATTGAGACTTATTTTGGCAGTTTCACACATGCAATCAAATAGTTAAACTGGTCTTTTGAGGTGACGCAGGAAATAGTAATTGGACGTGAGTTCACAGACATCTTTTGCATGATCACGGTCGTGTCGGTATGGGTGTTCTGTTTCCATTTTAAAGTTATTTAAGCTCGTTAAGACGACTTGGTTTAAAGGAGGGTTTAGACAAGGCCAAGAGAGACAAGGTCTACCCAATTGGGTGGAGTCGCCTCCCACCTGGGGTAACTACGTAGGCGATGACGTATCTTAAGAGGTACCTGCTCGTCACGGCAGTTCACCTGCCGACGCAGTAAGGAGGTAGACAAAGCTCCGCCTACATTGGGGCTTTTGCGGGGAAGTGAGCAGACCTTCTCTTCCTCTTGACCTTGGGTTTAGGTATGTGTCCATGCCCTGGAAATAACGTGTTGATGCTCGTGCTTTTGTGTATAACAATTCTCAACTACAGCTCTTTAGAGTATATATTTCTCATCATCTGCTTTTAAGTTTACCCTAATCAGTGACTTCTCAAGTTCTGTTTTTGTATGTTTTCGCATAATTTTTATTTTATTTTGTTCGATCTGCATTTTAATTTGCTTTCTTGATAGCTTGCATGCCGAGTAAACATCAGTATGTCACTGTTGGGTTGTGCCATAGAAATGCGTGCCTATTATTTTATGTATTTCATATGAAGTACGTAGCAGAGAATTCGTATGATCATAAGTAATGTAGCAGAGATTTGGTATTATCATAAGTATGTTGCAGAAAATTAGTATTACGTAGGTCCCAGGGAAGATATCTATATGTATGCCAGACACTCCATGTGTATGTGAATGACAGGTCAGATATTTTACTGTGATTATTTTTATAATTATAGTGTACAAAAATTAAAAACGTTATGCCGTTGATGTTACCATTGTTCTCTGACCAGATGTTGCTTGTGGGAAATCTTAAATTTTTATGTCGCATTTTTGACGGTTTAGGCGAGCGTGAATTTCCAGTGTGTAAAGAAAAATGATCATATTAATTATCCATCCTTGATGTATTGTACATTTTTTGTCTTCTTGGAACTAAGAAGAAAAAAAGAAGCATTCTTGTTAAGAAATGGGAAATGTATCCACCTTTGCCCTCATTGTCGAGAGAAGTTTCGTCGAATAAAGAAGAGCACTGGTTCCCCTTGGAGGAGGAGGAGGAGGAGGAGGAGGAGGAGGAGGAGGAGGAGGAGGAGGAGGAGGAGGAGGGAGGAGGAGGAGGAGGAGGAGGAGGAGGAGGAGGAGGAGGACCACCACCACCACCACCGCCTTCATTAACCGAATCCGACATGACACAGAAGGGCCTTTGAAAACGAGATACTTCAACAATTGATTAAATGAATCTAATTTTTCTCTTCCTTTTTATTTTTCTTTGTTTTTTATTGTTTTTTTTTTCTTATTAGATATTGTCGGAAAGCCATTATTTTTGTTGTGAGGGTTTTGCGTCGGCGGAGGAGGGAGAAAATGAAAAGGGTTCTTCTTACCGAGCTTACTTTATTCGTGTTGTTGTGCTTTTGTTTTGTTGTAGATTTCCTTGTTGTTGCCAGAGGGATTGTTAAGTTGTTGCTGATGTTGTTTTTCTGCTGTTGTCATTGCCACAACAGGAACAATAATTACGTCTGCTGCTATTGATATTCTACAACTAATATTACAATGATATTGCGAAAGGTTAATTTGTTCAAGGAACTCTCTCTCTCTCTCTCTCTCTCTCTCTCTCTCTCTCTCTCTCTCTCTCACATACACACAACACACAACTATCGATATTAATACAAAATCTCATTTTAATCAAACAGTCCTCTCTCTCTCTCTCTCTCTCTCTCTCTCTCTCTCTCTCTCTCTCTCTCTCTCTCTCTCTCTCTCTCTCTCTCAAACACACACGCAAACACACACAACACTATTGCTATCGATATTAATACAAAATCTCATTTTAACCAAACAGTCGTCTCTCTCTCTCTCTCTCTCTCTCTCTCTCTCTCTCTCTCTCTGCACGGGTTGCGAAATACATTAACTTCGCCGCGTAAATGATCGTTTTAATAATCATGATTCTCATAACCACCCTTTTTTTTTTTTATCTTATCAGCAATCAAAAAACACACAGCTTGAGCTCTGGTATCAGTCCTTGGTCGCCGTCACGAAGCTGTTTTTTGTCGCTGTGATTAGCTTCGTAAACGTGTCGCTGATAGAAAGAGCTATTAAAATTACGTAAAACTCTCGAAATTTATAGTAGGTAAACATCTTTCTTATATCAAGATATGAGAGAGAGAGAGAGAGAGAGAGAGAGAGAGAGAGAGAGAGAGAGAGAGAGAGAGAGAGAAGCGATGATTTCTACCCCATGATTCAGAAAATAGAGGCCAGAAAAAATACAATAGTAATTAGTTTGTTGGTGGTTCTAAATCTTTGTTATGGATTTCCTTCAATTATTTATATTTTTAAAAAGATTTAGGGAGAAATGTTTTGACCCTGTTTTGTCGGAATTTCTAAGCCGTTTATGCATTTCCTTCAATTAATCATTTATTTATTTTTAAAGAGATGATAAAATTCACGGTTTTGTCCCTGTTAATGAATTTCCTCCATTTAAATTGTTCTTAGGAAAAATCGATCACGTTTTTATATCTTTTAATTGGTGCACCTTGGCGTGCGTTAATGACGATTCCATTTAACTTAGGTTATTAGTTTTGTTTAAAACAAGGTTTATTTTGAGGCGCAAAACACAATTCCGTGATACTTCAGTTAATGAATCTTTAAGTTTGTCATTATAATTAACGGGCTGTCTGAGTAACATGCAATATTCTAATGTAATTGGAATTTTACATGACCTTGTTGTTAATGTTCATTCTTTTAAGTGCTGAGAAGATGAGTATAAGTTATTTTGCTTTATAATAAATTGACCCATCTGAAGCTTTAAAAGCATATCATTTATTTATATTACTATATTTCTTTAAAGTAGTCCGCTTATTTGTAGATTCACAGAATATTTGTCCGAAGGGTTTGTGCTCTGGTTGCCTTGAAATGTGGAGCAATGTTAGGTAACAGAAGTTTGACAGCTAAGCAAGTCATTAAAGGAAACGAATAAGTAGAGAGAGAGAGAGAGAGAGAGAGAGAGAGAGAGAGAGAGAGAGAGAGAGAGAGAGAGAGAGAGAATCTGAAGTACAGTTGAAACTGAGTTCTCCGATGAAAGCATGTCTGCTCAACTCGGCTCTCACATAATTTTTAAGAGGTCCGAGGATTTTAGGTTTTATCCAAATTATACTTATATTATTACAATTTAATTATGTATAGAATATACTGGTCCTTTTTTACCAGGTACGTATGTAATGGTAATAACCACAATGCCCTCATAACCTTTCGAATTCTTCACATTTTTTGGATACGCTTGTCACTACAAAGCCTTAGATCCAAAAGCAAGAATATGAAGTAATAACGATGTCCGGTAGCAGGACTCGGACCCGCATCCAGAGTATCAGAACGAGATCACGTTGCTAACCTGACCACGAGAAAGATGAGTTGTAGTATAGTTGTAGCAGAAGTATTAATGATTCTTAAAGGCCTTCGTTGTCGTAGGTCAGAGATGTCCCAAAATATACCTGAAGATCATTCCTCACACTGATTTATCTCCTCGCCCCCCACTCCTGCTCCTCCACCCCACCTTTATGGAGGGTGATGAATGCTCCAGATTGTGTATGTGTGTGTGTGTGTGAGAGTCATTACTACGAGATTTTGTCAATAGTTTTGCCGCACTGGACAGGTGAACTTTACCCCCCCCTGCCCTCTGCCTCCCTCCCTCTTCCTCCTCCTCCTCCTCCTCCTCTCCCTCCTACTACTGATGTTTCTATTCGCCTTCTTCCATCTTCCTTGGCCGACGGGTTCAACCTCCGGGTGACTCAACCAAAAATTTCTTAGATCAGGTCGGGCTGTTACTCCACAAACCGCTACTTACGTTTTCTTGCTGCTGACTTTAAGTCCAAATCCTTTCCAAGTCTCTGACTCTTCCCAAAATCGTTTTTCTCTCTCTCTCTCTCTCTCTCTCTCTCTCTCTCTCTCTCTCTCTCTCTCTCTCTCTCTTCCAAGATTTACGGCAAAGCTCCATCCTTTTTTTTTTTTTTTTGTCATATTTCATTTAAATTTTTCAAAGGTTATTTTAGTATTTTACTGATATGTGGTTTATATTCATATTTGAGGTTATTTTCCTGTAATGCGAAATATCAGTTTTTGTTTATAGGAAATTTTCAAATATATTTTTGATTAATACACTCTTTCCTCTACAATAACTCTTCACAGGTTATTGAATTTAAAGGATGTTTCCTTTTAAATTTGGTTGTATTCTGGTTCATAAAAACATAATTGACATTTTTATAGAGCCATGTTTTTTTAATTTAATAACTAGAACTATATCTCGTAAACATAGCGGTATTTTTGTCATCCAAATGAAAATTCCTTAGATATTGCGTAAATTCCAAGTAGAGTATTATTTTGCGTTGCGTTGTTGTGATATTATCTACCACATACACATCCGGAGAATCAACTTTCTATTTTTGTGAGAGATTGCAGTAATAACAATAATTAATAATAATAATAATAATAATAATAATAATAATAATAATAATAATAATAATAATAATAATAATAATAATAAGTAAAAATGCGCCGAATACAGCGTTATAATTCTGTATGAAACTCTCAGCCACGGGCCATGAAACTCCCAGCCGCGGCCCATGAAATTTTGAGCCACGACCCGGTGGTGGCCCGTGTTGTTGGCACCTATAACGGTGCCAGACGCACAGTCATGGCTAACTTTAACCTTCAGTAAAATAAAAACTACTGAGGCTAGAGGGCTGCAATTTGATGTTTGATGATTGGAGGGTGGTTTATCAACATACCAATTTGCAGCCCTCTAGCCTCAGTAGTTTTTAAGATCTGAGGGCGGACGGACAGACAAATCGCCATCTCAGTGGTTTTCTTTTGCAGAAAATTAATAATACCGATGACAATGATTGTATTGAATTGATGTATCCACTGTCATAATAACAGCAGTAATCTAAAAATACCAGTTAGAGATTGCTGACTTTCACAATATCACCACCAGACTCGTTTTGGTGTTGGGTTGGGGGGGATTAAGAAGTTTCATGCAGGCGCATATTAATGTCTCGTTCTTATTTTAAAGTCTTTAGAGAACCTAAATAAAACCGAATGCACGTAGTTTTTTTTTTAATCACAAGTTTTCTTAATGTCGACTGGTCTGTTTATTTTGTTCATTTGCATTTCATCTGTTTAAAGTAAACAGAAATTCTTTATTCGTAAGAACTCTTAATCTTTTGAAAAGCACAATAATCATCTAGTTACTTTACATTGGCTGTGAAGTTTTTATGAAAATTATGAGTATTTTAATTTTAGAAATTAAATTGAATTATTTTGATTTTTATTTATTTATTTATTTATTTATTTATTTATTTATTTATTTATTTATTCAGTTTGGTTATATTTTTACTATTTAGGTGCGAATGGGAAAATGACAGAAATTATGATAACATTTTATTTTTAGAAATTAAATTGAATTATTTTGATTTTTATTTATTTATTTATTTATTTATTTATTTATTTATTTATTTTTTTTATGTTTATTCAGTTTGTTATTTTTTTACTATTTAGATTACTGAATGGAAAAATGCCTGATTTTATAATAACACTTGTATTTTTGAGTTAAGAATTGGGAGGGAACATTTTGCCCCTTTTGCTGAAACAAAGAAACTAAAATTATTATTTTTTTTATGCCGTATTTGCTGTTTCATCTTGGTGATCACTGATAGGTAAATGCTTTTTTTATAGCTTACATTTTTGGCATTAGTGGGACAATAGCATTTTGCACTGCTTCTGTTACATAAAACTTCAGCCATTTATATATTTAAAGTTGATGGAGAGGTTTAACGTACTGAACATAATTTATTATTATTATTATTATTATTATTATTATTATTATTATTATTATTATTATTATTATTATTATTATTATGCCTACACCTTATAGAACAAAGTAATAAACAGAAAAAAACAAAATAAAATCGTGCAGATGTTTCTTTTACCGGACATGAGTTAGTTTATTATTATTATTATTATTGAGTAGTATAAAATCCACGATTTTTGTAAATATGTTTATTCATAAAGAACAAAAGACTTTCGAACACGATGAACGGTGTTCTAAGACACAATCATCAGTTCTGTTTTTCCAGGCTGTTTTTACATAGTAATATATTTACTATATAATTCAGAAATTTTTATTGCTCAGATTGTTTTTCACGAAATTGTGAATCGATTATTATTATTATTATTATTATTATTATTATTATTATTATTATTATTATTATTACGCATAATTTAAATAGAGCAAAATAATAACCAGGATGAACAAAATAGCAAATAGATTAAGATAAATCAACAAAACATTATCAGGGCGAATAGTAGTAGTAGTAGTAGTAGTAGTAGTAGTAGTAGTAGTAGTAGTAGGAGCATCAGCAGTAGTAGCAGTTTTTGTTGTTGTTTTGTCAAAAAAAAAACAACTGCCGTCATCATCTGCTTTCGATGTTTGTGCTCACCCCTAAGACACAATCAAACGGCGAGGGAAGTTCTGTTTTTTCCAGACGCTGTTTTTTGAAGTTTTTCTCCGTCGCATCTGACGTGGGGGAACCTGTCAGAAAGTTGAAATAGCCTTTGTGTTAGAAAGTTTCTATACGGGTTTGTGTGTTTGTGTGTGTATAAACAGAGAATCTCTCTCTCTCTCTCTCTCTCTCTCTCTCAGCTGGAGATCTCTCTCTCTCTCTGCAGCTGGAGATCTCTCTCTCTGAATGCAGCTGGAGAAGGAACTGAATAGCTGGAGATCAGAGAAGCCATATCACAGACCAAGGTGGCGGAATCCTGAATGCAGCTGAAGATGTAGAGGAATCCTGAGTGCAGCTGAAGATGTAGAGGAATCCTGAATGCAGCTGGAGATGTAGAGGAATCCTGAATGCAGCTGAAGATGTAGAGGAATCCTGAATGCAGCTGGAGATGCGGAGGAATCCTGAATGCAGCTGAAGATGTAGAGGAATCCTGAATGCAGCTGAAGATGTAGAGGAATCCTGAATGCAGCTGGAGATGTAGAGGAATCCTGAATGCAGCTGAAGGTGTAGAGGAATCCTGAATGCAGCTGAAGATGTAGAGGAATCCTGAATGCAGCTGAAGATGTAGAGGAATCCTGAATGCAGCTGGAGATGTAGAGGAATCCTGAATGCAGCTGAAGATGTAGAGGAATCCTGAATGCAGCTGGAGATGTAGAGGAATCCTGAATGCAGCTGAAGATGTAGAGGAATGCCTGAATGCATGCTGAAGGTGTAGATGTAGAGAATCCTGAATGCAGCTGAAGATGTAGAGGAATCCAGAATGCAGCTGAAGATGTAGAGGAATCCTGAATGCAGCTGGAGATGTAGAGGAATTCTGAATGCAGCTGAAGATGTAGAAGAATTCTGAAAGCATGAAATCCAGCAACGCTTGTCGGTCATGTCGGCAAATTGCGTTCCCATAAAGAAAGAACTCGACGGAAAATGAACCGAAATTGTAAAGCAGCGATTTTCGTGTAGAAGAAGAATATCTTAAACGGGACTGAAACAAACAGTGATTTCGCAGAATGTTGTTGTATTTCATTATAGTTACAACAATAAATCAATATCGAACAAAATTTTGTTTACTGTGATGTTGGAGAACGACAAGCTTATTAATACAGGGAAATAATTTTTCATATTGATTTTATATTTATTGATTTTTATTTCAAATTTTGTTTTTCTCAATTTGCAGTACTTGTCTCTTATTGAATATGCGATTTCTATCATGTGGAAACCTGCCAGGTCTGTATGAAGGTTTGGGCATTAATAATAATAATAATAATAATAATAATAATAATAATAATAATAATAATAATAATAATAATAATAATAATTTGGCAGCAGACCCTCTTTTAAACAGGTTTTATTGAATATTATTGCTGCTTCAGCTGCATTTATTTTGTAGAAGACTTTTTCTGTTTTCCTTATTGCGGACTTCTTTTCATTGGAGGTGCGTGCTAACAGCTGGCCTATATTCATTCATCCTCCGCCCAATAGCAGCCAAACTACCGATGATGTCAGTCGGCATGACATCACGCAACGGCAGGCCAATGGGAACGCTGGAATGAGTGATATTCCCAGGTTGCAAAGATTGTGAGGATCGAGCTTCGCCGCAGAAATTTGACTTGAAGTTCGCCGACGGCAACCAATCAAAATTCGCCGTCCATGACCCCCGCTGAAGCCCGTGTATAAATTCGGAAGGACCTATCATCTATGCAACCTGCCAGTCCTCTTACTAGCTCCGCTGGAGAATGACAGAAGAGTCTGTCGAAACGTCGCGGCAACAAGTAGTTATAATATTATAACTGTATAGAATATAGAAAAAGCAGAATCCAGATTTTTTACTCTTCCCCCATGAAATGACAAATATAGGCGAGCTGTTAGCACGCACCTCCAGTGAAGAGAAGTCCGCAATATAAGGAAAATAGAAAAAGTCTTCTACAAAATAAATGCAGCTGACGCAGCAATAATATACAATAACAATAATAATAATAATCGAAAAACATGGTATGGTACTTCTGGGAACTGTGAACATCGTGTACCAGTGGTATAGTCTTTCCATCTTTTGACTTCCTGTGGTCGCGTCCTGCCCCCCCTCCCCTCCCCTCCTCCCCTCCCCTCCCCCTCCCCAAACACCCCTCGACCCACGACTGCAACAAGATTATTATAATGTTTTAACACGCGTTAAAGCGTGACATGAGCTTATACCATTATCTCCAGATTACCCATCAGCGAGCGAGATTGGAGCAAATATACAGGTTCAGGGAATATCGATTCATTTCAATTTATTTATTTATTTTTTTTTTGCTGGGTCCTGCTTGCCTTTGTCGCATCAGTAATAGATAAATCTCGAGATTCATCTGCTTATTGCGTCAGTATTTGGACTTTAATGTTTCATTATTAGTAGGCTTCAAGATTTGCGTGATTGCTTCTGGGAAGATTTTTAAGATGTTTATGTCTTACATGAACATTTAAAACGAATAGCTTTTGTTTCTTAATGGTTATTGAATGTGAGCTTTTGCTGTTAAAAGTTCGCGTGTCTTATTGTTGTTTTCGTATGTTGTAATATGGTGGTTCAGTGGTTTGACCGTCGAATGGAGTCGTTGGGAGGTACTGTGTCGAGAGATCGAGACCCGGCGGCACCGAATCATTTATCATTTAAAAAATTCCCCTTCGGTGATCATTCCCCATCGGGGATATTCCCGAATTAGCGTGAATTGGATATTAAACGACATTTGTAGCTTCATGATTGTATATAAATCACGGTGTGATAAAAAAAAAATTTCATGTATGTATATATGTGTGTATACACACACATATATGTACACAATTTTTTTCCTCTCAGTAGCTAATTGCTTATTTCCAAAGGCTCTATCGGTGTATTATCAATAATTTTATTTGAACGGACGAAGTTAAAGTTTTTTGCAAACTTTATTAATATCAATATTTTTTGAATAATGACATTTTTCTCTTTCTTCCAGGTGAGTGAACTCGAGGTAGCGTACCTGGTGGTCAGCGATGAGGTGAAATTGCTCTAATTTCGTAGTAAGTACAATTTATTTGATATACTCTTGATATTGTGCAGCGTCGGTCCCACACCAGCAAACACGTAATTTTTACCTTGGTCTGACTTCGACCGATATGAAATTGTGACACTTTTTGATGAAGTCTAAAATCAGTATAGTGTTGTGGATCGAAAAAGGCAGTTTTATAATGTGTATGAGCTATGCAAAACGTTTTGAAGAATCTACATAATTCTGCTGACATTTCCTTGTGAATAGTAGGTGATGGCTTGTCGTTTTCTGGTTTCTTTCGGGTCTCGTTACTATAGTTTTTTCCTCTCTTTGTGTCTCTGTCAGTTTGTCTGTCTTAACACGAGTGTGTTTGTCATGTTCGCTTTGTCATCGCAATGCTTACACACTGTACTTGTCACTCTTACTTTGTCATCGCAATGCTTACACTGTATTTGTCACTCTTACTTTGTCATCGCAATGCTTACACTGTACTTGTCACTCTTACTTTGTCATCGCAATGCTTACACTGTACTTGTCACTCTTACTTTTGTCATCGCAATGCTTACACTGTACTTGTCACTCTTACTTTGTCATCGCAATGCTTACACACTGTACTTGTCATTCTTACTTTGTCATCGCAATGCTTACACTGTACTTGTCACTCTTACTTTGTCATCGCAATGCTTACACACTGTATTTGTCACTCTTACTTTGTCATCGCAATGCTTACACACTGTACTTGTCATTCTTACTTTGTCATCGCAATGCTTACACTGTACTTGTCACCCTTACTTTGTCATCGCAGTGCTTACACACTGTACTTGTCTCTTACTCTGTCATCGCAATGCTTACACTGTACTTGTCAGTCTTACTTTGTCATCGCAGTGCTTACACACTGTACTTGTCTCTTACTCTGTCATCGCAGGGATTCCGGTGAAACTTGGTACAACACAGACAATCTTGCCTAGATGTGTACATATGGAGACCTGCCTTCTGTCTGTTTATCTGTGCGTCTGTCAGTCACTGAACGTCTCTGTTACGCCGCTTCCTTTGTTACCACAACTCCTACGTGGCTGAAGGGATTTCACTCAAACTTATACAATAGCGTAACAATCTCCCAGAGGATGTCGTGCAGTGGGAACTTCTGAAGTTCATGTCGTGCAGTTGGAACTTCAGAAGTTCAAGCGAAGACGCAATGCATTACTACCCTAATACAGTTCAACTTGTATTTTAATATTTTACTTACATTTTTATTTATTGATTGATTTGTTAATTTATGTGTTTTTTTAATAACTGATCTCCTCATTCTGTATATCCAATTACCTTCTGTTATTTTTTTTTTCGAATGAGCACCATATTCTTTGGAAGCCTGAGTTTTAAGTCAGTGGGTTTGTTCTATATGAGTAGGGTTCATCTTCAGAATAATAATAATAATAATAATAATAATAATAATAATAATAATAATAATAATAATAATAATAATAATAATAATAATAATAATACCCGATGCGTCTGTCGCGCTTACATTCTCACTGAAGGGATCTCCGTGAACCTTGCTTTGTAAGGACGTTGATTTCATTCTTAATTTTAACCTTATGTGGAACGTTTGAACTATAAGACATAGACAGACTTCTTTCATGACATGAATACTTCAGAAGGTACCGAGGTCACTGACTTCTGGACCTTGACCTTGACCTTTAAGGCATTGCGAGAGTTATTTGCTCATCGATCTTGATAATCACAGAGAGGAGGAGGTGGTTGGCAGCTAGTAGTGGGCATGATTTCTTGTAGCAATTTATTTATAAAAAGACAGTGTGAGGGAGAGACAGTTTGAGAGAGAGAGAGATTGAGGGAGAGACAGATTACGGGAGAGACGATGTAGGTGAGAAAGATTGAGGGAGAGAGACAGATGGAGGGAGAGAGACAGATGGAGAGAGAGAGAGACAGATTGAGTGAGGGAGAGACAGGTTAAGGAAGAGATACAGATTGAGGGAGAGAAAGAGGGAAATCGAAGGAAGAGACAGATTGAGGGAGAGACAGATCAACTCGACTGTCGTCGGAAGTAGATTTTTAGGTGACTGGTATATTTTATGTTTCATTTATATTTGTTTGTACGTGACACTCAAAGTAAGCGTAGTTATTTCGTTAATCTACTATTTTGTGTTGTTCTGACGTGTTTCCGCATTGTTTCAGTAAAGAAGGCAATTTATCTGTTGGCTTTTCACGGTTCCTAAGAAGGGAAGTACAGATAATTATTGTTTATTTGTCTGGCTCCAAAATAGAAGACGAATACTCGGTCGTATGTTCTAGGTTCAAAAGAACAAAAATTACTGATTGATTTCCCATACAACTTGTTTATCATTGGGCCCCCTTCAAAACACAGACACCATTTGTTGATTTCTTAGGGTTCATAATAAGAAAAATAAGGTTAATTACTACTTTCGGACCAAGAAGAGAAATTGGATATATGTGTCCTTCCCCGTAGCTGAAAAGAAAAAAATAAAAATGATAAACAGGATACCATGGCTTACCAGGGTCTTACCGTTTAGGTTCAAAAAGAATAAGAATAATATTTCGTGATTCCTATTGACTGATGTATATTTACCTTTCGTTTAAGGTATGGATAAAATAACGTGATACGTTCAATCAATATATTTCTCCTCGTAGCCCCCACAAACGAAAAAATATTGACATGTCAGACCCAAGAACTCTGACGAAAATAACCATACTTATGTCGAGAGAAAAACGGGTGATCTCTTGTGTCCCATTAAAAAAAAAAAAAAAAAAAGTGTATGGTGAACCGTGCTACTCTCGGTCTAAAAATACCTCGTTTATTTGAGCGCTTGTATTCAGGTTCCTTCAAGGGCGTAATAAGGTCAAGTACGCCCACGTTCATCCGAAGTCGTAATAAGATCAAACGCGCCCACATTTCCTTCTACCGTCCCCTTTCCTTTCTCCCACGTCTTTGCCGCTTCGCGGATGTTTTTCAGCTCATCCTTTTGTGTGTGAAAGATTAATGGCATTACAACCTGGAGAGAGAGAGAGAGAGAGAGAGAGAGAGAGAGAGAGAGAGAGAGAGAGAGAGAGAGAGAGAGAGATTTCACTCTTTTGTATAGGTGGTTTTCATCGGGGATGAGTTAGATGGTTGTATGTTCTATGCTTGAACCAATATGACTTTGGGGCCTGCTTGCAATTGGGTCAACTGGTGGGCAGGACGCTGGAATCGAACCACGGGCATTGCAAATGCTTGCCCACTACTCTACCGCTGAGCTATGGCACCATTTATATAGTGTTTTTTTTATATAACCTATACGTAATTTTATATATGTACATTTACATATATATATATTATATTTATGCATAATTTTTTATATATATATATATATATATATATATATATATATATATATATATATATATATATATATATATATATATATATATATATATATATATATATATATATATATATATATATATATATATATATATATATATGTATATATATACATACATACATATATACACACACACTATATCATGCATGTAATTATATACATGTTTACAATTTCATAAAGTAAACAAATCATTTTGGGTGACAGCTGCCTGTCATAAGTATCCCTGTGAAGTTAGGTAAGTAAAGATCACTATTGAGAACGATGGAAAAGGATCTAATACCATTTCTCCAGCCCGGCGCCCTTTCACCCATCGCCTTCAATCACTCATTATTCACGAAGGAAACAAGAGCATACTTGAAGGTGCGTTTGTGATTCACGCACACACTTCCACTCTCTCTCTCTCTCTCTCTCTCTCTCTCTCTCTCTCTCTCTCTCTCTCTCTCTCTCTCTCTCTCTCTCTCGATGCGTAAAGTTCCCTACGCTGTATGTGGTTTGATGATATGTGATGTTTTAGATTTTTTATATTTGCGTATGTAATATCGGGTTAGGTGTATGTGTGTGTATATATATATATATATATATATATATATATATATATATATATATATATATATATATATATATATATATATGAATATACATATATAAACATATTTTTTATATAAAAATATATTTTATATATATAATAAATGTATATATATATATATATATATATATATATATATATATATATATATATATATATATATATATATATATATGTATATCCATTGCTTTTTCACTACAGCCAACCCTGCGATTTGGATAAAGCTTTATGTCAAAACAATATACATACACATACATTAAACCACGCATCATCCGCCAATCTGAACACGCGACACCAAAAACAAAATAAAAATGCATCAGCATTACAAAGAAAGAACAAAAAAAACCTAAAATAAACCCCCCCCCAAACAAGAAAATTACAGAATAGTTGAAAATCAGACCTGACAAGATCACCTTCCCGTATCAGCCAGACAATAACCTAATCCGGAATAAACCGTCAGATTCTGACGTGGTTATGACGGACAAATGACAGCCCGTGGAACCCTTCCTCATACATCATTCATGTCGATATCTCTTTAGATTTTAAAAG